>NW_026646664.1:616492-924738 GCF_949987535.1 Balaenoptera acutorostrata
GAGTTGAAAAATTGAGCTCAGGGGCACTGCAATTCACAAACCTGCAGAGTTTTAAATGATACCTCTCGTCCACAAATATATTAAGGGAAGGCAACGAAGAGGCTTTGAAAGCAAGGCAGAATTGCAGGAAACAGATTTCAGGAGGTAGATTCGAATCGCCTTGAAAGCACATGAAAAGCGGCAAAACGTGGACAATGATGCCCTTGGCCAAAAAGGGCGTATGCGTTTTTTCCTGAATATATTCAGGAAAAAACGCATACGCCCTTTTTGGCCAACCAAGCAACCTGGAAAGGCCAATCAGCGCTCCAAAGAAGTCTCGCTTCCCAGCGGGCAAAAGGGCCATGCGGAAAAAAGTGTCCAAACCAGAAATGGAGGACCGGCCATGGAGAAATGGGAGCCTTGCTACGCTGATGGGTGGGATGTAAATTGCCAACACCCACTCTGGAGAAGTGTACGGTGTGTTCTGAAACATCTAAAAAACACAGCTTGGAGAGCATAGGGCACTTCCACTCATGGGCGTATAAATTGGGAAAACTAAAAATCAGCAAGACACAGGCACCCCAAAGTTTAGGGCTGCTCTGTTGACAAGAACCCCCACTTCATTACACCTTAAATATCCTAGGAGAGAGAAAAATGGATAAAGAAGTTGTGGTCCTCATGTACAATGGAATATCACTCAGCCATGAAATCCACGTCATAAGGCTAGTAGCAGCACGATGAGTGGATTTAGGTACGACGATTCTAAGTGAAATAAGTCACACAGAAAAAGACACTTATCCTAAGATATCACTTAGAGAGGGAATGTAAAAACCGCCTACATTTGAAGTGAATTACAAAACAGAACAGAGTCACACGTTTAGAAAACACACTATGGCTGCTGAACGGGAAAGGTGAGGTGGGGTGATGCATAAAACAAGGGTTTCAAATTAGCTCCGATACCGTTCCATAAACCCAATATGTAAGAGACAAGACCTATTCCTTTTTCAGTGAACTGGACTCAACACCCCCTATTCACCGCACAAGAATATATCTGACTAGTAAGAATCTTCAAACCTATGTATTGATATCTCTCTGTAAGTGAGTCAAGGGGGTGTAAAGCGGCATAAACACAGCCGTGAAAAGCAGCTAAACCCCATTATAAAAATAAATTACTTTTCAAAACCCGTGAAACAAAGGCAGTGAAAGAGAGAGAAATTCTTACAAAATTCGTTCAGGGGCTGTGATGCAACCTGGATTGACCATATCTAGACCCACAGCTGATTGAGACATAAGGGTGGACACTCTTGGGGCTGAGAGGTTCGGTGAGGTTGGGTGAGCCAACGCAGACCCTTTCAAGTAATACTGCATGGTACCCATCCCATGGGTCCCAAATCTCCAGGTTCAAGGGCATCTTCCTACGTCGAAAACAGGCATGAGAAACCCAGAAGATGGTACACCATGTGATCGGGAAAGGTTTCTAAAACGCACCTCATTTCTCATCTCCTTTGCTCGGGTTCGCCATTCCAGCCGATTTACTAGCCATCTCCCTCCTTGGAGAATCAGCACCTTTAACCTCCTGTTCCGTACAGGTTGCAATTTGTCCTGAGGATGAACGGGAAGAGGGTGAACCAATGAGAGACTAGCTCTAGGTGTTGGGACAGGCACAGGTCACTCTATTTTCCCATCAGGAAGAAGAATTAAGCACAAGCTCAGCCTGCCCCCCAGAACCAGAAGAGGGCCTGAAGCAATCCTGCGCTTTTGCGGCCAGCTCCCAAAAAAGCGAGTTGAAAAATGGAGCTCAGGGGCACTGCAATTCACAAACCTGCAGAGTTTTAAATGATACCTCTCGTCCACAAATATATTAAGGGAAGGCAACGAAGAGGCTTTGAAAGCAAGGCAGAATTGCAGGAAACAGATTTCAGGAGGTAGATTCGAATCGCCTTGAAAGCACATGAAAAGCGGCAAAACGTGGACAATGATGCCCTTGGCCAAAAAGGGCGTATGCGTTTTTTCCTGAATATATTCAGGAAAAAACGCATACGCCCTTTTTGGCCAACCAAGCAACCTGGAAAGGCCAATCAGCGCTCCAAAGAAGTCTGGCTTCCCAGCGGGCAAAAGGGCCATGCGGAAAAAAGTGTCCAAACCAGAAATGCAGGACCGGCCATGGAGAAATGGGAGCCTTGCTACGCTGATGGGTGGGATGTAAATTGCCAACAGCCACTCTGGAGAAGTGTACGGTGTGTTCTGAAACATCTAAAAAACACAGCTTGGAGAGCATAGGGCACTTCCACTCATGGCCGTATAAATTGGGAAAACTAAAAAGCAGCAAGACACAGGCACCCCAAAGTTTAGGGCTGCTCTGTTGACAAGAACCCCCACTTCATTACACCTTAAATATCCTAGGAGAGAGAAAAATGGATAAAGAAGTTGTGGTCCTCATGTACAATGGAATATCACTCAGCCATGAAATCAACTTCATAAGGCTAGAAGCAGCACGATGAGAGGATTTAGGTACGACGATTCTAAGTGAAATAAGTCACACAGAAAAAGACACTTATCATAAGATATCACTTAGAGAGGGAATGTAAAAACCGCTACACTTGAACTGAATTACAAAACAGAACAGAGTCACACGTTCAGAAAACACACTATGGCTGCTGAACGGGAAAGGTGAGGTGGGGTGATGCATAAAACAAGGGTTTCAAATTAGCTCCGATACCGTTCCATAAACCCAATATGTAAGAGACAAGACCTATTCCTTTTTCAGTGAACTGGACTCAACACCCCCTATTCACCGCACAAGAATATATCTGACTAGTAAGAATCTTCAAACCTATGTATTGATATCTCTCTGTAAGTGAGTCAACGGGGTGTAAAGCGGCATAAACACAGACGTGAAAAGCAGCTAAACCCCATTATAAAAATAAATTACTTTTCAAAACCCGTGAAAGAAAGGCAGTGAAAGAGAGAGAAATTCTTACAAAATTCGTTCAGGGGCTGTGATGCAACCTGGATTGACCATATCTAGACCCACAGCTGATTGAGACATAAGGGTGGACACTCTTGGGGCTGAGAGGTTCGGTGAGGTTGGGTGAGCCAACGCAGACCCTTTCAATAATACTGCATGGTACCCATCCCATGGGTCCCAAATCTCCAGGTTCAAGGGCATCTTCCTACGTCGAAAACAGGCATGAGAAACCCAGAAGATGGTACACCGTGTGATCGGGAAAGGTTTCTAAAACGTACCTCATTTCTCATCTCCTTTGCTCGGGTTCACCATTCCAGCCGATTTACTAGCCATCTCCCTCCTTGGAGAATCAGCACCTTTAACCTCCTGTTCCGTACAGGTTGCAATTTGTCTTGAGGATGAACGGGAAGAGGGGGAACCAATGAGAGACTAGCTCTAGGTGTTGGGACAGGCACAGGTCACTCTATTTTCCCATCAGGAAGAAGAATTAAGCACAAGCTCAGCCTGCCCCCCAGAACCAGAAGAGGGCCTGAAGCAATCCTGCGCTTTTGCGGCCAGCTCCCAAAAAAGCGAGTTGAAAAATGGAGCTCAGGGGCACTGCAATTCACAAACCTGCAGAGTTTTAAATGATACCTCTCGTCCACAAATATATTAAGGGAAGGCAACGAAGAGGCTTTGAAAACAAGGAAGAATTGCAGGAAACAGATTTCAGGAGGTAGATTCGAATCGCCTTGAAAGCACATGAAAAGCGGCAAAACGTGGACAATGATGCCCTTGGCCAAAAAGGGCGTATGCGTTTTTTCCTGAATATATTCAGGAAAAAACGCATACGCCCTTTTTGGCCAACCAAGCAACCTGGAAAGGCCAATCAGCGCTCCAAAGAAGTCTCGCTTCCCAGCGGGCAAAAGGGCCATGCGGAAAAAAGTGTCCAAACCAGAAATGCAGGACCGGCCATGGAGAAATGGGAGCCTTGCTACGCTGCTGGGTGGGATGTAAATTGCCAACAGCCACTCTGGAGAAGTGTACGGTGTGTTCTGAAACATCTAAAAAACACAGCTTGGAGAGCATAGGGCACTTCCACTCATGGGCGTATAAATTGGGAAAACTAAAAATCAGCAAGACACAGGCACCCCAAAGTTTAGGGCTGCTCTGTTGACAAGAACCCCCACTTCATTACACCTTAAATATCCTAGGAAAGAGAAAAATGGATAAAGAAGTTGGGGTCCTCATGTACAATGGAATATCACTCAGCCATGAAATCCACGTCATAAGGCCTAGTAGCAGCACGATGAGTGGATTTAGGTACGACGATTCTAAGTGAAATAAGTCACACAGAAAAAGACACTTATCATAAGATATCACTTAGAGAGGGAATGTAAAAACCGCTACACTTGAACTGAATTACAAAACAGAACAGAGTCACACGTTCAGAAAACACACTATGGCTGCTGAACGGGAAAGGTGAGGTGGGGTGATGCATAAAACAAGGGTTTCAAATTAGCTCCGATACCGTTCCATAAACCCAATATGTAAGAGACAAGACCTATTCCTTTTTCAGTGAACTGGACTCAACACCCCCTATTCACCGCACAAGAATATATCTGACTAGTAAGAATCTTCAAACCTATGTATTGACATCTCTCTGTAAGTGAGTCAAGGGGGTGTAAAGCGGCATAAACACAGCCGTGAAAAGCAGCTAAACCCCATTATAAAAATAAATTACTTTTCAAAACCCGTGAAACAAAGGCAGTGAAAGAGAGAGAAATTCTTACAAAATTCGTTCAGGGGCTGTGATGCAACCTGGATTGACCATATCTAGACCCACAGCTGATTGAGACATAAGGGTGGACACTCTTGGGGCTGAGAGGTTCGGTGAGGTTGGGTGAGCCAACGCAGACCCTTTCAAGTAATACTGCATGGTACCCATCCCATGGGTCCCAAATCTCCAGGTTCAAGGGCATCTTCCTACGTCGAAAACAGGCATGAGAAACCCAGAAGATGGTACACCGTGTGATCGGGAAAGGTTTCTAAAACGCACCTCATTTCTCATCTCCTTTGCTCGGGTTCGCCATTCCAGCCGATTTACTAGCCATCTGCCTCCTTGGAGAATCAGCACCTTTAACCTCCTGTTCCGTACAGGTTGCAATTTGTCCTGAGGATGAACGGGAAGAGGGGGAACCAATGAGAGACTAGCTCTAGGTGTTGGGACAGGCACAGGTCACTCTATTTTCCCATCAGGAAGAAGAATTAAGCACAAGCTCAGCCTGCCCCCCAGAACCAGAAGAGGGCCTGAAGCAATCCTGCGCTTTTGCGGCCAGCTCCCAAAAAAGCGAGTTGAAAAATGGAGCTCAGGGGCACTGCAATTCACAAACCTGCAGAGTTTTAAATGATACCTCTCGTCCACAAATATATTAAGGGAAGGCAACGAAGAGGCTTTGAAAGCAAGGCAGAATTGCAGGAAACAGATTTCAGGAGGTAGATTCGAATCGCCTTGAAAGCACATGAAAAGCGGCAAAACGTGGACAATGATGCCCTTGGCCAAAAAGGGCGTATGCGTTTTTTCCTGAATATATTCAGGAAAAAACGCATACGCCCTTTTTGGCCAACCAAGCAACCTGGAAAGGCCAATCAGCGCTCCAAAGAAGTCTGGCTTCCCAGCGGGCAAAAGGGCCATGCGGAAAAAAGTGTCCAAACCAGAAATGCAGGACCGGCCATGGAGAAATGGGAGCCTTGCTACGCTGATGGGTGGGATGTAAATTGCCAACAGCCACTCTGGAGAAGTGTACGGTGTGTTCTGAAACATCTAAAAAACACAGCTTGGAGAGCATAGGGCACTTCCACTCATGGCCGTATAAATTGGGAAAACTAAAAAGCAGCAAGACACAGGCACCCCAAAGTTTAGGGCTGCTCTGTTGACAAGAACCCCCACTTCATTACACCTTAAATATCCTAGGAGAGAGAAAAATGGATAAAGAAGTTGTGGTCCTCATGTACAATGGAATATCACTCAGCCATGAAATCAACTTCATAAGGCTAGACGCAGCACGATGAGAGGATTTAGGTACGACGATTCTAAGTGAAATAAGTCACACAGAAAAAGACACTTATCATAAGATATCACTTAGAGAGGGAATGTAAAAACCGCTACACTTGAACTGAATTACAAAACAGAACAGAGTCACACGTTCAGAAAACACACTATGGCTGCTGAACGGGAAAGGTGAGGTGGGGTGATGCATAAAACAAGGGTTTCAAATTAGCTCCGATACCGTTCCATAAACCCAATATGTAAGAGACAAGACCTATTCCTTTTTCAGTGAACTGGACTCAACACCCCCTATTCACCGCACAAGAATATATCTGACTAGTAAGAATCTTCAAACCTATGTATTGATATCTCTCTGTAAGTGAGTCAACGGGGTGTAAAGCGGCATAAACACAGACGTGAAAAGCAGCTAAACCCCATTATAAAAATAAATTACTTTTCAAAACCCGTGAAAGAAAGGCAGTGAAAGAGAGAGAAATTCTTACAAAATTCGTTCAGGGGCTGTGATGCAACCTGGATTGACCATATCTAGACCCACAGCTGATTGAGACATAAGGGTGGACACTCTTGGGGCTGAGAGGTTCGGTGAGGTTGGGTGAGCCAACGCAGACCCTTTCAATAATACTGCATGGTACCCATCCCATGGGTCCCAAATCTCCAGGTTCAAGGGCATCTTCCTACGTCGAAAACAGGCATGAGAAACCCAGAAGATGGTACACCGTGTGATCGGGAAAGGTTTCTAAAACGTACCTCATTTCTCATCTCCTTTGCTCGGGTTCACCATTCCAGCCGATTTACTAGCCATCTCCCTCCTTGGAGAATCAGCACCTTTAACCTCCTGTTCCGTACAGGTTGCAATTTGTCTTGAGGATGAACGGGAAGAGGGGGAACCAATGAGAGACTAGCTCTAGGTGTTGGGACAGGCACAGGTCACTCTATTTTCCCATCAGGAAGAAGAATTAAGCACAAGCTCAGCCTGCCCCCCAGAACCAGAAGAGGGCCTGAAGCAATCCTGCGCTTTTGCGGCCAGCTCCCAAAAAAGCGAGTTGAAAAATGGAGCTCAGGGGCACTGCAATTCACAAACCTGCAGAGTTTTAAATGATACCTCTCGTCCACAAATATATTAAGGGAAGGCAACGAAGAGGCTTTGAAAACAAGGAAGAATTGCAGGAAACAGATTTCAGGAGGTAGATTCGAATCGCCTTGAAAGCACATGAAAAGCGGCAAAACGTGGACAATGATGCCCTTGGCCAAAAAGGGCGTATGCGTTTTTTCCTGAATATATTCAGGAAAAAACGCATACGCCCTTTTTGGCCAACCAAGCAACCTGGAAAGGCCAATCAGCGCTCCAAAGAAGTCTCGCTTCCCAGCGGGCAAAAGGGCCATGCGGAAAAAAGTGTCCAAACCAGAAATGCAGGACCGGCCATGGAGAAATGGGAGCCTTGCTACGCTGCTGGGTGGGATGTAAATTGCCAACAGCCACTCTGGAGAAGTGTACGGTGTGTTCTGAAACATCTAAAAAACACAGCTTGGAGAGCATAGGGCACTTCCACTCATGGGCGTATAAATTGGGAAAACTAAAAATCAGCAAGACACAGGCACCCCAAAGTTTAGGGCTGCTCTGTTGACAAGAACCCCCACTTCATTACACCTTAAATATCCTAGGAAAGAGAAAAATGGATAAAGAAGTTGGGGTCCTCATGTACAATGGAATATCACTCAGCCATGAAATCCACGTCATAAGGCCTAGTAGCAGCACGATGAGTGGATTTAGGTACGACGATTCTAAGTGAAATAAGTCACACAGAAAAAGACACTTATCATAAGATATCACTTAGAGAGGGAATGTAAAAACCGCTACACTTGAACTGAATTACAAAACAGAACAGAGTCACACGTTCAGAAAACACACTATGGCTGCTGAACGGGAAAGGTGAGGTGGGGTGATGCATAAAACAAGGGTTTCAAATTAGCTCCGATACCGTTCCATAAACCCAATATGTAAGAGACAAGACCTATTCCTTTTTCAGTGAACTGGACTCAACACCCCCTATTCACCGCACAAGAATATATCTGACTAGTAAGAATCTTCAAACCTATGTATTGACATCTCTCTGTAAGTGAGTCAAGGGGGTGTAAAGCGGCATAAACACAGCCGTGAAAAGCAGCTAAACCCCATTATAAAAATAAATTACTTTTCAAAACCCGTGAAACAAAGGCAGTGAAAGATAGAGAAATTCTTACAAAATTCGTTCAGGGGCTGTGATGCAACCTGGATTGACCATATCTAGACCCACAGCTGATTGAGACATAAGGGTGGACACTCTTGGGGCTGAGAGGTTCGGTGAGGTTGGGTGAGCCAACGCAGACCCTTTCAAGTAATACTGCATGGTACCCATCCCATGGGTCCCAAATCTCCAGGTTCAAGGGCATCTTCCTACGTCGAAAACAGGCATGAGAAACCCAGAAGATGGTACACCGTGTGATCGGGAAAGGTTTCTAAAACGCACCTCATTTCTCATCTCCTTTGCTCGGGTTCGCCATTCCAGCCGATTTACTAGCCATCTGCCTCCTTGGAGAATCAGCACCTTTAACCTCCTGTTCCGTACAGGTTGCAATTTGTCCTGAGGATGAACGGGAAGAGGGGGAACCAATGAGAGACTAGCTCTAGGTGTTGGGACAGGCACAGGTCACTCTATTTTCCCATCAGGAAGAAGAATTAAGCACAAGCTCAGCCTGCCCCCCAGAACCAGAAGAGGGCCTGAAGCAATCCTGCGCTTTTGCGGCCAGCTCCCAAAAAAGCGAGTTGAAAAATGGAGCTCAGGGGCACTGCAATTCACAAACCTGCAGAGTTTTAAATGATACCTCTCGTCCACAAATATATTAAGGGAAGGCAACGAAGAGGCTTTGAAAGCAAGGCAGAATTGCAGGAAACAGATTTCAGGAGGTAGATTCGAATCGCCTTGAAAGCACATGAAAAGCGGCAAAACGTGGACAATGATGCCCTTGGCCAAAAAGGGCGTATGCGTTTTTTCCTGAATATATTCAGGAAAAAACGCATACGCCCTTTTTGGCCAACCAAGCAACCTGGAAAGGCCAATCAGCGCTCCAAAGAAGTCTCGCTTCCCAGCGGGCAAAAGGGCCATGCGGAAAAAAGTGTCCAAACCAGAAATGCAGGACCGGCCATGGAGAAATGGGAGCCTTGCTACGCTGATGGGTGGGATGTAAATTGCCAACAGCCACTCTGGAGAAGTGTACGGTGTGTTCTGAAACATCTAAAAAACACAGCTTGGAGAGCATAGGGCACTTCCACTCATGGGCGTATAAATTGGGAAAACTAAAAATCAGCAAGACACAGGCACCCCAAAGTTTAGGGCTGCTCTGTTGACAAGAACCCCCACTTCATTACACCTTAAATATCCTAGGAAAGAGAAAAATGGATAAAGAAGTTGGGGTCCTCATGTACAATGGAATATCACTCAGCCATGAAATCCACGTCATAAGGCCTAGTAGCAGCACGATGAGTGGATTTAGGTACGACGATTCTAAGTGAAATAAGTCACACAGAAAAAGACACTTATCATAAGATATCACTTAGAGAGGGAATGTAAAAACCGCTACACTTGAACTGAATTACAAAACAGAACAGAGTCACACGTTCAGAAAACACACTATGGCTGCTGAACGGGAAAGGTGAGGTGGGGTGATGCATAAAACAAGGGTTTCAAATTAGCTCCGATACCGTTCCATAAACCCAATATGTAAGAGACAAGACCTATTCCTTTTTCAGTGAACTGGACTCAACACCCCCTATTCACCGCACAAGAATATATCTGACTAGTAAGAATCTTCAAACCTATGTATTGACATCTCTCTGTAAGTGAGTCAAGGGGGTGTAAAGCGGCATAAACACAGCCGTGAAAAGCAGCTAAACCCCATTATAAAAATAAATTACTTTTCAAAACCCGTGAAACAAAGGCAGTGAAAGATAGAGAAATTCTTACAAAATTCGTTCAGGGGCTGTGATGCAACCTGGATTGACCATATCTAGACCCACAGCTGATTGAGACATAAGGGTGGACACTCTTGGGGCTGAGAGGTTCGGTGAGGTTGGGTGAGCCAACGCAGACCCTTTCAAGTAATACTGCATGGTACCCATCCCATGGGTCCCAAATCTCCAGGTTCAAGGGCATCTTCCTACGTCGAAAACAGGCATGAGAAACCCAGAAGATGGTACACCGTGTGATCGGGAAAGGTTTCTAAAACGCACCTCATTTCTCATCTCCTTTGCTCGGGTTCGCCATTCCAGCCGATTTACTAGCCATCTGCCTCCTTGGAGAATCAGCACCTTTAACCTCCTGTTCCGTACAGGTTGCAATTTGTCCTGAGGATGAACGGGAAGAGGGGGAACCAATGAGAGACTAGCTCTAGGTGTTGGGACAGGCACAGGTCACTCTATTTTCCCATCAGGAAGAAGAATTAAGCACAAGCTCAGCCTGCCCCCCAGAACCAGAAGAGGGCCTGAAGCAATCCTGCGCTTTTGCGGCCAGCTCCCAAAAAAGCGAGTTGATAAATGGAGCTCAGGGGCACTGCAATTCACAAACCTGCAGAGTTTTAAATGATACCTCTCGTCCACAAATATATTAAGGGAAGGCAACGAAGAGGCTTTGAAAGCAAGGCAGAATTGCAGGAAACAGATTTCAGGAGGTAGATTCGAATCGCCTTGAAAGCACATGAAAAGCGGCAAAACGTGGACAATGATGCCCTTGGCCAAAAAGGGCGTATGCGTTTTTTCCTGAATATATTCAGGAAAAAACGCATACGCCCTTTTTGGCCAACCAAGCAACCTGGAAAGGCCAATCAGCGCTCCAAAGAAGTCTGGCTTCCCAGCGGGCAAAAGGGCCATGCGGAAAAAAGTGTCCAAACCAGAAATGCAGGACCGGCCATGGAGAAATGGGAGCCTTGCTACGCTGATGGGTGGGATGTAAATTGCCAACAGCCACTCTGGAGAAGTGTACGGTGTGTTCTGAAACATCTAAAAAACACAGCTTGGAGAGCATAGGGCACTTCCACTCATGGCCGTATAAATTGGGAAAACTAAAAAGCAGCAAGACACAGGCACCCCAAAGTTTAGGGCTGCTCTGTTGACAAGAACCCCCACTTCATTACACCTTAAATATCCTAGGAGAGAGAAAAATGGATAAAGAAGTTGTGGTCCTCATGTACAATGGAATATCACTCAGCCATGAAATCAACTTCATAAGGCTAGAAGCAGCACGATGAGAGGATTTAGGTACGACGATTCTAAGTGAAATAAGTCACACAGAAAAAGACACTTATCATAAGATATCACTTAGAGAGGGAATGTAAAAACCGCTACACTTGAACTGAATTACAAAACAGAACAGAGTCACACGTTCAGAAAACACACTATGGCTGCTGAACGGGAAAGGTGAGGTGGGGTGATGCATAAAACAAGGGTTTCAAATTAGCTCCGATACCGTTCCATAAACCCAATATGTAAGAGACAAGACCTATTCCTTTTTCAGTGAACTGGACTCAACACCCCCTATTCACCGCACAAGAATATATCTGACTAGTAAGAATCTTCAAACCTATGTATTGATATCTCTCTGTAAGTGAGTCAACGGGGTGTAAAGCGGCATAAACACAGACGTGAAAAGCAGCTAAACCCCATTATAAAAATAAATTACTTTTCAAAACCCGTGAAAGAAAGGCAGTGAAAGAGAGAGAAATTCTTACAAAATTCGTTCAGGGGCTGTGATGCAACCTGGATTGACCATATCTAGACCCACAGCTGATTGAGACATAAGGGTGGACACTCTTGGAGCTGAGAGGTTCGGTGAGGTTGGGTGAGCCAACGCAGACCCTTTCAATAATACTGCATGGTACCCATCCCATGGGTCCCAAATCTCCAGGTTCAAGGGCATCTTCCTACGTCGAAAACAGGCATGAGAAACCCAGAAGATGGTACACCGTGTGATCGGGAAAGGTTTCTAAAACGTACCTCATTTCTCATCTCCTTTGCTCGGGTTCACCATTCCAGCCGATTTACTAGCCATCTCCCTCCTTGGAGAATCAGCACCTTTAACCTCCTGTTCCGTACAGGTTGCAATTTGTCTTGAGGATGAACGGGAAGAGGGGGAACCAATGAGAGACTAGCTCTAGGTGTTGGGACAGGCACAGGTCACTCTATTTTCCCATCAGGAAGAAGAATTAAGCACAAGCTCAGCCTGCCCCCCAGAACCAGAAGAGGGCCTGAAGCAATCCTGCGCTTTTGCGGCCAGCTCCCAAAAAAGCGAGTTGAAAAATGGAGCTCAGGGGCACTGCAATTCACAAACCTGCAGAGTTTTAAATGATACCTCTCGTCCACAAATATATTAAGGGAAGGCAACGAAGAGGCTTTGAAAACAAGGAAGAATTGCAGGAAACAGATTTCAGGAGGTAGATTCGAATCGCCTTGAAAGCACATGAAAAGCGGCAAAACGTGGACAATGATGCCCTTGGCCAAAAAGGGCGTATGCGTTTTTTCCTGAATATATTCAGGAAAAAACGCATACGCCCTTTTTGGCCAACCAAGCAACCTGGAAAGGCCAATCAGCGCTCCAAAGAAGTCTCGCTTCCCAGCGGGCAAAAGGGCCATGCGGAAAAAAGTGTCCAAACCAGAAATGCAGGACCGGCCATGGAGAAATGGGAGCCTTGCTACGCTGCTGGGTGGGATGTAAATTGCCAACAGCCACTCTGGAGAAGTGTACGGTGTGTTCTGAAACATCTAAAAAACACAGCTTGGAGAGCATAGGGCACTTCCACTCATGGGCGTATAAATTGGGAAAACTAAAAATCAGCAAGACACAGGCACCCCAAAGTTTAGGGCTGCTCTGTTGACAAGAACCCCCACTTCATTACACCTTAAATATCCTAGGAAAGAGAAAAATGGATAAAGAAGATGGGGTCCTCATGTACAATGGAATATCACTCAGCCATGAAATCCACGTCATAAGGCCTAGTAGCAGCACGATGAGTGGATTTAGGTACGACGATTCTAAGTGAAATAAGTCACACAGAAAAAGACACTTATCATAAGATATCACTTAGAGAGGGAATGTAAAAACCGCTACACTTGAACTGAATTACAAAACAGAACAGAGTCACACGTTCAGAAAACACACTATGGCTGCTGAACGGGAAAGGTGAGGTGGGGTGATGCATAAAACAAGGGTTTCAAATTAGCTCCGATACCGTTCCATAAACCCAATATGTAAGAGACAAGACCTATTCCTTTTTCAGTGAACTGGACTCAACACCCCCTATTCACCGCACAAGAATATATCTGACTAGTAAGAATCTTCAAACCTATGTATTGACATCTCTCTGTAAGTGAGTCAAGGGGGTGTAAAGCGGCATAAACACAGCCGTGAAAAGCAGCTAAACCCCATTATAAAAATAAATTACTTTTCAAAACCCGTGAAACAAAGGCAGTGAAAGATAGAGAAATTCTTACAAAATTCGTTCAGGGGCTGTGATGCAACCTGGATTGACCATATCTAGACCCACAGCTGATTGAGACATAAGGGTGGACACTCTTGGGGCTGAGAGGTTCGGTGAGGTTGGGTGAGCCAACGCAGACCCTTTCAAGTAATACTGCATGGTACCCATCCCATGGGTCCCAAATCTCCAGGTTCAAGGGCATCTTCCTACGTCGAAAACAGGCATGAGAAACCCAGAAGATGGTACACCGTGTGATCGGGAAAGGTTTCTAAAACGCACCTCATTTCTCATCTCCTTTGCTCGGGTTCGCCATTCCAGCCGATTTACTAGCCATCTGCCTCCTTGGAGAATCAGCACCTTTAACCTCCTGTTCCGTACAGGTTGCAATTTGTCCTGAGGATGAACGGGAAGAGGGGGAACCAATGAGAGACTAGCTCTAGGTGTTGGGACAGGCACAGGTCACTCTATTTTCCCATCAGGAAGAAGAATTAAGCACAAGCTCAGCCTGCCCCCCAGAACCAGAAGAGGGCCTGAAGCAATCCTGCGCTTTTGCGGCCAGCTCCCAAAAAAGCGAGTTGAAAAATGGAGCTCAGGGGCACTGCAATTCACAAACCTGCAGAGTTTTAAATGATACCTCTCGTCCACAAATATATTAAGGGAAGGCAACGAAGAGGCTTTGAAAGCAAGGCAGAATTGCAGGAAACAGATTTCAGGAGGTAGATTCGAATCGCCTTGAAAGCACATGAAAAGCGGCAAAACGTGGACAATGATGCCCTTGGCCAAAAAGGGCGTATGCGTTTTTTCCTGAATATATTCAGGAAAAAACGCATACGCCCTTTTTGGCCAACCAAGCAACCTGGAAAGGCCAATCAGCGCTCCAAAGAAGTCTCGCTTCCCAGCGGGCAAAAGGGCCATGCGGAAAAAAGTGTCCAAACCAGAAATGCAGGACCGGCCATGGAGAAATGGGAGCCTTGCTACGCTGATGGGTGGGATGTAAATTGCCAACAGCCACTCTGGAGAAGTGTACGGTGTGTTCTGAAACATCTAAAAAACACAGCTTGGAGAGCATAGGGCACTTCCACTCATGGGCGTATATATTGGGAAAACTAAAAATCAGCAAGACACAGGCACCCCAAAGTTTAGGGCTGCTCTGTTGACAAGAACCCCCACTTCATTACCCCTTCAATATCCTAGGAAAGAGAAAAATGGATAAAGAAGTTGTGGTCCTCATGTACAATGGAATATCACTCAGCCATGAAATCCACGTCATAAGGCTAGTAGCAGCACGATGAGTGGATTTAGGTACGACGATTCTAAGTGAAATAAGTCACACAGAAAAAGACACTTATCATAAGATATCACTTAGAGAGGGAATGTAAAAACCGCTACACTTGAACTGAATTACAAAACAGAACAGAGTCACACGTTCAGAAAACACACTATGGCTGCTGAACGGGAAAGGTGAGGTGGGGTGATGCATAAAACAAGGGTTTCAAATTAGCTCCGATACCGTTCCATAAACCCAATATGTAAGAGACAAGACCTATTCCTTTTTCAGTGAACTGGACTCAACACCCCCTATTCACCGCACAAGAATATATCTGACTAGGAAGAATCTTCAAAGCTATGTATTGATATCTCTCTGTAAGTGAGTCAAGGGGGTGTAAAGCGGCATAAACACAGCCGTGAAAAGCAGCTAAACCCCATTATAAAAATAAATTACTTTTCAAAACCCGTGAAACAAAGGCAGTGAAAGATAGAGAAATTCTTACAAAATTCGTTCAGGGGCTGTGATGCAACCTGGATTGACCATATCTAGACCCACAGCTGATTGAGACATAAGGGTGGACACTCTTGGGGCTGAGAGGTTCGGTGAGGTTGGGTGAGCCAACGCAGACCCTTTCAATAATACTGCATGGTACCCATCCCATGGGTCCCAAATCTCCAGGTTCAAGGGCATCTTCCTATGTCGAAAACAGGCATGAGAAACCCAGAAGATGGTACACCGTGTGATCGGGAAAGGTTTCTAAAACGCACCTCATTTCTCATCTCCTTTGCTCGGGTTCGCCATTCCAGCCGATTTACTAGCCATCTCCCTCCTTGGAGAATCAGCACCTTTAACCTCCTGTTCCGTACAGGTTGCAATTTGTCCTGAGGATGAACGGGAAGAGGGGGAACCAATGAGAGACTAGCTCTAGGTGTTGGGACAGGCACAGGTCACTCTATTTTCCCATCAGGAAGAAGAATTAAGCACAAGCTCAGCCTGCCCCCCAGAACCAGAAGAGGGCCTGAAGCAATCCTGCGCTTTTGCGGCCAGCTCCCAAAAAAGCGAGTTGAAAAATGGAGCTCAGGGGCACTGCAATTCACAAACCTGCAGAGTTTTAAATGATACCTCTCGTCCACAAATATATTAAGGGAAGGCAACGAAGAGGCTTTGAAAGCAAGGCAGAATTGCAGGAAACAGATTTCAGGAGGTAGATTCGAATCGCCTTGAAAGCACATGAAAAGCGGCAAAACGTGGACAATGATGCCCTTGGCCAAAAAGGGCGTATGCGTTTTTTCCTGAATATATTCAGGAAAAAACGCATACGCCCTTTTTGGCCAACCAAGCAACCTGGAAAGGCCAATCAGCGCTCCAAAGAAGTCTCGCTTCCCAGCGGGCCAAAGGGCCATGCGGAAAAAAGTGTCCAAACCAGAAATGCAGGACCGGCCATGGAGAAATGGGAGCCTTGCTACGCTGATGGGTGGGATGTAAATTGCCAACAGCCACTCTGGAGAAGTGTACGGTGTGTTCTGAAACATCTAAAAAACACAGCTTGGAGAGCATAGGGCACTTCCACTCATGGGCGTATAAATTGGGAAAACTAAAAATCAGCAAGACACAGGCACCCCAAAGTTTAGGGCTGCTCTGTTGACAAGAACCCCCACTTCATTACACCTTAAATATCCTAGGAAAGCGAAAAATGGATAAAGAAGTTGGGGTCCTCATGTACAATGGAATATCACTCAGCCATGAAATCCACGTCATAAGGCTAGTAGCAGCACGATGAGTGGATTTAGGTACGACGATTCTAAGTGAAATAAGTCACACAGAAAAAGACACTTATCCTAAGATATCACTTAGAGAGGGAATGTAAAAACCGCCTACACTTGAACTGAATTACAAAACAGAACAGAGTCACACGTTCAGAAAACACACTATGGCTGCTGAACGGGAAAGGTGAGGTGGGGTGATGCATAAAACAAGGGTTTCAAATTAGCTCCGATACCGTTCCATAAACCCAATATGTAAGAGACAAGACCTATTCCTTTTTCAGTGAACTGGACTCAACACCCCCTATTCACCGCACAAGAATATATCTGACTAGTAAGAATCTTCAAACCTATGTATTGACATCTCTCTGTAAGTGAGTCAAGGGGGTGTAAAGCGGCATAAACACAGCCGTGAAAAGCAGCTAAACCCCATTATAAAAATAAATTACTTTTCAAAACCCGTGAAACAAAGGCAGTGAAAGATAGAGAAATTCTTACAAAATTCGTTCAGGGGCTGTGATGCAACCTGGATTGACCATATCTAGACCCACAGCTGATTGAGACATAAGGGTGGACACTCTTGGGGCTGAGAGGTTCGGTGAGGTTGGGTGAGCCAACGCAGACCCTTTCAAGTAATACTGCATGGTACCCATCCCATGGGTCCCAAATCTCCAGGTTCAAGGGCATCTTCCTACGTCGAAAACAGGCATGAGAAACCCAGAAGATGGTACACCGTGTGATCGGGAAAGGTTTCTAAAACGCACCTCATTTCTCATCTCCTTTGCTCGGGTTCGCCATTCCAGCCGATTTACTAGCCATCTGCCTCCTTGGAGAATCAGCACCTTTAACCTCCTGTTCCGTACAGGTTGCAATTTGTCCTGAGGATGAACGGGAAGAGGGGGAACCAATGAGAGACTAGCTCTAGGTGTTGGGACAGGCACAGGTCACTCTATTTTCCCATCAGGAAGAAGAATTAAGCACAAGCTCAGCCTGCCCCCCAGAACCAGAAGAGGGCCTGAAGCAATCCTGCGCTTTTGCGGCCAGCTCCCAAAAAAGCGAGTTGAAAAATGGAGCTCAGGGGCACTGCAATTCACAAACCTGCAGAGTTTTAAATGATACCTCTCGTCCACAAATATATTAAGGGAAGGCAACGAAGAGGCTTTGAAAGCAAGGCAGAATTGCAGGAAACAGATTTCAGGAGGTAGATTCGAATCGCCTTGAAAGCACATGAAAAGCGGCAAAACGTGGACAATGATGCCCTTGGCCAAAAAGGGCGTATGCGTTTTTTCCTGAATATATTCAGGAAAAAACGCATACGCCCTTTTTGGCCAACCAAGCAACCTGGAAAGGCCAATCAGCGCTCCAAAGAAGTCTCGCTTCCCAGCGGGCAAAAGGGCCATGCGGAAAAAAGTGTCCAAACCAGAAATGCAGGACCGGCCATGGAGAAATGGGAGCCTTGCTACGCTGATGGGTGGGATGTAAATTGCCAACAGCCACTCTGGAGAAGTGTACGGTGTGTTCTGAAACATCTAAAAAACACAGCTTGGAGAGCATAGGGCACTTCCACTCATGGGCGTATAAATTGGGAAAACTAAAAATCAGCAAGACACAGGCACCCCAAAGTTTAGGGCTGCTCTGTTGACAAGAACCCCCACTTCATTACACCTTAAATATCCTAGGAAAGAGAAAAATGGATAAAGAAGTTGGGGTCCTCATGTACAATGGAATATCACTCAGCCATGAAATCCACGTCATAAGGCCTAGTAGCAGCACGATGAGTGGATTTAGGTACGACGATTCTAAGTGAAATAAGTCACACAGAAAAAGACACTTATCATAAGATATCACTTAGAGAGGGAATGTAAAAACCGCTACACTTGAACTGAATTACAAAACAGAACAGAGTCACACGTTCAGAAAACACACTATGGCTGCTGAACGGGAAAGGTGAGGTGGGGTGATGCATAAAACAAGGGTTTCAAATTAGCTCCGATACCGTTCCATAAACCCAATATGTAAGAGACAAGACCTATTCCTTTTTCAGTGAACTGGACTCAACACCCCCTATTCACCGCACAAGAATATATCTGACTAGTAAGAATCTTCAAACCTATGTATTGACATCTCTCTGTAAGTGAGTCAAGGGGGTGTAAAGCGGCATAAACACAGCCGTGAAAAGCAGCTAAACCCCATTATAAAAATAAATTACTTTTCAAAACCCGTGAAACAAAGGCAGTGAAAGAGAGAGAAATTCTTACAAAATTCGTTCAGGGGCTGTGATGCAACCTGGATTGACCATATCTAGACCCACAGCTGATTGAGACATAAGGGTGGACACTCTTGGGGCTGAGAGGTTCGGTGAGGTTGGGTGAGCCAACGCAGACCCTTTCAAGTAATACTGCATGGTACCCATCCCATGGGTCCCAAATCTCCAGGTTCAAGGGCATCTTCCTACGTCGAAAACAGGCATGAGAAACCCAGAAGATGGTACACCGTGTGATCGGGAAAGGTTTCTAAAACGCACCTCATTTCTCATCTCCTTTGCTCGGGTTCGCCATTCCAGCCGATTTACTAGCCATCTGCCTCCTTGGAGAATCAGCACCTTTAACCTCCTGTTCCGTACAGGTTGCAATTTGTCCTGAGGATGAACGGGAAGAGGGGGAACCAATGAGAGACTAGCTCTAGGTGTTGGGACAGGCACAGGTCACTCTATTTTCCCATCAGGAAGAAGAATTAAGCACAAGCTCAGCCTGCCCCCCAGAACCAGAAGAGGGCCTGAAGCAATCCTGCGCTTTTGCGGCCAGCTCCCAAAAAAGCGAGTTGAAAAATGGAGCTCAGGGGCACTGCAATTCACAAACCTGCAGAGTTTTAAATGATACCTCTCGTCCACAAATATATTAAGGGAAGGCAACGAAGAGGCTTTGAAAGCAAGGCAGAATTGCAGGAAACAGATTTCAGGAGGTAGATTCGAATCGCCTTGAAAGCACATGAAAAGCGGCAAAACGTGGACAATGATGCCCTTGGCCAAAAAGGGCGTATGCGTTTTTTCCTGAATATATTCAGGAAAAAACGCATACGCCCTTTTTGGCCAACCAAGCAACCTGGAAAGGCCAATCAGCGCTCCAAAGAAGTCTCGCTTCCCAGCGGGCAAAAGGGCCATGCGGAAAAAAGTGTCCAAACCAGAAATGCAGGACCGGCCATGGAGAAATGGGAGCCTTGCTACGCTGATGGGTGGGATGTAAATTGCCAACAGCCACTCTGGAGAAGTGTACGGTGTGTTCTGAAACATCTAAAAAACACAGCTTGGAGAGCATAGGGCACTTCCACTCATGGGCGTATAAATTGGGAAAACTAAAAATCAGCAAGACACAGGCACCCCAAAGTTTAGGGCTGCTCTGTTGACAAGAACCCCCACTTCATTACACCTTAAATATCCTAGGAAAGAGAAAAATGGATAAAGAAGTTGGGGTCCTCATGTACAATGGAATATCACTCAGCCATGAAATCCACGTCATAAGGCCTAGTAGCAGCACGATGAGTGGATTTAGGTACGACGATTCTAAGTGAAATAAGTCACACAGAAAAAGACACTTATCATAAGATATCACTTAGAGAGGGAATGTAAAAACCGCTACACTTGAACTGAATTACAAAACAGAACAGAGTCACACGTTCAGAAAACACACTATGGCTGCTGAACGGGAAAGGTGAGGTGGGGTGATGCATAAAACAAGGGTTTCAAATTAGCTCCGATACCGTTCCATAAACCCAATATGTAAGAGACAAGACCTATTCCTTTTTCAGTGAACTGGACTCAACACCCCCTATTCACCGCACAAGAATATATCTGACTAGTAAGAATCTTCAAACCTATGTATTGACATCTCTCTGTAAGTGAGTCAAGGGGGTGTAAAGCGGCATAAACACAGCCGTGAAAAGCAGCTAAACCCCATTATAAAAATAAATTACTTTTCAAAACCCGTGAAACAAAGGCAGTGAAAGAGAGAGAAATTCTTACAAAATTCGTTCAGGGGCTGTGATGCAACCTGGATTGACCATATCTAGACCCACAGCTGATTGAGACATAAGGGTGGACACTCTTGGGGCTGAGAGGTTCGGTGAGGTTGGGTGAGCCAACGCAGACCCTTTCAAGTAATACTGCATGGTACCCATCCCATGGGTCCCAAATCTCCAGGTTCAAGGGCATCTTCCTACGTCGAAAACAGGCATGAGAAACCCAGAAGATGGTACACCGTGTGATCGGGAAAGGTTTCTAAAACGCACCTCATTTCTCATCTCCTTTGCTCGGGTTCGCCATTCCAGCCGATTTACTAGCCATCTGCCTCCTTGGAGAATCAGCACCTTTAACCTCCTGTTCCGTACAGGTTGCAATTTGTCCTGAGGATGAACGGGAAGAGGGGGAACCAATGAGAGACTAGCTCTAGGTGTTGGGACAGGCACAGGTCACTCTATTTTCCCATCAGGAAGAAGAATTAAGCACAAGCTCAGCCTGCCCCCCAGAACCAGAAGAGGGCCTGAAGCAATCCTGCGCTTTTGCGGCCAGCTCCCAAAAAAGCGAGTTGAAAAATGGAGCTCAGGGGCACTGCAATTCACAAACCTGCAGAGTTTTAAATGATACCTCTCGTCCACAAATATATTAAGGGAAGGCAACGAAGAGGCTTTGAAAGCAAGGCAGAATTGCAGGAAACAGATTTCAGGAGGTAGATTCGAATCGCCTTGAAAGCACATGAAAAGCGGCAAAACGTGGACAATGATGCCCTTGGCCAAAAAGGGCGTATGCGTTTTTTCCTGAATATATTCAGGAAAAAACGCATACGCCCTTTTTGGCCAACCAAGCAACCTGGAAAGGCCAATCAGCGCTCCAAAGAAGTCTCGCTTCCCAGCGGGCAAAAGGGCCATGCGGAAAAAAGTGTCCAAACCAGAAATGCAGGACCGGCCATGGAGAAATGGGAGCCTTGCTACGCTGATGGGTGGGATGTAAATTGCCAACAGCCACTCTGGAGAAGTGTACGGTGTGTTCTGAAACATCTAAAAAACACAGCTTGGAGAGCATAGGGCACTTCCACTCATGGGCGTATATATTGGGAAAACTAAAAATCAGCAAGACACAGGCACCCCAAAGTTTAGGGCTGCTCTGTTGACAAGAACCCCCACTTCATTACCCCTTCAATATCCTAGGAAAGAGAAAAATGGATAAAGAAGTTGTGGTCCTCATGTACAATGGAATATCACTCAGCCATGAAATCCACGTCATAAGGCTAGTAGCAGCACGATGAGTGGATTTAGGTACGACGATTCTAAGTGAAATAAGTCACACAGAAAAAGACACTTATCATAAGATATCACTTAGAGAGGGAATGTAAAAACCGCTACACTTGAACTGAATTACAAAACAGAACAGAGTCACACGTTCAGAAAACACACTATGGCTGCTGAACGGGAAAGGTGAGGTGGGGTGATGCATAAAACAAGGGTTTCAAATTAGCTCCGATACCGTTCCATAAACCCAATATGTAAGAGACAAGACCTATTCCTTTTTCAGTGAACTGGACTCAACACCCCCTATTCACCGCACAAGAATATATCTGACTAGGAAGAATCTTCAAAGCTATGTATTGATATCTCTCTGTAAGTGAGTCAAGGGGGTGTAAAGCGGCATAAACACAGCCGTGAAAAGCAGCTAAACCCCATTATAAAAATAAATTACTTTTCAAAACCCGTGAAACAAAGGCAGTGAAAGATAGAGAAATTCTTACAAAATTCGTTCAGGGGCTGTGATGCAACCTGGATTGACCATATCTAGACCCACAGCTGATTGAGACATAAGGGTGGACACTCTTGGGGCTGAGAGGTTCGGTGAGGTTGGGTGAGCCAACGCAGACCCTTTCAATAATACTGCATGGTACCCATCCCATGGGTCCCAAATCTCCAGGTTCAAGGGCATCTTCCTATGTCGAAAACAGGCATGAGAAACCCAGAAGATGGTACACCGTGTGATCGGGAAAGGTTTCTAAAACGCACCTCATTTCTCATCTCCTTTGCTCGGGTTCGCCATTCCAGCCGATTTACTAGCCATCTCCCTCCTTGGAGAATCAGCACCTTTAACCTCCTGTTCCGTACAGGTTGCAATTTGTCCTGAGGATGAACGGGAAGAGGGGGAACCAATGAGAGACTAGCTCTAGGTGTTGGGACAGGCACAGGTCACTCTATTTTCCCATCAGGAAGAAGAATTAAGCACAAGCTCAGCCTGCCCCCCAGAACCAGAAGAGGGCCTGAAGCAATCCTGCGCTTTTGCGGCCAGCTCCCAAAAAAGCGAGTTGAAAAATGGAGCTCAGGGGCACTGCAATTCACAAACCTGCAGAGTTTTAAATGATACCTCTCGTCCACAAATATATTAAGGGAAGGCAACGAAGAGGCTTTGAAAGCAAGGCAGAATTGCAGGAAACAGATTTCAGGAGGTAGATTCGAATCGCCTTGAAAGCACATGAAAAGCGGCAAAACGTGGACAATGATGCCCTTGGCCAAAAAGGGCGTATGCGTTTTTTCCTGAATATATTCAGGAAAAAACGCATACGCCCTTTTTGGCCAACCAAGCAACCTGGAAAGGCCAATCAGCGCTCCAAAGAAGTCTCGCTTCCCAGCGGGCCAAAGGGCCATGCGGAAAAAAGTGTCCAAACCAGAAATGCAGGACCGGCCATGGAGAAATGGGAGCCTTGCTACGCTGATGGGTGGGATGTAAATTGCCAACAGCCACTCTGGAGAAGTGTACGGTGTGTTCTGAAACATCTAAAAAACACAGCTTGGAGAGCATAGGGCACTTCCACTCATGGGCGTATAAATTGGGAAAACTAAAAATCAGCAAGACACAGGCACCCCAAAGTTTAGGGCTGCTCTGTTGACAAGAACCCCCACTTCATTACACCTTAAATATCCTAGGAAAGCGAAAAATGGATAAAGAAGTTGGGGTCCTCATGTACAATGGAATATCACTCAGCCATGAAATCCACGTCATAAGGCTAGTAGCAGCACGATGAGTGGATTTAGGTACGACGATTCTAAGTGAAATAAGTCACACAGAAAAAGACACTTATCCTAAGATATCACTTAGAGAGGGAATGTAAAAACCGCCTACACTTGAACTGAATTACAAAACAGAACAGAGTCACACGTTCAGAAAACACACTATGGCTGCTGAACGGGAAAGGTGAGGTGGGGTGATGCATAAAACAAGGGTTTCAAATTAGCTCCGATACCGTTCCATAAACCCAATATGTAAGAGACAAGACCTATTCCTTTTTCAGTGAACTGGACTCAACACCCCCTATTCACCGCACAAGAATATATCTGACTAGTAAGAATCTTCAAACCTATGTATTGACATCTCTCTGTAAGTGAGTCAAGGGGGTGTAAAGCGGCATAAACACAGCCGTGAAAAGCAGCTAAACCCCATTATAAAAATAAATTACTTTTCAAAACCCGTGAAACAAAGGCAGTGAAAGATAGAGAAATTCTTACAAAATTCGTTCAGGGGCTGTGATGCAACCTGGATTGACCATATCTAGACCCACAGCTGATTGAGACATAAGGGTGGACACTCTTGGGGCTGAGAGGTTCGGTGAGGTTGGGTGAGCCAACGCAGACCCTTTCAAGTAATACTGCATGGTACCCATCCCATGGGTCCCAAATCTCCAGGTTCAAGGGCATCTTCCTACGTCGAAAACAGGCATGAGAAACCCAGAAGATGGTACACCGTGTGATCGGGAAAGGTTTCTAAAACGCACCTCATTTCTCATCTCCTTTGCTCGGGTTCGCCATTCCAGCCGATTTACTAGCCATCTGCCTCCTTGGAGAATCAGCACCTTTAACCTCCTGTTCCGTACAGGTTGCAATTTGTCCTGAGGATGAACGGGAAGAGGGGGAACCAATGAGAGACTAGCTCTAGGTGTTGGGACAGGCACAGGTCACTCTATTTTCCCATCAGGAAGAAGAATTAAGCACAAGCTCAGCCTGCCCCCCAGAACCAGAAGAGGGCCTGAAGCAATCCTGCGCTTTTGCGGCCAGCTCCCAAAAAAGCGAGTTGAAAAATGGAGCTCAGGGGCACTGCAATTCACAAACCTGCAGAGTTTTAAATGATACCTCTCGTCCACAAATATATTAAGGGAAGGCAACGAAGAGGCTTTGAAAGCAAGGCAGAATTGCAGGAAACAGATTTCAGGAGGTAGATTCGAATCGCCTTGAAAGCACATGAAAAGCGGCAAAACGTGGACAATGATGCCCTTGGCCAAAAAGGGCGTATGCGTTTTTTCCTGAATATATTCAGGAAAAAACGCATACGCCCTTTTTGGCCAACCAAGCAACCTGGAAAGGCCAATCAGCGCTCCAAAGAAGTCTCGCTTCCCAGCGGGCCAAAGGGCCATGCGGAAAAAAGTGTCCAAACCAGAAATGCAGGACCGGCCATGGAGAAATGGGAGCCTTGCTACGCTGATGGGTGGGATGTAAATTGCCAACAGCCACTCTGGAGAAGTGTACGGTGTGTTCTGAAACATCTAAAAAACACAGCTTGGAGAGCATAGGGCACTTCCACTCATGGGCGTATAAATTGGGAAAACTAAAAATCAGCAAGACACAGGCACCCCAAAGTTTAGGGCTGCTCTGTTGACAAGAACCCCCACTTCATTACACCTTAAATATCCTAGGAAAGAGAAAAATGGATAAAGAAGTTGGGGTCCTCATGTACAATGGAATATCACTCAGCCATGAAATCCACGTCATAAGGCTAGTAGCAGCACGATGAGTGGATTTAGGTACGACGATTCTAAGTGAAATAAGTCACACAGAAAAAGACACTTATCCTAAGATATCACTTAGAGAGGGAATGTAAAAACCGCCTACACTTGAACTGAATTACAAAACAGAACAGAGTCACACGTTCAGAAAACACACTATGGCTGCTGAACGGGAAAGGTGAGGTGGGGTGATGCATAAAACAAGGGTTTCAAATTAGCTCCGATACCGTTCCATAAACCCAATATGTAAGAGACAAGACCTATTCCTTTTTCAGTGAACTGGACTCAACACCCCCTATTCACCGCACAAGAATATATCTGACTAGTAAGAATCTTCAAACCTATGTATTGACATCTCTCTGTAAGTGAGTCAAGGGGGTGTAAAGCGGCATAAACACAGCCGTGAAAAGCAGCTAAACCCCATTATAAAAATAAATTACTTTTCAAAACCCGTGAAACAAAGGCAGTGAAAGAGAGAGAAATTCTTACAAAATTCGTTCAGGGGCTGTGATGCAACCTGGATTGACCATATCTAGACCCACAGCTGATTGAGACATAAGGGTGGACACTCTTGGGGCTGAGAGGTTCGGTGAGGTTGGGTGAGCCAACGCAGACCCTTTCAAGTAATACTGCATGGTACCCATCCCATGGGTCCCAAATCTCCAGGTTCAAGGGCATCTTCCTACGTCGAAAACAGGCATGAGAAACCCAGAAGATGGTACACCGTGTGATCGGGAAAGGTTTCTAAAACGCACCTCATTTCTCATCTCCTTTGCTCGGGTTCGCCATTCCAGCCGATTTACTAGCCATCTGCCTCCTTGGAGAATCAGCACCTTTAACCTCCTGTTCCGTACAGGTTGCAATTTGTCCTGAGGATGAACGGGAAGAGGGGGAACCAATGAGAGACTAGCTCTAGGTGTTGGGACAGGCACAGGTCACTCTATTTTCCCATCAGGAAGAAGAATTAAGCACAAGCTCAGCCTGCCCCCCAGAACCAGAAGAGGGCCTGAAGCAATCCTGCGCTTTTGCGGCCAGCTCCCAAAAAAGCGAGTTGAAAAATGGAGCTCAGGGGCACTGCAATTCACAAACCTGCAGAGTTTTAAATGATACCTCTCGTCCACAAATATATTAAGGGAAGGCAACGAAGAGGCTTTGAAAGCAAGGCAGAATTGCAGGAAACAGATTTCAGGAGGTAGATTCGAATCGCCTTGAAAGCACATGAAAAGCGGCAAAACGTGGACAATGATGCCCTTGGCCAAAAAGGGCGTATGCGTTTTTTCCTGAATATATTCAGGAAAAAACGCATACGCCCTTTTTGGCCAACCAAGCAACCTGGAAAGGCCAATCAGCGCTCCAAAGAAGTCTCGCTTCCCAGCGGGCAAAAGGGCCATGCGGAAAAAAGTGTCCAAACCAGAAATGCAGGACCGGCCATGGAGAAATGGGAGCCTTGCTACGCTGATGGGTGGGATGTAAATTGCCAACAGCCACTCTGGAGAAGTGTACGGTGTGTTCTGAAACATCTAAAAAACACAGCTTGGAGAGCATAGGGCACTTCCACTCATGGGCGTATAAATTGGGAAAACTAAAAATCAGCAAGACACAGGCACCCCAAAGTTTAGGGCTGCTCTGTTGACAAGAACCCCCACTTCATTACACCTTCAATATCCTAGGAAAGAGAAAAATGGATAAAGAAGTTGGGGTCCTCATGTACAATGGAATATCACTCAGCCATGAAATCCACGTCATAAGGCCTAGTAGCAGCACGATGAGTGGATTTAGGTACGACGATTCTAAGTGAAATAAGTCACACAGAAAAAGACACTTATCATAAGATATCACTTAGAGAGGGAATGTAAAAACCGCTACACTTGAACTGAATTACAAAACAGAACAGAGTCACACGTTCAGAAAACACACTATGGCTGCTGAACGGGAAAGGTGAGGTGGGGTGATGCATAAAACAAGGGTTTCAAATTAGCTCCGATACCGTTCCATAAACCCAATATGTAAGAGACAAGACCTATTCCTTTTTCAGTGAACTGGACTCAACACCCCCTATTCACCGCACAAGAATATATCTGACTAGTAAGAATCTTCAAACCTATGTATTGACATCTCTCTGTAAGTGAGTCAAGGGGGTGTAAAGCGGCATAAACACAGCCGTGAAAAGCAGCTAAACCCCATTATAAAAATAAATTACTTTTCAAAACCCGTGAAACAAAGGCAGTGAAAGAGAGAGAAATTCTTACAAAATTCGTTCAGGGGCTGTGATGCAACCTGGATTGACCATATCTAGACCCACAGCTGATTGAGACATAAGGGTGGACACTCTTGGGGCTGAGAGGTTCGGTGAGGTTGGGTGAGCCAACGCAGACCCTTTCAAGTAATACTGCATGGTACCCATCCCATGGGTCCCAAATCTCCAGGTTCAAGGGCATCTTCCTACGTCGAAAACAGGCATGAGAAACCCAGAAGATGGTACACCGTGTGATCGGGAAAGGTTTCTAAAACGCACCTCATTTCTCATCTCCTTTGCTCGGGTTCGCCATTCCAGCCGATTTACTAGCCATCTGCCTCCTTGGAGAATCAGCACCTTTAACCTCCTGTTCCGTACAGGTTGCAATTTGTCCTGAGGATGAACGGGAAGAGGGGGAACCAATGAGAGACTAGCTCTAGGTGTTGGGACAGGCACAGGTCACTCTATTTTCCCATCAGGAAGAAGAATTAAGCACAAGCTCAGCCTGCCCCCCAGAACCAGAAGAGGGCCTGAAGCAATCCTGCGCTTTTGCGGCCAGCTCCCAAAAAAGCGAGTTGAAAAATGGAGCTCAGGGGCACTGCAATTCACAAACCTGCAGAGTTTTAAATGATACCTCTCGTCCACAAATATATTAAGGGAAGGCAACGAAGAGGCTTTGAAAGCAAGGCAGAATTGCAGGAAACAGATTTCAGGAGGTAGATTCGAATCGCCTTGAAAGCACATGAAAAGCGGCAAAACGTGGACAATGATGCCCTTGGCCAAAAAGGGCGTATGCGTTTTTTCCTGAATATATTCAGGAAAAAACGCATACGCCCTTTTTGGCCAACCAAGCAACCTGGAAAGGCCAATCAGCGCTCCAAAGAAGTCTCGCTTCCCAGCGGGCCAAAGGGCCATGCGGAAAAAAGTGTCCAAACCAGAAATGCAGGACCGGCCATGGAGAAATGGGAGCCTTGCTACGCTGATGGGTGGGATGTAAATTGCCAACAGCCACTCTGGAGAAGTGTACGGTGTGTTCTGAAACATCTAAAAAACACAGCTTGGAGAGCATAGGGCACTTCCACTCATGGGCGTATATATTGGGAAAACTAAAAATCAGCAAGACACAGGCACCCCAAAGTTTAGGGCTGCTCTGTTGACAAGAACCCCCACTTCATTACCCCTTCAATATCCTAGGAAAGAGAAAAATGGATAAAGAAGTTGGGGTCCTCATGTACAATGGAATATCACTCAGCCATGAAATCCACGTCATAAGGCTAGTAGCAGCACGATGAGTGGATTTAGGTACGACGATTCTAAGTGAAATAAGTCACACAGAAAAAGACACTTATCATAAGATATCACTTAGAGAGGGAATGTAAAAACCGCTACACTTGAACTGAATTACAAAACAGAACAGAGTCACACGTTCAGAAAACACACTATGGCTGCTGAACGGGAAAGGTGAGGTGGGGTGATGCATAAAACAAGGGTTTCAAATTAGCTCCGATACCGTTCCATAAACCCAATATGTAAGAGACAAGACCTATTCCTTTTTCAGTGAACTGGACTCAACACCCCCTATTCACCGCACAAGAATATATCTGACTAGTAAGAATCTTCAAACCTATGTATTGACATCTCTCTGTAAGTGAGTCAAGGGGGTGTAAAGCGGCATAAACACAGCCGTGAAAAGCAGCTAAACCCCATTATAAAAATAAATTACTTTTCAAAACCCGTGAAACAAAGGCAGTGAAAGAGAGAGAAATTCTTACAAAATTCGTTCAGGGGCTGTGATGCAACCTGGATTGACCATATCTAGACCCACAGCTGATTGAGACATAAGGGTGGACACTCTTGGGGCTGAGAGGTTCGGTGAGGTTGGGTGAGCCAACGCAGACCCTTTCAAGTAATACTGCATGGTACCCATCCCATGGGTCCCAAATCTCCAGGTTCAAGGGCATCTTCCTACGTCGAAAACAGGCATGAGAAACCCAGAAGATGGTACACCGTGTGATCGGGAAAGGTTTCTAAAACGCACCTCATTTCTCATCTCCTTTGCTCGGGTTCGCCATTCCAGCCGATTTACTAGCCATCTGCCTCCTTGGAGAATCAGCACCTTTAACCTCCTGTTCCGTACAGGTTGCAATTTGTCCTGAGGATGAACGGGAAGAGGGGGAACCAATGAGAGACTAGCTCTAGGTGTTGGGACAGGCACAGGTCACTCTATTTTCCCATCAGGAAGAAGAATTAAGCACAAGCTCAGCCTGCCCCCCAGAACCAGAAGAGGGCCTGAAGCAATCCTGCGCTTTTGCGGCCAGCTCCCAAAAAAGCGAGTTGAAAAATGGAGCTCAGGGGCACTGCAATTCACAAACCTGCAGAGTTTTAAATGATACCTCTCGTCCACAAATATATTAAGGGAAGGCAACGAAGAGGCTTTGAAAGCAAGGCAGAATTGCAGGAAACAGATTTCAGGAGGTAGATTCGAATCGCCTTGAAAGCACATGAAAAGCGGCAAAACGTGGACAATGATGCCCTTGGCCAAAAAGGGCGTATGCGTTTTTTCCTGAATATATTCAGGAAAAAACGCATACGCCCTTTTTGGCCAACCAAGCAACCTGGAAAGGCCAATCAGCGCTCCAAAGAAGTCTCGCTTCCCAGCGGGCCAAAGGGCCATGCGGAAAAAAGTGTCCAAACCAGAAATGCAGGACCGGCCATGGAGAAATGGGAGCCTTGCTACGCTGATGGGTGGGATGTAAATTGCCAACAGCCACTCTGGAGAAGTGTACGGTGTGTTCTGAAACATCTAAAAAACACAGCTTGGAGAGCATAGGGCACTTCCACTCATGGGCGTATATATTGGGAAAACTAAAAATCAGCAAGACACAGGCACCCCAAAGTTTAGGGCTGCTCTGTTGACAAGAACCCCCACTTCATTACCCCTTCAATATCCTAGGAAAGAGAAAAATGGATAAAGAAGTTGTGGTCCTCATGTACAATGGAATATCACTCAGCCATGAAATCCACGTCATAAGGCTAGTAGCAGCACGATGAGTGGATTTAGGTACGACGATTCTAAGTGAAATAAGTCACACAGAAAAAGACACTTATCATAAGATATCACTTAGAGAGGGAATGTAAAAACCGCTACACTTGAACTGAATTACAAAACAGAACAGAGTCACACGTTCAGAAAACACACTATGGCTGCTGAACGGGAAAGGTGAGGTGGGGTGATGCATAAAACAAGGGTTTCAAATTAGCTCCGATACCGTTCCATAAACCCAATATGTAAGAGACAAGACCTATTCCTTTTTCAGTGAACTGGACTCAACACCCCCTATTCACCGCACAAGAATATATCTGACTAGGAAGAATCTTCAAAGCTATGTATTGATATCTCTCTGTAAGTGAGTCAAGGGGGTGTAAAGCGGCATAAACACAGCCGTGAAAAGCAGCTAAACCCCATTATAAAAATAAATTACTTTTCAAAACCCGTGAAACAAAGGCAGTGAAAGAGAGAGAAATTCTTACAAAATTCGTTCAGGGGCTGTGATGCAACCTGGATTGACCATATCTAGACCCACAGCTGATTGAGACATAAGGGTGGACACTCTTGGGGCTGAGAGGTTCGGTGAGGTTGGGTGAGCCAACGCAGACCCTTTCAATAATACTGCATGGTACCCATCCCATGGGTCCCAAATCTCCAGGTTCAAGGGCATCTTCCTATGTCGAAAACAGGCATGAGAAACCCAGAAGATGGTACACCGTGTGATCGGGAAAGGTTTCTAAAACGCACCTCATTTCTCATCTCCTTTGCTCGGGTTCGCCATTCCAGCCGATTTACTAGCCATCTCCCTCCTTGGAGAATCAGCACCTTTAACCTCCTGTTCCGTACAGGTTGCAATTTGTCCTGAGGATGAACGGGAAGAGGGGGAACCAATGAGAGACTAGCTCTAGGTGTTGGGACAGGCACAGGTCACTCTATTTTCCCATCAGGAAGAAGAATTAAGCACAAGCTCAGCCTGCCCCCCAGAACCAGAAGAGGGCCTGAAGCAATCCTGCGCTTTTGCGGCCAGCTCCCAAAAAAGCGAGTTGAAAAATGGAGCTCAGGGGCACTGCAATTCACAAACCTGCAGAGTTTTAAATGATACCTCTCGTCCACAAATATATTAAGGGAAGGCAACGAAGAGGCTTTGAAAGCAAGGCAGAATTGCAGGAAACAGATTTCAGGAGGTAGATTCGAATCGCCTTGAAAGCACATGAAAAGCGGCAAAACGTGGACAATGATGCCCTTGGCCAAAAAGGGCGTATGCGTTTTTTCCTGAATATATTCAGGAAAAAACGCATACGCCCTTTTTGGCCAACCAAGCAACCTGGAAAGGCCAATCAGCGCTCCAAAGAAGTCTCGCTTCCCAGCGGGCCAAAGGGCCATGCGGAAAAAAGTGTCCAAACCAGAAATGCAGGACCGGCCATGGAGAAATGGGAGCCTTGCTACGCTGATGGGTGGGATGTAAATTGCCAACAGCCACTCTGGAGAAGTGTACGGTGTGTTCTGAAACATCTAAAAAACACAGCTTGGAGAGCATAGGGCACTTCCACTCATGGGCGTATAAATTGGGAAAACTAAAAATCAGCAAGACACAGGCACCCCAAAGTTTAGGGCTGCTCTGTTGACAAGAACCCCCACTTCATTACACCTTAAATATCCTAGGAAAACGAAAAATGGATAAAGAAGTTGGGGTCCTCATGTACAATGGAATATCACTCAGCCATGAAATCCACGTCATAAGGCTAGTAGCAGCACGATGAGTGGATTTAGGTACGACGATTCTAAGTGAAATAAGTCACACAGAAAAAGACACTTATCCTAAGATATCACTTAGAGAGGGAATGTAAAAACCGCCTACACTTGAACTGAATTACAAAACAGAACAGAGTCACACGTTCAGAAAACACACTATGGCTGCTGAACGGGAAAGGTGAGGTGGGGTGATGCATAAAACAAGGGTTTCAAATTAGCTCCGATACCGTTCCATAAACCCAATATGTAAGAGACAAGACCTATTCCTTTTTCAGTGAACTGGACTCAACACCCCCTATTCACCGCACAAGAATATATCTGACTAGGAAGAATCTTCAAAGCTATGTATTGATATCTCTCTGTAAGTGAGTCAAGGGGGTGTAAAGCGGCATAAACACAGCCGTGAAAAGCAGCTAAACCCCATTATAAAAATAAATTACTTTTCAAAACCCGTGAAACAAAGGCAGTGAAAGAGAGAGAAATTCTTACAAAATTCGTTCAGGGGCTGTGATGCAACCTGGATTGACCATATCTAGACCCACAGCTGATTGAGACATAAGGGTGGACACTCTTGGGGCTGAGAGGTTCGGTGAGGTTGGGTGAGCCAACGCAGACCCTTTCAATAATACTGCATGGTACCCATCCCATGGGTCCCAAATCTCCAGGTTCAAGGGCATCTTCCTACGTCGAAAACAGGCATGAGAAACCCAGAAGATGGTACACCGTGTGATCGGGAAAGGTTTCTAAAACGCACCTCATTTCTCATCTCCTTTGCTCGGGTTCGCCATTCCAGCCGATTTACTAGCCATCTCCCTCCTTGGAGAATCAGCACCTTTAACCTCCTGTTCCGTACAGGTTGCAATTTGTCCTGAGGATGAACGGGAAGAGGGGGAACCAATGAGAGACTAGCTCTAGGTGTTGGGACAGGCACAGGTCACTCTATTTTCCCATCAGGAAGAAGAATTAAGCACAAGCTCAGCCTGCCCCCCAGAACCAGAAGAGGGCCTGAAGCAATCCTGCGCTTTTGCGGCCAGCTCCCAAAAAAGCGAGTTGAAAAATGGAGCTCAGGGGCACTGCAATTCACAAACCTGCAGAGTTTTAAATGATACCTCTCGTCCACAAATATATTAAGGGAAGGCAACGAAGAGGCTTTGAAAGCAAGGCAGAATTGCAGGAAACAGATTTCAGGAGGTAGATTCGAATCGCCTTGAAAGCACATGAAAAGCGGCAAAACGTGGACAATGATGCCCTTGGCCAAAAAGGGCGTATGCGTTTTTTCCTGAATATATTCAGGAAAAAACGCATACGCCCTTTTTGGCCAACCAAGCAACCTGGAAAGGCCAATCAGCGCTCCAAAGAAGTCTCGCTTCCCAGCGGGCCAAAGGGCCATGCGGAAAAAAGTGTCCAAACCAGAAATGCAGGACCGGCCATGGAGAAATGGGAGCCTTGCTACGCTGATGGGTGGGATGTAAATTGCCAACAGCCACTCTGGAGAAGTGTACGGTGTGTTCTGAAACATCTAAAAAACACAGCTTGGAGAGCATAGGGCACTTCCACTCATGGGCGTATAAATTGGGAAAACTAAAAATCAGCAAGACACAGGCACCCCAAAGTTTAGGGCTGCTCTGTTGACAAGAACCCCCACTTCATTACACCTTAAATATCCTAGGAAAACGAAAAATGGATAAAGAAGTTGGGGTCCTCATGTACAATGGAATATCACTCAGCCATGAAATCCACGTCATAAGGCTAGTAGCAGCACGATGAGTGGATTTAGGTACGACGATTCTAAGTGAAATAAGTCACACAGAAAAAGACACTTATCCTAAGATATCACTTAGAGAGGGAATGTAAAAACCGCCTACACTTGAACTGAATTACAAAACAGAACAGAGTCACACGTTCAGAAAACACACTATGGCTGCTGAACGGGAAAGGTGAGGTGGGGTGATGCATAAAACAAGGGTTTCAAATTAGCTCCGATACCGTTCCATAAACCCAATATGTAAGAGACAAGACCTATTCCTTTTTCAGTGAACTGGACTCAACACCCCCTATTCACCGCACAAGAATATATCTGACTAGTAAGAATCTTCAAACCTATGTATTGATATCTCTCTGTAAGTGAGTCAAGGGGGTGTAAAGCGGCATAAACACAGCCGTGAAAAGCAGCTAAACCCCATTATAAAAATAAATTACTTTTCAAAACCCGTGAAACAAAGGCAGTGAAAGAGAGAGAAATTCTTACAAAATTCGTTCAGGGGCTGTGATGCAACCTGGATTGACCATATCTAGACCCACAGCTGATTGAGACATAAGGGTGGACACTCTTGGGGCTGAGAGGTTCGGTGAGGTTGGGTGAGCCAACGCAGACCCTTTCAAGTAATACTGCATGGTACCCATCCCATGGGTCCCAAATCTCCAGGTTCAAGGGCATCTTCCTACGTCGAAAACAGGCATGAGAAACCCAGAAGATGGTACACCGTGTGATCGGGAAAGGTTTCTAAAACGCACCTCATTTCTCATCTCCTTTGCTCGGGTTCGCCATTCCAGCCGATTTACTAGCCATCTGCCTCCTTGGAGAATCAGCACCTTTAACCTCCTGTTCCGTACAGGTTGCAATTTGTCCTGAGGATGAACGGGAAGAGGGGGAACCAATGAGAGACTAGCTCTAGGTGTTGGGACAGGCACAGGTCACTCTATTTTCCCATCAGGAAGAAGAATTAAGCACAAGCTCAGCCTGCCCCCCAGAACCAGAAGAGGGCCTGAAGCAATCCTGCGCTTTTGCGGCCAGCTCCCAAAAAAGCGAGTTGAAAAATGGAGCTCAGGGGCACTGCAATTCACAAACCTGCAGAGTTTTAAATGATACCTCTCGTCCACAAATATATTAAGGGAAGGCAACGAAGAGGCTTTGAAAGCAAGGCAGAATTGCAGGAAACAGATTTCAGGAGGTAGATTCGAATCGCCTTGAAAGCACATGAAAAGCGGCAAAACGTGGACAATGATGCCCTTGGCCAAAAAGGGCGTATGCGTTTTTTACTGAATATATTCAGGAAAAAACGCATACGCCCTTTTTGGCCAACCAAGCAACCTGGAAAGGCCAATCAGCGCTCCAAAGAAGTCTCGCTTCCCAGCGGGCAAAAGGGCCATGCGGAAAAAAGTGTCCAAACCAGAAATGCAGGACCGGCCATGGAGAAACGGGAGCCTTGCTACGCTGATGGGTGGGATGTAAATTGCCAACAGCCACTCTGGAGAAGTGTACGGTGTGTTCTGAAACATCTAAAAAACACAGCTTGGAGAGCATAGGGCACTTCCACTCATGGGCGTATATATTGGGAAAACTAAAAATCAGCAAGACACAGGCACCCCAAAGTTTAGGGCTGCTCTGTTGACAAGAACCCCCACTTCATTACACCTTAAATATCCTAGGAAAGCGAAAAATGGATAAAGAAGTTGGGGTCCTCATGTACAATGGAATATCACTCAGCCATGAAATCCACGTCATAAGGCTAGTAGCAGCACGATGAGTGGATTTAGGTACGACGATTCTAAGTGAAATAAGTCACACAGAAAAAGACACTTATCCTAAGATATCACTTAGAGAGGGAATGTAAAAACCGCCTACACTTGAACTGAATTACAAAACAGAACAGAGTCACACGTTCAGAAAACACACTATGGCTGCTGAACGGGAAAGGTGAGGTGGGGTGATGCATAAAACAAGGGTTTCAAATTAGCTCCGATACCGTTCCATAAACCCAATATGTAAGAGACAAGACCTATTCCTTTTTCAGTGAACTGGACTCAACACCCCCTATTCACCGCACAAGAATATATCTGACTAGTAAGAATCTTCAAACCTATGTATTGATATCTCTCTGTAAGTGAGTCAAGGGGGTGTAAAGCGGCATAAACACAGCCGTGAAAAGCAGCTAAACCCCATTATAAAAATAAATTACTTTTCAAAACCCGTGAAACAAAGGCAGTGAAAGAGAGAGAAATTCTTACAAAATTCGTTCACGGGCTGTGATGCAACCTGGATTGACCATATCTAGACCCACAGCTGATTGAGACATAAGGGTGGACACTCTTGGGGCTGAGAGGTTCGGTGAGGTTGGGTGAGCCAACGCAGACCCTTTCAAGTAATACTGCATGGTACCCATCCCATGGGTCCCAAATCTCCAGGTTCAAGGGCATCTTCCTACGTCGAAAACAGGCATGAGAAACCCAGAAGATGGTACACCGTGTGATCGGGAAAGGTTTCTAAAACGCACCTCATTTCTCATCTCCTTTGCTCGGGTTCGCCATTCCAGCCGATTTACTAGCCATCTCCCTCCTTGGAGAATCAGCACCTTTAACCTCCTGTTCCGTACAGGTTGCAATTTGTCCTGAGGATGAACGGGAAGAGGGGGAACCAATGAGAGACTAGCTCTAGGTGTTGGGACAGGCACAGGTCACTCTATTTTCCCATCAGGAAGAAGAATTAAGCACAAGCTCAGCCTGCCCCCCAGAACCAGAAGAGGGCCTGAAGCAATCCTGCGCTTTTGCGGCCAGCTCCCAAAAAAGCGAGTTGAAAAATGGAGCTCAGGGGCACTGCAATTCACAAACCTGCAGAGTTTTAAATGATACCTCTCGTCCACAAATATATTAAGGGAAGGCAACGAAGAGGCTTTGAAAGCAAGGCAGAATTGCAGGAAACAGATTTCAGGAGGTAGATTCGAATCGCCTTGAAAGCACATGAAAAGCGGCAAAACGTGGACAATGATGCCCTTGGCCAAAAAGGGCGTATGCGTTTTTTCCTGAATATATTCAGGAAAAAACGCATACGCCCTTTTTGGCCAACCAAGCAACCTGGAAAGGCCAATCAGCGCTCCAAAGAAGTCTCGCTTCCCAGCGGGCAAAAGGGCCATGCGGAAAAAAGTGTCCAAACCAGAAATGCAGGACCGGCCATGGAGAAATGGGAGCCTTGCTACGCTGATGGGTGGGATGTAAATTGCCAACAGCCACTCTGGAGAAGTGTACGGTGTGTTCTGAAACATCTAAAAAACACAGCTTGGAGAGCATAGGGCACTTCCACTCATGGGCGTATATATTGGGAAAACTAAAAATCAGCAAGACACAGGCACCCCAAAGTTTAGGGCTGCTCTGTTGACAAGAACCCCCACTTCATTACACCTTAAATATCCTAGGAAAGAGAAAAATGGGTAAAGAAGTTGTGGTCCTCATGTACAATGGAATATCACTCAGCCATGAAATCCACGTCATAAGGCTAGTAGCAGCACGATGAGTGGATTTAGGTACGACGATTCTAAGTGAAATAAGTCACACAGAAAAAGACACTTATCATAAGATATCACTTAGAGAGGGAATGTAAAAACCGCTACACTTGAACTGAATTACAAAACAGAACAGAGTCACACGTTCAGAAAACACACTATGGCTGCTGAACGGGAAAGGTGAGGTGGGGTGATGCATAAAACAAGGGTTTCAAATTAGCTCCGATACCGTTCCATAAACCCAATATGTAAGAGACAAGACCTATTCCTTTTTCAGTGAACTGGACTCAACACCCCCTATTCACCGCACAAGAATATATCTGACTAGTAAGAATCTTCAAACCTATGTATTGATATCTCTCTGTAAGTGAGTCAAGGGGGTGTAAAGCGGCATAAACACAGCCGTGAAAAGCAGCTAAACCCCATTATAAAAATAAATTACTTTTCAAAACCCGTGAAACAAAGGCAGTGAAAGAGAGAGAAATTCTTACAAAATTCGTTCAGGAGCTGTGATGCAACCTGGATTGACCATATCTAGACCCACAGCTGATTGAGACATAAGGGTGGACACTCTTGGGGCTGAGAGGTTCGGTGAGGTTGGGTGAGCCAACGCAGACCCTTTCAAGTAATACTGCATGGTACCCATCCCATGGGTCCCAAATCTCCAGGTTCAAGGGCATCTTCCTACGTCGAAAACAGGCATGAGAAACCCAGAAGATGGTACACCGTGTGATCGGGAAAGGTTTCTAAAACGCACCTCATTTCTCATCTCCTTTGCTCGGGTTCGCCATTCCAGCCGATTTACTAGCCATCTGCCTCCTTGGAGAATCAGCACCTTTAACCTCCTGTTCCGTACAGGTTGCAATTTGTCCTGAGGATGAACGGGAAGAGGGGGAACCAATGAGAGACTAGCTCTAGGTGTTGGGACAGGCACAGGTCACTCTATTTTCCCATCAGGAAGAAGAATTAAGCACAAGCTCAGCCTGCCCCCCAGAACGAGAAGAGGGCCTGAAGCAATCCTGCGCTTTTGCGGCCAGCTCCCAAAAAAGCGAGTTGAAAAATGGAGCTCAAGGGCACTGCAATTCACAAACCTGCAGAGTTTTAAATGATACCTCTCGTCCACAAATATATTAAGGGAAGGCAACGAAGAGGCTTTGAAAGCAAGGCAGAATTGCAGGAAACAGATTTCAGGAGGTAGATTCGAATCGCCTTGAAAGCACATGAAAAGCCGCAAAACGTGGACAATGATGCCCTTGGCCAAAAAGGGCGTATGCGTTTTTTCCTGAATATATTCAGGAAAAAAACGCATACGCCCTTTTTGGCCAACCAAGCAACCTGGAAAGGCCAATCAGCGCTCCAAAGAAGTCTCGCTTCCCAGCGGGCAAAAGGGCCATGCGGAAAAAAGTGTCCAAACCAGAAATGCAGGACCGGCCATGGAGAAACGGGAGCCTTGCTACGCTGATGGGTGGGATGTAAATTGCCAACAGCCACTCTGGAGAAGTGTACGGTGTGTTCTGAAACATCTAAAAAACACAGCTTGGAGAGCATAGGGCACTTCCACTCATGGGCGTATAAATTGGGAAAACTAAAAATCAGCAAGACACAGGCACCCCAAAGTTTAGGGCTGCTCTGTTGACAAGAACCCCCACTTCATTACACCTTAAATATCCTAGGAAAGCGAAAAATGGATAAAGAAGTTGGGGTCCTCATGTACAATGGAATATCACTCAGCCATGAAATCCACGTCATAAGGCTAGTAGCAGCACGATGAGTGGATTTAGGTACGACGATTCTAAGTGAAATAAGTCACACAGAAAAAGACACTTATCCTAAGATATCACTTAGAGAGGGAATGTAAAAACCGCCTACACTTGAACTGAATTACAAAACAGAACAGAGTCACACGTTCAGAAAACACACTATGGCTGCTGAACGGGAAAGGTGAGGTGGGGTGATGCATAAAACAAGGGTTTCAAATTAGCTCCGATACCGTTCCATAAACCCAATATGTAAGAGACAAGACCTATTCCTTTTTCAGTGAACTGGACTCAACACCCCCTATTCACCGCACAAGAATATATCTGACTAGTAAGAATCTTCAAACCTATGTATTGATATCTCTCTGTAAGTGAGTCAAGGGGGTGTAAAGCGGCATAAACACAGCCGTGAAAAGCAGCTAAACCCCATTATAAAAATAAATTACTTTTCAAAACCCGTGAAACAAAGGCAGTGAAAGAGAGAGAAATTCTTACAAAATTCGTTCAGGGGCTGTGATGCAACCTGGATTGACCATATCTAGACCCACAGCTGATTGAGACATAAGGGTGGACACTCTTGGGGCTGAGAGGTTCGGTGAGGTTGGGTGAGCCAACGCAGACCCTTTCAAGTAATACTGCATGGTACCCATCCCATGGGTCCCAAATCTCCAGGTTCAAGGGCATCTTCCTACGTCGAAAACAGGCATGAGAAACCCAGAAGATGGTACACCGTGTGATCGGGAAAGGTTTCTAAAACGCACCTCATTTCTCATCTCCTTTGCTCGGGTTCGCCATTCCAGCCGATTTACTAGCCATCTGCCTCCTTGGAGAATCAGCACCTTTAACCTCCTGTTCCGTACAGGTTGCAATTTGTCCTGAGGATGAACGGGAAGAGGGGGAACCAATGAGAGACTAGCTCTAGGTGTTGGGACAGGCACAGGTCACTCTATTTTCCCATCAGGAAGAAGAATTAAGCACAAGCTCAGCCTGCCCCCCAGAACCAGAAGAGGGCCTGAAGCAATCCTGCGCTTTTGCGGCCAGCTCCCAAAAAAGCGAGTTGAAAAATGGAGCTCAGGGGCACTGCAATTCACAAACCTGCAGAGTTTTAAATGATACCTCTCGTCCACAAATATATTAAGGGAAGGCAACGAAGAGGCTTTGAAAGCAAGGCAGAATTGCAGGAAACAGATTTCAGGAGGTAGATTCGAATCGCCTTGAAAGCACATGAAAAGCGGCAAAACGTGGACAATGATGCCCTTGGCCAAAAAGGGCGTATGCGTTTTTTCCTGAATATATTCAGGAAAAAACGCATACGCCCTTTTTGGCCAACCAAGCAACCTGGAAAGGCCAATCAGCGCTCCAAAGAAGTCTCGCTTCCCAGCGGGCAAAAGGGCCATGCGGAAAAAAGTGTCCAAACCAGAAATGCAGGACCGGCCATGGAGAAACGGGAGCCTTGCTACGCTGATGGGTGGGATGTAAATTGCCAACAGCCACTCTGGAGAAGTGTACGGTGTGTTCTGAAACATCTAAAAAACACAGCTTGGAGAGCATAGGGCACTTCCACTCATGGGCGTATAAATTGGGAAAACTAAAAATCAGCAAGACACAGGCACCCCAAAGTTTAGGGCTGCTCTGTTGACAAGAACCCCCACTTCATTACACCTTAAATATCCTAGGAAAGCGAAAAATGGATAAAGAAGTTGGGGTCCTCATGTACAATGGAATATCACTCAGCCATGAAATCCACGTCATAAGGCTAGTAGCAGCACGATGAGTGGATTTAGGTACGACGATTCTAAGTGAAATAAGTCACACAGAAAAAGACACTTATCCTAAGATATCACTTAGAGAGGGAATGTAAAAACCGCCTACACTTGAACTGAATTACAAAACAGAACAGAGTCACACGTTCAGAAAACACACTATGGCTGCTGAACGGGAAAGGTGAGGTGGGGTGATGCATAAAACAAGGGTTTCAAATTAGCTCCGATACCGTTCCATAAACCCAATATGTAAGAGACAAGACCTATTCCTTTTTCAGTGAACTGGACTCAACACCCCCTATTCACCGCACAAGAATATATCTGACTAGTAAGAATCTTCAAACCTATGTATTGATATCTCTCTGTAAGTGAGTCAAGGGGGTGTAAAGCGGCATAAACACAGCCGTGAAAAGCAGCTAAACCCCATTATAAAAATAAATTACTTTTCAAAACCCGTGAAACAAAGGCAGTGAAAGAGAGAGAAATTCTTACAAAATTCGTTCAGGGGCTGTGATGCAACCTGGATTGACCATATCTAGACCCACAGCTGATTGAGACATAAGGGTGGACACTCTTGGGGCTGAGAGGTTCGGTGAGGTTGGGTGAGCCAACGCAGACCCTTTCAAGTAATACTGCATGGTACCCATCCCATGGGTCCCAAATCTCCAGGTTCAAGGGCATCTTCCTACGTCGAAAACAGGCATGAGAAACCCAGAAGATGGTACACCGTGTGATCGGGAAAGGTTTCTAAAACGCACCTCATTTCTCATCTCCTTTGCTCGGGTTCGCCATTCCAGCCGATTTACTAGCCATCTGCCTCCTTGGAGAATCAGCACCTTTAACCTCCTGTTCCGTACAGGTTGCAATTTGTCCTGAGGATGAACGGGAAGAGGGGGAACCAATGAGAGACTAGCTCTAGGTGTTGGGACAGGCACAGGTCACTCTATTTTCCCATCAGGAAGAAGAATTAAGCACAAGCTCAGCCTGCCCCCCAGAACCAGAAGAGGGCCTGAAGCAATCCTGCGCTTTTGCGGCCAGCTCCCAAAAAAGCGAGTTGAAAAATGGAGCTCAGGGGCACTGCAATTCACAAACCTGCAGAGTTTTAAATGATACCTCTCGTCCACAAATATATTAAGGGAAGGCAACGAAGAGGCTTTGAAAGCAAGGCAGAATTGCAGGAAACAGATTTCAGGAGGTAGATTCGAATCGCCTTGAAAGCACATGAAAAGCGGCAAAACGTGGACAATGATGCCCTTGGCCAAAAAGGGCGTATGCGTTTTTTCCTGAATATATTCAGGAAAAAACGCATACGCCCTTTTTGGCCAACCAAGCAACCTGGAAAGGCCAATCAGCGCTCCAAAGAAGTCTCGCTTCCCAGCGGGCAAAAGGGCCATGCGGAAAAAAGTGTCCAAACCAGAAATGCAGGACCGGCCATGGAGAAACGGGAGCCTTGCTACGCTGATGGGTGGGATGTAAATTGCCAACAGCCACTCTGGAGAAGTGTACGGTGTGTTCTGAAACATCTAAAAAACACAGCTTGGAGAGCATAGGGCACTTCCACTCATGGGCGTATAAATTGGGAAAACTAAAAATCAGCAAGACACAGGCACCCCAAAGTTTAGGGCTGCTCTGTTGACAAGAACCCCCACTTCATTACACCTTAAATATCCTAGGAAAGCGAAAAATGGATAAAGAAGTTGGGGTCCTCATGTACAATGGAATATCACTCAGCCATGAAATCCACGTCATAAGGCTAGTAGCAGCACGATGAGTGGATTTAGGTACGACGATTCTAAGTGAAATAAGTCACACAGAAAAAGACACTTATCCTAAGATATCACTTAGAGAGGGAATGTAAAAACCGCCTACACTTGAACTGAATTACAAAACAGAACAGAGTCACACGTTCAGAAAACACACTATGGCTGCTGAACGGGAAAGGTGAGGTGGGGTGATGCATAAAACAAGGGTTTCAAATTAGCTCCGATACCGTTCCATAAACCCAATATGTAAGAGACAAGACCTATTCCTTTTTCAGTGAACTGGACTCAACACCCCCTATTCACCGCACAAGAATATATCTGACTAGTAAGAATCTTCAAACCTATGTATTGATATCTCTCTGTAAGTGAGTCAAGGGGGTGTAAAGCGGCATAAACACAGCCGTGAAAAGCAGCTAAACCCCATTATAAAAATAAATTACTTTTCAAAACCCGTGAAACAAAGGCAGTGAAAGAGAGAGAAATTCTTACAAAATTCGTTCAGGGGCTGTGATGCAACCTGGATTGACCATATCTAGACCCACAGCTGATTGAGACATAAGGGTGGACACTCTTGGGGCTGAGAGGTTCGGTGAGGTTGGGTGAGCCAACGCAGACCCTTTCAAGTAATACTGCATGGTACCCATCCCATGGGTCCCAAATCTCCAGGTTCAAGGGCATCTTCGTACGTCGAAAACAGGCATGAGAAACCCAGAAGATGGTACACCGTGTGATCGGGAAAGGTTTCTAAAACGCACCTCATTTCTCATCTCCTTTGCTCGGGTTCGCCATTCCAGCCGATTTACTAGCCATCTGCCTCCTTGGAGAATCAGCACCTTTAACCTCCTGTTCCGTACAGGTTGCAATTTGTCCTGAGGATGAACGGGAAGAGGGGGAACCAATGAGAGACTAGCTCTAGGTGTTGGGACAGGCACAGGTCACTCTATTTTCCCATCAGGAAGAAGAATTAAGCACAAGCTCAGCCTGCCCCCCAGAACCAGAAGAGGGCCTGAAGCAATCCTGCGCTTTTGCGGCCAGCTCCCAAAAAAGCGAGTTGAAAAATGGAGCTCAGGGGCACTGCAATTCACAAACCTGCAGAGTTTTAAATGATACCTCTCGTCCACAAATATATTAAGGGAAGGCAACGAAGAGGCTTTGAAAGCAAGGCAGAATTGCAGGAAACAGATTTCAGGAGGTAGATTCGAATCGCCTTGAAAGCACATGAAAAGCCGCAAAACGTGGACAATGATGCCCTTGGCCAAAAAGGGCGTATGCGTTTTTTCCTGAATATATTCAGGAAAAAACGCATACGCCCTTTTTGGCCAACCAAGCAACCTGGAAAGGCCAATCAGCGCTCCAAAGAAGTCTCGCTTCCCAGCGGGCAAAAGGGCCATGCGGAAAAAAGTGTCCAAACCAGAAATGCAGGACCGGCCATGGAGAAACGGGAGCCTTGCTACGCTGATGGGTGGGATGTAAATTGCCAACAGCCACTCTGGAGAAGTGTACGGTGTGTTCTGAAACATCTAAAAAACACAGCTTGGAGAGCATAGGGCACTTCCACTCATGGGCGTATAAATTGGGAAAACTAAAAATCAGCAAAACACAGGCACCCCAAAGTTTAGGGCTGCTCTGTTGACAAGAACCCCCACTTCATTACACCTTAAATATCCTAGGAAAGCGAAAAATGGATAAAGAAGTTGGGGTCCTCATGTACAATGGAATATCACTCAGCCATGAAATCCACGTCATAAGGCTAGTAGCAGCACGATGAGTGGATTTAGGTACGACGATTCTAAGTGAAATAAGTCACACAGAAAAAGACACTTATCCTAAGATATCACTTAGAGAGGGAATGTAAAAACCGCCTACACTTGAACTGAATTACAAAACAGAACAGAGTCACACGTTCAGAAAACACACTATGGCTGCTGAACGGGAAAGGTGAGGTGGGGTGATGCATAAAACAAGGGTTTCAAATTAGCTCCGATACCGTTCCATAAACCCAATATGTAAGAGACAAGACCTATTCCTTTTTCAGTGAACTGGACTCAACACCCCCTATTCACCGCACAAGAATATATCTGACTAGTAAGAATCTTCAAACCTATGTATTGATATCTCTCTGTAAGTGAGTCAAGGGGGTGTAAAGCGGCATAAACACAGCCGTGAAAAGCAGCTAAACCCCATTATAAAAATAAATTACTTTTCAAAACCCGTGAAACAAAGGCAGTGAAAGAGAGAGAAATTCTTACAAAATTCGTTCAGGGGCTGTGATGCAACCTGGATTGACCATATCTAGACCCACAGCTGATTGAGACATAAGGGTGGACACTCTTGGGGCTGAGAGGTTCGGTGAGGTTGGGTGAGCCAACGCAGACCCTTTCAAGTAATACTGCATGGTACCCATCCCATGGGTCCCAAATCTCCAGGTTCAAGGGCATCTTCCTACGTCGAAAACAGGCATGAGAAACCCAGAAGATGGTACACCGTGTGATCGGGAAAGGTTTCTAAAACGCACCTCATTTCTCATCTCCTTTGCTCGGGTTCGCCATTCCAGCCGATTTACTAGCCATCTGCCTCCTTGGAGAATCAGCACCTTTAACCTCCTGTTCCGTACAGGTTGCAATTTGTCTTGAGGATGAACGGGAAGAGGGGGAACCAATGAGAGACTAGCTCTAGGTGTTGGGACAGGCACAGGTCACTCTATTTTCCCATCAGGAAGAAGAATTAAGCACAAGCTCAGCCTGCCCCCCAGAACCAGAAGAGGGCCTGAAGCAATCCTGCGCTTTTGCGGCCAGCTCCCAAAAAAGCGAGTTGAAAAATGGAGCTCAGGGGCACTGCAATTCACAAACCTGCAGAGTTTTAAATGATACCTCTCGTCCACAAATATATTAAGGGAAGGCAACGAAGAGGCTTTGAAAGCAAGGCAGAATTGCAGGAAACAGATTTCAGGAGGTAGATTCGAATCGCCTTGAAAGCACATGAAAAGCGGCAAAACGTGGACAATGATGCCCTTGGCCAAAAAGGGCGTATGCGTTTTTTCCTGAATATATTCAGGAAAAAACGCATACGCCCTTTTTGGCCAACCAAGCAACCTGGAAAGGCCAATCAGCGCTCCAAAGAAGTCTCGCTTGCCAGCGGGCAAAAGGGCCATGCGGAAAAAAGTGTCCAAACCAGAAATGCAGGACCGGCCATGGAGAAATGGGAGCCTTGCTACGCTGATGGGTGGGATGTAAATTGCCAACAGCCACTCTGGAGAAGTGTACGGTGTGTTCTGAAACATCTAAAAAACACAGCTTGGAGAGCATAGGGCACTTCCACTCATGGGCGTATATATTGGGAAAACTAAAAATCAGCAAGACACAGGCACCCCAAAGTTTAGGGCTGCTCTGTTGACAAGAACCCCCACTTCATTACACCTTAAATATCCTAGGAAAGAGAAAAATGGGTAAAGAAGTTGTGGTCCTCATGTACAATGGAATATCACTCAGCCATGAAATCCACGTCATAAGGCTAGTAGCAGCACGATGAGTGGATTTAGGTACGACGATTCTAAGTGAAATAAGTCACACAGAAAAAGACACTTATCATAAGATATCACTTAGAGAGGGAATGTAAAAACCGCTACACTTGAACTGAATTACAAAACAGAACAGAGTCACACGTTCAGAAAACACACTATGGCTGCTGAACGGGAAAGGTGAGGTGGGGTGATGCATAAAACAAGGGTTTCAAATTAGCTCCGATACCGTTCCATAAACCCAATATGTAAGAGACAAGACCTATTCCTTTTTCAGTGAACTGGACTCAACACCCCCTATTCACCGCACAAGAATATATCTGACTAGTAAGAATCTTCAAACCTATGTATTGATATCTCTCTGTAAGTGAGTCAAGGGGGTGTAAAGCGGCATAAACACAGCCGTGAAAAGCAGCTAAACCCCATTATAAAAATAAATTACTTTTCAAAACCCGTGAAACAAAGGCAGTGAAAGAGAGAGAAATTCTTACAAAATTCGTTCAGGAGCTGTGATGCAACCTGGATTGACCATATCTAGACCCACAGCTGATTGAGACATAAGGGTGGACACTCTTGGGGCTGAGAGGTTCGGTGAGGTTGGGTGAGCCAACGCAGACCCTTTCAAGTAATACTGCATGGTACCCATCCCATGGGTCCCAAATCTCCAGGTTCAAGGGCATCTTCCTACGTCGAAAACAGGCATGAGAAACCCAGAAGATGGTACACCGTGTGATCGGGAAAGGTTTCTAAAACGCACCTCATTTCTCATCTCCTTTGCTCGGGTTCGCCATTCCAGCCGATTTACTAGCCATCTGCCTCCTTGGAGAATCAGCACCTTTAACCTCCTGTTCCGTACAGGTTGCAATTTGTCCTGAGGATGAACGGGAAGAGGGGGAACCAATGAGAGACTAGCTCTAGGTGTTGGGACAGGCACAGGTCACTCTATTTTCCCATCAGGAAGAAGAATTAAGCACAAGCTCAGCCTGCCCCCCAGAACGAGAAGAGGGCCTGAAGCAATCCTGCGCTTTTGCGGCCAGCTCCCAAAAAAGCGAGTTGAAAAATGGAGCTCAAGGGCACTGCAATTCACAAACCTGCAGAGTTTTAAATGATACCTCTCGTCCACAAATATATTAAGGGAAGGCAACGAAGAGGCTTTGAAAGCAAGGCAGAATTGCAGGAAACAGATTTCAGGAGGTAGATTCGAATCGCCTTGAAAGCACATGAAAAGCCGCAAAACGTGGACAATGATGCCCTTGGCCAAAAAGGGCGTATGCGTTTTTTCCTGAATATATTCAGGAAAAAACGCATACGCCCTTTTTGGCCAACCAAGCAACCTGGAAAGGCCAATCAGCGCTCCAAAGAAGTCTCGCTTCCCAGCGGGCAAAAGGGCCATGCGGAAAAAAGTGTCCAAACCAGAAATGCAGGACCGGCCATGGAGAAACGGGAGCCTTGCTACGCTGATGGGTGGGATGTAAATTGCCAACAGCCACTCTGGAGAAGTGTACGGTGTGTTCTGAAACATCTAAAAAACACAGCTTGGAGAGCATAGGGCACTTCCACTCATGGGCGTATAAATTGGGAAAACTAAAAATCAGCAAGACACAGGCACCCCAAAGTTTAGGGCTGCTCTGTTGACAAGAACCCCCACTTCATTACACCTTAAATATCCTAGGAAAGCGAAAAATGGATAAAGAAGTTGGGGTCCTCATGTACAATGGAATATCACTCAGCCATGAAATCCACGTCATAAGGCTAGTAGCAGCACGATGAGTGGATTTAGGTACGACGATTCTAAGTGAAATAAGTCACACAGAAAAAGACACTTATCCTAAGATATCACTTAGAGAGGGAATGTAAAAACCGCCTACACTTGAACTGAATTACAAAACAGAACAGAGTCACACGTTCAGAAAACACACTATGGCTGCTGAACGGGAAAGGTGAGGTGGGGTGATGCATAAAACAAGGGTTTCAAATTAGCTCCGATACCGTTCCATAAACCCAATATGTAAGAGACAAGACCTATTCCTTTTTCAGTGAACTGGACTCAACACCCCCTATTCACCGCACAAGAATATATCTGACTAGTAAGAATCTTCAAACCTATGTATTGATATCTCTCTGTAAGTGAGTCAAGGGGGTGTAAAGCGGCATAAACACAGCCGTGAAAAGCAGCTAAACCCCATTATAAAAATAAATTACTTTTCAAAACCCGTGAAACAAAGGCAGTGAAAGAGAGAGAAATTCTTACAAAATTCGTTCAGGGGCTGTGATGCAACCTGGATTGACCATATCTAGACCCACAGCTGATTGAGACATAAGGGTGGACACTCTTGGGGCTGAGAGGTTCGGTGAGGTTGGGTGAGCCAACGCAGACCCTTTCAAGTAATACTGCATGGTACCCATCCCATGGGTCCCAAATCTCCAGGTTCAAGGGCATCTTCCTACGTCGAAAACAGGCATGAGAAACCCAGAAGATGGTACACCGTGTGATCGGGAAAGGTTTCTAAAACGCACCTCATTTCTCATCTCCTTTGCTCGGGTTCGCCATTCCAGCCGATTTACTAGCCATCTGCCTCCTTGGAGAATCAGCACCTTTAACCTCCTGTTCCGTACAGGTTGCAATTTGTCCTGAGGATGAACGGGAAGAGGGGGAACCAATGAGAGACTAGCTCTAGGTGTTGGGACAGGCACAGGTCACTCTATTTTCCCATCAGGAAGAAGAATTAAGCACAAGCTCAGCCTGCCCCCCAGAACCAGAAGAGGGCCTGAAGCAATCCTGCGCTTTTGCGGCCAGCTCCCAAAAAAGCGAGTTGAAAAATGGAGCTCAGGGGCACTGCAATTCACAAACCTGCAGAGTTTTAAATGATACCTCTCGTCCACAAATATATTAAGGGAAGGCAACGAAGAGGCTTTGAAAGCAAGGCAGAATTGCAGGAAACAGATTTCAGGAGGTAGATTCGAATCGCCTTGAAAGCACATGAAAAGCGGCAAAACGTGGACAATGATGCCCTTGGCCAAAAAGGGCGTATGCGTTTTTTCCTGAATATATTCAGGAAAAAACGCATACGCCCTTTTTGGCCAACCAAGCAACCTGGAAAGGCCAATCAGCGCTCCAAAGAAGTCTCGCTTCCCAGCGGGCAAAAGGGCCATGCGGAAAAAAGTGTCCAAACCAGAAATGCAGGACCGGCCATGGAGAAACGGGAGCCTTGCTACGCTGATGGGTGGGATGTAAATTGCCAACAGCCACTCTGGAGAAGTGTACGGTGTGTTCTGAAACATCTAAAAAACACAGCTTGGAGAGCATAGGGCACTTCCACTCATGGGCGTATAAATTGGGAAAACTAAAAATCAGCAAGACACAGGCACCCCAAAGTTTAGGGCTGCTCTGTTGACAAGAACCCCCACTTCATTACACCTTAAATATCCTAGGAAAGCGAAAAATGGATAAAGAAGTTGGGGTCCTCATGTACAATGGAATATCACTCAGCCATGAAATCCACGTCATAAGGCTAGTAGCAGCACGATGAGTGGATTTAGGTACGACGATTCTAAGTGAAATAAGTCACACAGAAAAAGACACTTATCCTAAGATATCACTTAGAGAGGGAATGTAAAAACCGCCTACACTTGAACTGAATTACAAAACAGAACAGAGTCACACGTTCAGAAAACACACTATGGCTGCTGAACGGGAAAGGTGAGGTGGGGTGATGCATAAAACAAGGGTTTCAAATTAGCTCCGATACCGTTCCATAAACCCAATATGTAAGAGACAAGACCTATTCCTTTTTCAGTGAACTGGACTCAACACCCCCTATTCACCGCACAAGAATATATCTGACTAGTAAGAATCTTCAAACCTATGTATTGATATCTCTCTGTAAGTGAGTCAAGGGGGTGTAAAGCGGCATAAACACAGCCGTGAAAAGCAGCTAAACCCCATTATAAAAATAAATTACTTTTCAAAACCCGTGAAACAAAGGCAGTGAAAGAGAGAGAAATTCTTACAAAATTCGTTCAGGGGCTGTGATGCAACCTGGATTGACCATATCTAGACCCACAGCTGATTGAGACATAAGGGTGGACACTCTTGGGGCTGAGAGGTTCGGTGAGGTTGGGTGAGCCAACGCAGACCCTTTCAAGTAATACTGCATGGTACCCATCCCATGGGTCCCAAATCTCCAGGTTCAAGGGCATCTTCGTACGTCGAAAACAGGCATGAGAAACCCAGAAGATGGTACACCGTGTGATCGGGAAAGGTTTCTAAAACGCACCTCATTTCTCATCTCCTTTGCTCGGGTTCGCCATTCCAGCCGATTTACTAGCCATCTGCCTCCTTGGAGAATCAGCACCTTTAACCTCCTGTTCCGTACAGGTTGCAATTTGTCCTGAGGATGAACGGGAAGAGGGGGAACCAATGAGAGACTAGCTCTAGGTGTTGGGACAGGCACAGGTCACTCTATTTTCCCATCAGGAAGAAGAATTAAGCACAAGCTCAGCCTGCCCCCCAGAACCAGAAGAGGGCCTGAAGCAATCCTGCGCTTTTGCGGCCAGCTCCCAAAAAAGCGAGTTGAAAAATGGAGCTCAGGGGCACTGCAATTCACAAACCTGCAGAGTTTTAAATGATACCTCTCGTCCACAAATATATTAAGGGAAGGCAACGAAGAGGCTTTGAAAGCAAGGCAGAATTGCAGGAAACAGATTTCAGGAGGTAGATTCGAATCGCCTTGAAAGCACATGAAAAGCCGCAAAACGTGGACAATGATGCCCTTGGCCAAAAAGGGCGTATGCGTTTTTTCCTGAATATATTCAGGAAAAAACGCATACGCCCTTTTTGGCCAACCAAGCAACCTGGAAAGGCCAATCAGCGCTCCAAAGAAGTCTCGCTTCCCAGCGGGCAAAAGGGCCATGCGGAAAAAAGTGTCCAAACCAGAAATGCAGGACCGGCCATGGAGAAACGGGAGCCTTGCTACGCTGATGGGTGGGATGTAAATTGCCAACAGCCACTCTGGAGAAGTGTACGGTGTGTTCTGAAACATCTAAAAAACACAGCTTGGAGAGCATAGGGCACTTCCACTCATGGGCGTATAAATTGGGAAAACTAAAAATCAGCAAAACACAGGCACCCCAAAGTTTAGGGCTGCTCTGTTGACAAGAACCCCCACTTCATTACACCTTAAATATCCTAGGAAAGCGAAAAATGGATAAAGAAGTTGGGGTCCTCATGTACAATGGAATATCACTCAGCCATGAAATCCACGTCATAAGGCTAGTAGCAGCACGATGAGTGGATTTAGGTACGACGATTCTAAGTGAAATAAGTCACACAGAAAAAGACACTTATCCTAAGATATCACTTAGAGAGGGAATGTAAAAACCGCCTACACTTGAACTGAATTACAAAACAGAACAGAGTCACACGTTCAGAAAACACACTATGGCTGCTGAACGGGAAAGGTGAGGTGGGGTGATGCATAAAACAAGGGTTTCAAATTAGCTCCGATACCGTTCCATAAACCCAATATGTAAGAGACAAGACCTATTCCTTTTTCAGTGAACTGGACTCAACACCCCCTATTCACCGCACAAGAATATATCTGACTAGTAAGAATCTTCAAACCTATGTATTGATATCTCTCTGTAAGTGAGTCAAGGGGGTGTAAAGCGGCATAAACACAGCCGTGAAAAGCAGCTAAACCCCATTATAAAAATAAATTACTTTTCAAAACCCGTGAAACAAAGGCAGTGAAAGAGAGAGAAATTCTTACAAAATTCGTTCAGGGGCTGTGATGCAACCTGGATTGACCATATCTAGACCCACAGCTGATTGAGACATAAGGGTGGACACTCTTGGGGCTGAGAGGTTCGGTGAGGTTGGGTGAGCCAACGCAGACCCTTTCAAGTAATACTGCATGGTACCCATCCCATGGGTCCCAAATCTCCAGGTTCAAGGGCATCTTCCTACGTCGAAAACAGGCATGAGAAACCCAGAAGATGGTACACCGTGTGATCGGGAAAGGTTTCTAAAACGCACCTCATTTCTCATCTCCTTTGCTCGGGTTCGCCATTCCAGCCGATTTACTAGCCATCTGCCTCCTTGGAGAATCAGCACCTTTAACCTCCTGTTCCGTACAGGTTGCAATTTGTCCTGAGGATGAACGGGAAGAGGGGGAACCAATGAGAGACTAGCTCTAGGTGTTGGGACAGGCACAGGTCACTCTATTTTCCCATCAGGAAGAAGAATTAAGCACAAGCTCAGCCTGCCCCCCAGAACCAGAAGAGGGCCTGAAGCAATCCTGCGCTTTTGCGGCCAGCTCCCAAAAAAGCGAGTTGAAAAATGGAGCTCAGGGGCACTGCAATTCACAAACCTGCAGAGTTTTAAATGATACCTCTCGTCCACAAATATATTAAGGGAAGGCAACGAAGAGGCTTTGAAAGCAAGGCAGAATTGCAGGAAACAGATTTCAGGAGGTAGATTCGAATCGCCTTGAAAGCACATGAAAAGCCGCAAAACGTGGACAATGATGCCCTTGGCCAAAAAGGGCGTATGCGTTTTTTCCTGAATATATTCAGGAAAAAACGCATACGCCCTTTTTGGCCAACCAAGCAACCTGGAAAGGCCAATCAGCGCTCCAAAGAAGTCTCGCTTCCCAGCGGGCAAAAGGGCCATGCGGAAAAAAGTGTCCAAACCAGAAATGCAGGACCGACCATGGAGAAACGGGAGCCTTGCTACGCTGATGGGTGGGATGTAAATTGCCAACAGCCACTCTGGAGAAGTGTACGGTGTGTTCTGAAACATCTAAAAAACACAGCTTGGAGAGCATAGGGCACTTCCACTCATGGGCGTATAAATTGGGAAAACTAAAAATCAGCAAGACACAGGCACCCCAAAGTTTAGGGCTGCTCTGTTGACAAGAACCCCCACTTCATTACACCTTAAATATCCTAGGAAAGCGAAAAATGGATAAAGAAGTTGGGGTCCTCATGTACAATGGAATATCACTCAGCCATGAAATCCACGTCATAAGGCTAGTAGCAGCACGATGAGTGGATTTAGGTACGACGATTCTAAGTGAAATAAGTCACACAGAAAAAGACACTTATCCTAAGATATCACTTAGAGAGGGAATGTAAAAACCGCCTACACTTGAACTGAATTACAAAACAGAACAGAGTCACAGGTTCAGAAAACACACTATGGCTGCTGAACGGGAAAGGTGAGGTGGGGTGATGCATAAAACAAGGGTTTCAAATTAGCTCCGATACCGTTCCATAAACCCAATATGTAAGAGACAAGACCTATTCCTTTTTCAGTGAACTGGACTCAACACCCCCTATTCACCGCACAAGAATATATCTGACTAGTAAGAATCTTCAAACCTATGTATTGATATCTCTCTGTAAGTGAGTCAAGGGGGTGTAAAGCGGCATAAACACAGCCGTGAAAAGCAGCTAAACCCCATTATAAAAATAAATTACTTTTCAAAACCCGTGAAACAAAGGCAGTGAAAGAGAGAGAAATTCTTACAAAATTCGTTCAGGGGCTGTGATGCAACCTGGATTGACCATATCTAGACCCACAGCTGATTGAGACATAAGGGTGGACACTCTTGGGGCTGAGAGGTTCGGTGAGGTTGGGTGAGCCAACGCAGACCCTTTCAAGTAATACTGCATGGTACCCATCCCATGGGTCCCAAATCTCCAGGTTCAAGGGCATCTTCCTACGTCGAAAACAGGCATGAGAAACCCAGAAGATGGTACACCGTGTGATCGGGAAAGGTTTCTAAAACGCACCTCATTTCTCATCTCCTTTGCTCGGGTTCGCCATTCCAGCCGATTTACTAGCCATCTGCCTCCTTGGAGAATCAGCACCTTTAACCTCCTGTTCCGTACAGGTTGCAATTTGTCCTGAGGATGAACGGGAAGAGGGGGAACCAATGAGAGACTAGCTCTAGGTGTTGGGACAGGCACAGGTCACTCTATTTTCCCATCAGGAAGAAGAATTAAGCACAAGCTCAGCCTGCCCACCAGAACGAGAAGAGGGCCTGAAGCAATCCTGCGCTTTTGCGGCCAGCTCCCAAAAAAGCGAGTTGAAAAATGGAGCTCAGGGGCACTGCAATTCACAAACCTGCAGAGTTTTAAATGATACCTCTCGTCCACAAATATATTAAGGGAAGGCAACGAAGAGGCTTTGAAAGCAAGGCAGAATTGCAGGAAACAGATTTCAGGAGGTAGATTCGAATCGCCTTGAAAGCACATGAAAAGCGGCAAAACGTGGACAATGATGCCCTTGGCCAAAAAGGGCGTATGCGTTTTTTCCTGAATATATTCAGGAAAAAACGCATACGCCCTTTTTGGCCAACCAAGCAACCTGGAAAGGCCAATCAGCGCTCCAAAGAAGTCTCGCTTCCCAGCGGGCAAAAGGGCCATGCGGAAAAAAGTGTCCAAACCAGAAATGCAGGACCGGCCATGGAGAAACGGGAGCCTTGCTACGCTGATGGGTGGGATGTAAATTGCCAACAGCCACTCTGGAGAAGTGTACGGTGTGTTCTGAAACATCTAAAAAACACAGCTTGGAGAGCATAGGGCACTTCCACTCATGGGCGTATAAATTGGGAAAACTAAAAATCAGCAAGACACAGGCACCCCAAAGTTTAGGGCTGCTCTGTTGACAAGAACCCCCACTTCATTACACCTTAAATATCCTAGGAAAGCGAAAAATGGATAAAGAAGTTGGGGTCCTCATGTACAATGGAATATCACTCAGCCATGAAATCCACGTCATAAGGCTAGTAGCAGCACGATGAGTGGATTTAGGTACGACGATTCTAAGTGAAATAAGTCACACAGAAAAAGACACTTATCCTAAGATATCACTTAGAGAGGGAATGTAAAAACCGCCTACACTTGAACTGAATTACAAAACAGAACAGAGTCACACGTTCAGAAAACACACTATGGCTGCTGAACGGGAAAGGTGAGGTGGGGTGATGCATAAAACAAGGGTTTCAAATTAGCTCCGATACCGTTCCATAAACCCAATATGTAAGAGACAAGACCTATTCCTTTTTCAGTGAACTGGACTCAACACCCCCTATTCACCGCACAAGAATATATCTGACTAGTAAGAATCTTCAAACCTATGTATTGATATCTCTCTGTAAGTGAGTCAAGGGGGTGTAAAGCGGCATAAACACAGCCGTGAAAAGCAGCTAAACCCCATTATAAAAATAAATTACTTTTCAAAACCCGTGAAACAAAGGCAGTGAAAGAGAGAGAAATTCTTACAAAATTCGTTCAGGGGCTGTGATGCAACCTGGATTGACCATATCTAGACCCACAGCTGATTGAGACATAAGGGTGGACACTCTTGGGGCTGAGAGGTTCGGTGAGGTTGGGTGAGCCAACGCAGACCCTTTCAAGTAATACTGCATGGTACCCATCCCATGGGTCCCAAATCTCCAGGTTCAAGGGCATCTTCCTACGTCGAAAACAGGCATGAGAAACCCAGAAGATGGTACACCGTGTGATCGGGAAAGGTTTCTAAAACGCACTTCATTTCTCATCTCCTTTGCTCGGGTTCGCCATTCCAGCCGATTTACTAGCCATCTGCCTCCTTGGAGAATCAGCACCTTTAACCTCCTGTTCCGTACAGGTTGCAATTTGTCCTGAGGATGAACGGGAAGAGGGGGAACCAATGAGAGACTAGCTCTAGGTGTTGGGACAGGCACAGGTCACTCTATTTTCCCATCAGGAAGAAGAATTAAGCACAAGCTCAGCCTGCCCCCCAGAACCAGAAGAGGGCCTGAAGCAATCCTGCGCTTTTGCGGCCAGCTCCCAAAAAAGCGAGTTGAAAAATGGAGCTCAGGGGCACTGCAATTCACAAACCTGCAGAGTTTTAAATGATACCTCTCGTCCACAAATATATTAAGGGAAGGCAACGAAGAGGCTTTGAAAGCAAGGCAGAATTGCAGGAAACAGATTTCAGGAGGTAGATTCGAATCGCCTTGAAAGCACATGAAAAGCGGCAAAACGTGGACAATGATGCCCTTGGCCAAAAAGGGCGTATGCGTTTTTTCCTGAATATATTCAGGAAAAAACGCATACGCCCTTTTTGGCCAACCAAGCAACCTGGAAAGGCCAATCAGCGCTCCAAAGAAGTCTCGCTTCCCAGCGGGCAAAAGGGCCATGCGGAAAAAAGTGTCCAAACCAGAAATGCAGGACCGGCCATGGAGAAACGGGAGCCTTGCTACGCTGATGGGTGGGATGTAAATTGCCAACAGCCACTCTGGAGAAGTGTACGGTGTGTTCTGAAACATCTAAAAAACACAGCTTGGAGAGCATAGGGCACTTCCACTCATGGGCGTATATATTGGGAAAACTAAAAATCAGCAAGACACAGGCACCCCAAAGTTTAGGGCTGCTCTGTTGACAAGAAACCCCACTTCATTACACCTTAAATATCCTAGGAAAGAGAAAAATGGGTAAAGAAGTTGTGGTCCTCATGTACAATGGAATATCACTCAGCCAGGAAATCCACGTCATAAGGCTAGTAGCAGCACGATGAGTGGATTTAGGTACGACGATTCTAAGTGAAATAAGTCACACAGAAAAAGACACTTATCATAAGATATCACTTAGAGAGGGAATGTAAAAACCGCTACACTTGAACTGAATTACAAAACAGAACAGAGTCACACGTTCAGAAAACACACTATGGCTGCTGAACGGGAAAGGTGAGGTGGGGTGATGCATAAAACAAGGGTTTCAAATTAGCTCCGATACCGTTCCATAAACCCAATATGTAAGAGACAAGACCTATTCCTTTTTCAGTGAACTGGACTCAACACCCCCTATTCACCGCACAAGAATATATCTGACTAGTAAGAATCTTCAAACCTATGTATTGATATCTCTCTGTAAGTGAGTCAAGGGGGTGTAAAGCGGCATAAACACAGCCGTGAAAAGCAGCTAAACCCCATTATAAAAATAAATTACTTTTCAAAACCCGTGAAACAAAGGCAGTGAAAGAGAGAGAAATTCTTACAAAATTCGTTCAGGGGCTGTGATGCAACCTGGATTGACCATATCTAGACCCACAGCTGATTGAGACATAAGGGTGGACACTCTTGGGGCTGAGAGGTTCGGTGAGGTTGGGTGAGCCAACGCAGACCCTTTCAAGTAATACTGCATGGTACCCATCCCATGGGTCCCAAATCTCCAGGTTCAAGGGCATCTTCCTACGTCGAAAACAGGCATGAGAAACCCAGAAGATGGTACACCGTGTGATCGGGAAAGGTTTCTAAAACGCACCTCATTTCTCATCTCCTTTGCTCGGGTTCGCCATTCCAGCCGATTTACTAGCCATCTGCCTCCTTGGAGAATCAGCACCTTTAACCTCCTGTTCCGTACAGGTTGCAATTTGTCCTGAGGATGAACGGGAAGAGGGGGAACCAATGAGAGACTAGCTCTAGGTGTTGGGACAGGCACAGGTCACTCTATTTTCCCATCAGGAAGAAGAATTAAGCACAAGCTCAGCCTGCCCCCCAGAACGAGAAGAGGGCCTGAAGCAATCCTGCGCTTTTGCGGCCAGCTCCCAAAAAAGCGAGTTGAAAAATGGAGCTCAGGGGCACTGCAATTCACAAACCTGCAGAGTTTTAAATGATACCTCTCGTCCACAAATATATTAAGGGAAGGCAACGAAGAGGCTTTGAAAGCAAGGCAGAATTGCAGGAAACAGATTTCAGGAGGTAGATTCGAATCGCCTTGAAAGCACATGAAAAGCGGCAAAACGTGGACAATGATGCCCTTGGCCAAAAAGGGCGTATGCGTTTTTTCCTGAATATATTCAGGAAAAAACGCATACGCCCTTTTTGGCCAACCAAGCAACCTGGAAAGGCCAATCAGCGCTCCAAAGAAGTCTCGCTTCCCAGCGGGCAAAAGGGCCATGCGGAAAAAAGTGTCCAAACCAGAAATGCAGGACCGGCCATGGAGAAACGGGAGCCTTGCTACGCTGATGGGTGGGATGTAAATTGCCAACAGCCACTCTGGAGAAGTGTACGGTGTGTTCTGAAACATCTAAAAAACACAGCTTGGAGAGCATAGGGCACTTCCACTCATGGGCGTATAAATTGGGAAAACTAAAAATCAGCAAGACACAGGCACCCCAAAGTTTAGGGCTGCTCTGTTGACAAGAACCCCCACTTCATTACACCTTAAATATCCTAGGAAAGCGAAAAATGGATAAAGAAGTTGGGGTCCTCATGTACAATGGAATATCACTCAGCCATGAAATCCACGTCATAAGGCTAGTAGCAGCACGATGAGTGGATTTAGGTACGACGATTCTAAGTGAAATAAGTCACACAGAAAAAGACACTTATCCTAAGATATCACTTAGAGAGGGAATGTAAAAACCGCCTACACTTGAACTGAATTACAAAACAGAACAGAGTCACACGTTCAGAAAACACACTATGGCTGCTGAACGGGAAAGGTGAGGTGGGGTGATGCATAAAACAAGGGTTTCAAATTAGCTCCGATACCGTTCCATAAACCCAATATGTAAGAGACAAGACCTATTCCTTTTTCAGTGAACTGGACTCAACACCCCCTATTCACCGCACAAGAATATATCTGACTAGTAAGAATCTTCAAACCTATGTATTGATATCTCTCTGTAAGTGAGTCAAGGGGGTGTAAAGCGGCATAAACACAGCCGTGAAAAGCAGCTAAACCCCATTATAAAAATAAATTACTTTTCAAAACCCGTGAAACAAAGGCAGTGAAAGAGAGAGAAATTCTTACAAAATTCGTTCAGGGGCTGTGATGCAACCTGGATTGACCATATCTAGACCCACAGCTGATTGAGACATAAGGGTGGACACTCTTGGGGCTGAGAGGTTCGGTGAGGTTGGGTGAGCCAACGCAGACCCTTTCAAGTAATACTGCATGGTACCCATCCCATGGGTCCCAAATCTCCAGGTTCAAGGGCATCTTCCTACGTCGAAAACAGGCATGAGAAACCCAGAAGATGGTACACCGTGTGATCGGGAAAGGTTTCTAAAACGCACCTCATTTCTCATCTCCTTTGCTCGGGTTCGCCATTCCAGCCGATTTACTAGCCATCTGCCTCCTTGGAGAATCAGCACCTTTAACCTCCTGTTCCGTACAGGTTGCAATTTGTCCTGAGGATGAACGGGAAGAGGGGGAACCAATGAGAGACTAGCTCTAGGTGTTGGGACAGGCACAGGTCACTCTATTTTCCCATCAGGAAGAAGAATTAAGCACAAGCTCAGCCTGCCCCCCAGAACCAGAAGAGGGCCTCAAGCAATCCTGCGCTTTTGCGGCTTGTTCCCAAAAAAGTGACTTGAAAAATGGAGCTCAGGGGCACTGCAATTCACAAACCTGCAGAGATTTAAATGATAACTCTCGTCCACAAATATATTGAGGGAAGGCAACGAAGAGGCTTTGAAAGCAAGGCAGAATTGCAGGAAACAGATTTCAGGAGGTAGATTCGAATCGCCTTGAAAGCACATGAAAAGCGGCAAAACGTGGACAATGATGCCCTTGGCTAAAAAGGGCGTATGCGTTTTTTCCTGAATATATTCAGGAAAAAACGTATACGCCCTTTTTGGCCAACCAAGCAACCTGGAAAGGCCAATCAGCGCTCCAAAGAAGTCTCGCTTCCCAGCGGGCAAAAGGGCCATGCGGAAAAAAGTGTCCAAACCAGAAATGCAGGACCGGCCATGGAGAAATGGGAGCCTTGCTACGCTGATGGGTGTGATGTAAATTGCCAACAGCCACTCTGGAGAAGTGTACGGTGTGTTCTGAAACATCTAAAAAACACAGCTTGGAGAGCATAGGGCACTTCCACTCATGGGCGTATATATTGGGAAAACTAAAAATCAGCAAGACACAGGCACCCCAAAGTTTAGGGCTGCTCTGTTGACAAGAACCCCCACTTCATTACACCTTAAATATCCTAGGAAAGCGAAAAATGGGTAAAGAAGTTGTGGTCCTCATGTACAATGGAATATCACTCAGCCATGAAATCCACGTCATAAGGCTAGTAGCAGCACGATGAGTGGATTTAGGTACGACGATTCTAAGTGAAATAAGTCACACAGAAAAAGACACTTATCTTAAGATATCACTTAGAGAGGGAATGTAAAAACCGCTACACTTGAACTGAATTACAAAACAGAACAGAGTCACACGTTCAGAAAACACACTATGGCTGCTGAACGGGAAAGGTGAGGTGGGGTGATGCATAAAACAAGGGTTTCAAATTAGCTCCGATACCGTTCCATAAACCCAATATGTAAGAGACAAGACCTATTCCTTTTTCAGTGAACTGGACTAAACACCCCCTATTCACCGCACAAGAATATATCTGACTAGTAAGAATCTTCAAACCTATGTATTGATATCTCTCTGTAAGTGAGTCAAGGGGGTGTAAAGCGGCATAAACACAGCCGTGAAAAGCAGCTAAACCCCATTATAAAAATAAATTACTTTTCAAAACCCGTGAAACAAAGGCAGTGAAAGAGAGAGAAATTCTTACAAAATTCGTTCAGGGGCTGTGATGCAACCTGGATTGACCATATCTAGACCCACAGCTGATTGAGACATAAGGGTGGACACTCTTGGGGCTGAGAGGTTCGGTGAGGTTGGGTGAGCCAACGCAGACCCTTTCAAGTAATACTGCATGGTACCCATCCCATGGGTCCCAAATCTCCATGTTCAAGGGCATCTTCCAACATCGAAAACAGGCATGAGAAACCCAGAAGATGGTACACCGTGTGATCGGGAAAGGTTTCTAAAACGCATCTCATTTCTCATCTCCTTGGCTCGGGTTCGCCATTCCAGCCGATTTACTAGCCATCTCCCTCCTTGGAGAATCAGCACCTTTAACCTCCTGTTCCGTACAGGTTGCAATTTGTCCTGAGGATGAACGGGAAGAGGGGGAACCAATGAGAGACTAGCTCTAGGTGTTGGGACAGGCACAGGTCACTCTATTTTCCCATCAGGAAGAAGAATTAAGCACAAGCTCAGCCTGCCCCCCAGAACGAGAAGAGGGCCTCAAGCAATCCTGCGCTTTTGCGGCCAGCTCCCAAAAAAGCGAGTTGAAAAATGGAGCTCAGGGGCACTGCAATTCACAAACCTGCAGACTTTTAAATGATACCTCTCGTCCACAAATATATTAAGGGAAGGCAACGAAGAGGCTTTGAAAGCAAGGCAGAATTGCAGGAAACAGATTTCAGGAGGTAGATTCGAATCGCCTTGAAAGCACATGAAAAGCGGCAAAACGTGGACAATGATGCCCTTGGCCAAAAAGAGCGTATGCGTTTTTTCCTGAATACATTCAGGAAAAAACGCATACGCCCTTTTTGGCCAACCAAGCAACCTGGAAAGGCCAATCAGCGCTCCAAAGAAGTCTCGCTTCCCAGCGGGCAAAAGGGCCATGCGGAAAAAAGTGTCCAAACCAGAAATGCAGGACCGGCCATGGAGAAATGGGAGCCTTGCTACGCTGATGGGTGTGATGTAAATTGCCAACAGCCACTCTGGAGAAGTGTACGGTGTGTTCTGAAACATCTAAAAAACACAGCTTGGAGAGCATAGGGCACTTCCACTCATGGGCGTATATATTGGGAAAACTAAAAATCAGCAAGACACAGGCACCCCAAAGTTTAGGGCTGCTCTGTTGACAAGAACCCCCACTTCATTACACCTTAAATATCCTAGGAAAGAGAAAAATGGGTAAAGAAGTTGTGGTCCTCATGTACAATGGAATATCACTCAGCCAGGAAATCCACGTCATAAGGCTAGTAGCAGCACGATGAGTGGATTTAGGTACGACGATTCTAAGTGAAATAAGTCACACAGAAAAAGACACTTATCATAAGATATCACTTAGAGAGGGAATGTAAAAACCGCTACACTTGAACTGAATTACAAAACAGAACAGAGTCACACGTTCAGAAAACACACTATGGCTGCTGAACGGGAAAGGTGAGGTGGGGTGATGCATAAAACAAGGGTTTCAAATTAGCTCCGATACCGTTCCATAAACCCAATATGTAAGAGACAAGACCTATTCCTTTTTCAGTGAACTGGACTCAACACCCCCTATTCACCGCACAAGAATATATCTGACTAGTAAGAATCTTCAAACCTATGTATTGATATCTCTCTGTAAGTGAGTCAAGGGGGTGTAAAGCGGCATAAACACAGCCGTGAAAAGCAGCTAAACCCCATTATAAAAATAAATTACTTTTCAAAACCCGTGAAACAAAGGCAGTGAAAGAGAGAGAAATTCTTACAAAATTCGTTCAGGGGCTGTGATGCAACCTGGATTGACCATATCTAGACCCACAGCTGATTGAGACATAAGGGTGGACACTCTTGGGGCTGAGAGGTTCGGTGAGGTTGGGTGAGCCAACGCAGACCCTTTCAAGTAATACTGCATGGTACCCATCCCATGGGTCCCAAATCTCCATGTTCAAGGGCATCTTCCAACATCGAAAACAGGCATGAGAAACCCAGAAGATGGTACACCGTGTGATCGGGAAAGGTTTCTAAAACGCACCTCATTTCTCATCTCCTTGGCTCGGGTTCGCCATTCCTGCCGATTTACTAGCCATCTCCCTCCTTGGAGAATCAGCACCTTTAACCTCCTGTTCCGTACAGGTTGCAATTTGTCCTGAGGATGAACGGGAAGAGGGGGAACCAATGAGAGACTAGCTCTAGGTGTTGGGACAGGCACAGGTCACTCTATTTTCCCATCAGGAAGAAGAATTAAGCACAAGCTCAGCCTGCCCCCCAGAACGAGAAGAGGGCCTCAAGCAATCCTGCGCTTTTGCGGCCAGCTCCCAAAAAAGCGAGTTGAAAAATGGAGCTCAGGGGCACTGCAATTCACAAACCTGCAGAGTTTTAAATGATACCTCTCGTCCACAAATATATTAAGGGAAGGCAACGAAGAGGCTTTGAAAGCAAGGCAGAATTGCAGGAAACAGATTTCAGGAGGTAGATTCGAATCGCCTTGAAAGCACATGAAAAGCGGCAAAACGTGGACAATGATGCCCTTGGCCAAAAAGAGCGTATGCGTTTTTTCCTGAATATATTCAGGAAAAAACGCATACGCCCTTTTTGGCCAACCAAGCAACCTGGAAAGGCCAATCAGCGCTCCAAAGAAGTCTCGCTTCCCAGCGGGCAAAAGGGCCATGCGGAAAAAAGTGTCCAAACCAGAAATGCAGGACCGGCCATGGAGAAATGGGAGCCTTGCTACGCTGATGGGTGTGATGTAAATTGCCAACAGCCACTCTGGAGAAGTGTACGGTGTGTTCTGAAACATCTAAAAAACACAGCTTGGAGAGCATAGGGCACTTCCACTCATGGGCGTATATATTGGGAAAACTAAAAATCAGCAAGACACAGGCACCCCAAAGTTTAGGGCTGCTCTGTTGACAAGAACCCCCACTTCATTACACCTTAAATATCCTAGGAAAGAGAAAAATGGGTAAAGAAGTTGTGGTCCTCATGTACAATGGAATATCACTCAGCCAGGAAATCCACGTCATAAGGCTAGTAGCAGCACGATGAGTGGATTTAGGTACGACGATTCTAAGTGAAATAAGTCACACAGAAAAAGACACTTATCCTAAGATATCACTTAGAGAGGGAATGTAAAAACCGCTACACTTGAACTGAATTACAAAACAGAACAGAGTCACACGTTCAGAAAACACACTATGGCTGCTGAACGGGAAAGGTGAGGTGGGGTGATGCATAAAACAAGGGTTTCAAATTAGCTCCGATACCGTTCCATAAACCCAATATGTAAGAGACAAGACCTATTCCTTTTTCAGTGAACTGGACTCAACACCCCCTATTCACCGCACAAGAATATATCTGACTAGTAAGAATCTTCAAACCTATGTATTGATATCTCTCTGTAAGTGAGTCAAGGGGGTGTAAAGCGGCATAAACACAGCCGTGAAAAGCAGCTAAACCCCATTATAAAAATAAATTACTTTTCAAAACCCGTGAAACAAAGGCAGTGAAAGAGAGAGAAATTCTTACAAAATTCGTTCAGGGGCTGTGATGCAACCTGGATTGACCATATCTAGACCCACAGCTGATTGAGACATAAGGGTGGACACTCTTGGGGCTGAGAGGTTCGGTGAGGTTGGGTGAGCCAACGCAGACCCTTTCAAGTAATACTGCATGGTACCCATCCCATGGGTCCCAAATCTCCAGGTTCAAGGGCATCTTCCAACATCGAAAACAGGCATGAGAAACCCAGAAGATGGTACACCGTGTGATCGGGAAAGGTTTCTAAAACGCACCTCATTTCTCATCTCCTTGGCTCGGGTTCGCCATTCCAGCCGATTTACTAGCCATCTCCCTCCTTGGAGAATCAGCACCTTTAACCTCCTGTTCCGTACAGGTTGCAATTTGTCCTGAGGATGAACGGGAAGAGGGGGAACCAATGAGAGACTAGCTCTAGGTGTTGGGACAGGCACAGGTCACTCTATTTTCCCATCAGGAAGAAGAATTAAGCACAAGCTCAGCCTGCCCCCCAGAACGAGAAGAGGGCCTCAAGCAATCCTGCGCTTTTGCGGCCAGCTCCCAAAAAAGCGAGTTGAAAAATGGAGCTCAGGGGCACTGCAATTCACAAACCTGCAGAGTTTTAAATGATACCTCTCGTCCACAAATATATTAAGGGAAGGCAACGAAGAGGCTTTGAAAGCAAGGCAGAATTGCAGGAAACAGATTTCAGGAGGTAGATTCGAATCGCCTTGAAAGCACATGAAAAGCGGCAAAACGTGGACAATGATGCCCTTGGCCAAAAAGAGCGTATGCGTTTTTTCCTGAATATATTCAGGAAAAAACGCATACGCCCTTTTTGGCCAACCAAGCAACCTGGAAAGGCCAATCAGCGCTCCAAAGAAGTCTCGCTTCCCAGCGGGCAAAAGGGCCATGCGGAAAAAAGTGTCCAAACCAGAAATGCAGGACCGGCCATGGAGAAATGGGAGCCTTGCTACGCTGATGGGTGTGATGTAAATTGCCAACAGCCACTCTGGAGAAGTGTACGGTGTGTTCTGAAACATCTAAAAAACACAGCTTGGAGAGCATAGGGCCCTTCCACTCATGGGCGTATATATTGGGAAAACTAAAAATCAGCAAGACACAGGCACCCCAAAGTTTAGGGCTGCTCTGTTGACAAGAACCCCCACTTCATTACACCTTAAATATCCTAGGAAAGAGAAAAATGGGTAAAGAAGTTGTGGTCCTCATGTACAATGGAATATCACTCAGCCAGGAAATCCACGTCATAAGGCTAGTAGCAGCACGATGAGTGGATTTAGGTACGACGATTCTAAGTGAAATAAGTCACACAGAAAAAGACACTTATCCTAAGATATCACTTAGAGAGGGAATGTAAAAACCGCCTACACTTGAACTGAATTACAAAACAGAACAGAGTCACACGTTCAGAAAACACACTATGGCTGCTGAACGGGAAAGGTGAGGTGGGGTGATGCATAAAACAAGGGTTTCAAATTAGCTCCGATACCGTTCCATAAACCCAATATGTAAGAGACAAGACCTATTCCTTTTTCAGTGAACTGGACTCAACACCCCCTATTCACCGCACAAGAATATATCTGACTAGTAAGAATCTTCAAACCTATGTATTGATATCTCTCTGTAAGTGAGTCAAGGGGGTGTAAAGCGGCATAAACACAGCCGTGAAAAGCAGCTAAACCCCATTATAAAAATAAATTACTTTTCAAAACCCGTGAAACAAAGGCAGTGAAAGAGAGAGAAATTCTTACAAAATTCGTTCACGGGCTGTGATGCAACCTGGATTGACCATATCTAGACCCACAGCTGATTGAGACATAAGGGTGGACACTCTTGGGGCTGAGAGGTTCGGTGAGGTTGGGTGAGCCAACGCAGACCCTTTCAAGTAATACTGCATGGTACCCATCCCATGGGTCCCAAATCTCCAGGTTCAAGGGCATCTTCCTACGTCGAAAACAGGCATGAGAAACCCAGAAGATGGTACACCGTGTGATCGGGAAAGGTTTCTAAAACGCACCTCATTTCTCATCTCCTTTGCTCGGGTTCGCCATTCCAGCCGATTTACTAGCCATCTCCCTCCTTGGAGAATCAGCACCTTTAACCTCCTGTTCCGTACAGGTTGCAATTTGTCCTGAGGATGAACGGGAAGAGGGGGAACCAATGAGAGACTAGCTCTAGGTGTTGGGACAGGCACAGGTCACTCTATTTTCCCATCAGGAAGAAGAATTAAGCACAAGCTCAGCCTGCCCCCCAGAACGAGAAGAGGGCCTCAAGCAATCCTGCGCTTTTGCGGCCAGCTCCCAAAAAAGCGAGTTGAAAAATGGAGCTCAGGGGCACTGCAATTCACAAACCTGCAGAGTTTTAAATGATACCTCTCGTCCACAAATATATTAAGGGAAGGCAACGAAGAGGCTTTGAAAGCAAGGCAGAATTGCAGGAAACAGATTTCAGGAGGTAGATTCGAATCGCCTTGAAAGCACATGAAAAGCGGCAAAACGTGGACAATGATGCCCTTGGCCAAAAAGAGCGTATGCGTTTTTTCCTGAATATATTCAGGAAAAAACGCATACGCCCTTTTTGGCCAACCAAGCAACCTGGAAAGGCCAATCAGCGCTCCAAAGAAGTCTCGCTTCCCAGCGGGCAAAAGGGCCATGCGGAAAAAAGTGTCCAAACCAGAAATGCAGGACCGGCCATGGAGAAATGGGAGCCTTGCTACGCTGATGGGTGTGATGTAAATTGCCAACAGCCACTCTGGAGAAGTGTACGGTGTGTTCTGAAACATCTAAAAAACACAGCTTGGAGAGCATAGGGCCCTTCCACTCATGGGCGTATATATTGGGAAAACTAAAAATCAGCAAGACACAGGCACCCCAAAGTTTAGGGCTGCTCTGTTGACAAGAACCCCCACTTCATTACACCTTAAATATCCTAGGAAAGAGAAAAATGGGTAAAGAAGTTGTGGTCCTCATGTACAATGGAATATCACTCAGCCAGGAAATCCACGTCATAAGGCTAGTAGCAGCACGATGAGTGGATTTAGGTACGACGATTCTAAGTGAAATAAGTCACACAGAAAAAGACACTTATTCTAAGATATCACTTAGAGAGGGAATGTAAAAACCGCTACACTTGAACTGAATTACAAAACAGAACAGAGTCACACGTTCAGAAAACACACTATGGCTGCTGAACGGGAAAGGTGAGGTGGGGTGATGCATAAAACAAGGGTTTCAAATTAGCTCCGATACCGTTCCATAAACCCAATATGTAAGAGACAAGACCTATTCCTTTTTCAGTGAACTGGACTCAACACCCCCTATTCACCGCACAAGAATATATCTGACTAGTAAGAATCTTCAAACCTATGTATTGATATCTCTCTGTAAGTGAGTCAAGGGGGTGTAAAGCGGCATAAACACAGCCGTGAAAAGCAGCTAAACCCCATTATAAAAATAAATTACTTTTCAAAACCCGTGAAACAAAGGCAGTGAAAGAGAGAGAAATTCTTACAAAATTCGTTCAGGGGTTGTGATGCAACCTGGATTGACCATATCTAGACCCACAGCTGATTGAGACATAAGGGTGGACACTCTTGGGGCTGAGAGGTTCGGTGAGGTTGGGTGAGCCAACGCAGACCCTTTCAAGTAATACTGCATGGTACCCATCCCATGGGTCCCAAATCTCCAGGTTCAAGGGCATCTTCCTACGTCGAAAACAGGCATGAGAAACCCAGAAGATGGTACACCGTGTGATCGGGAAAGGTTTCTAAAACGCACCTCATTTCTCATCTCCTTTGCTCGGGTTCGCCATTCCAGCCGATTTACTAGCCATCTGCCTCCTTGGAGAATCAGCACCTTTAACCTCCTGTTCCGTACAGGTTGCAATTTGTCCTGAGGATGAACGGGAAGAGGGGGAACCAATGAGAGACTAGCTCTAGGTGTTGGGACAGGCACAGGTCACTCTATTTTCCCATCAGGAAGAAGAATTAAGCACAAGCTCAGCCTGCCCCCCAGAACCAGAAGAGGGCCTGAAGCAATCCTGCGCTTTTGCGGCCAGCTCCCAAAAAAGCGAGTTGAAAAATGGAGCTCAGGGGCACTGCAATTCACAAACCTGCAGAGTTTTAAATGATACCTCTCGTCCACAAATATATTAAGGGAAGGCAACGAAGAGGCTTTGAAAGCAAGGCAGAATTGCAGGAAACAGATTTCAGGAGGTAGATTCGAATCGCCTTGAAAGCACATGAAAAGCGGCAAAACGTGGACAATGATGCCCTTGGCCAAAAAGGGCGTATGCGTTTTTTCCTGAGTATATTCAGGAAAAAACGCATACGCCCTTTTTGGCCAACCAAGCAACCTGGAAAGGCCAATCAGCGCTCCAAAGAAGTCTCGCTTCCCAGCGGGCAAAAGGGCCATGCGGAAAAAAGTGTCCAAACCAGAAATGCAGGACCGGCCATGGAGAAATGGGAGCCTTGCTACGCTGATGGGTGGGATGTAAATTGCCAACAGCCACTCTGGAGAAGTGTACGGTGTGTTCTGAAACATCTAAAAAACACAGCTTGGAGAGCATAGGGCACTTCCACTCATGGGCGTATAAATTGGGAAAACTAAAAATCAGCAAGACACAGGCACCCCAAAGTTTAGGGCTGCTCTGTTGACAAGAACCCCCACTTCATTACACCTTAAATATCCTAGGAAAGCGAAAAATGGATAAAGAAGTTGGGGTCCTCATGTACAATGGAATATCACTCAGCCAGGAAATCCACGTCATAAGGCTAGTAGCAGCACGATGAGTGGATTTAGGTACGACGATTCTAAGTGAAATAAGTCACACAGAAAAAGACACTTATCCTAAGATATCACTTAGAGAGGGAATGTAAAAACCGCTACACTTGAACTGAATTACAAAACAGAACAGAGTCACACGTTCAGAAAACACACTATGGCTGCTGAACGGGAAAGGTGAGGTGGGGTGATGCATAAAACAAGGGTTTCAAATTAGCTCCGATACCGTTCCATAAACCCAATATGTAAGAGACAAGACCTATTCCTTTTTCAGTGAACTGGACTCAACACCCCCTATTCACCGCACAGGAATATATCTGACTAGTAAGAATCTTCAAACCTATGTATTGATATCTCTCTGTAAGTGAGTCAAGGGGGTGTAAAGCGGCATAAACACAGCCGTGAAAAGCAGCTAAACCCCATTATAAAAATAAATTACTTTTCAAAACCCGTGAAACAAAGGCAGTGAAAGAGAGAGAAATTCTTACAAAATTCGTTCAGGGGCTGTGATGCAACCTGGATTGACCATATCTAGACCCACAGCTGATTGAGACATAAGGGTGGACACTCTTGGGGCTGAGAGGTTCGGTGAGGTTGGGTGAGCCAACGCAGACCCTTTCAAGTAATACTGCATGGTACCCATCCCATGGGTCCCAAATCTCCATGTTCAAGGGCATCTTCCAACATCGAAAACAGGCATGAGAAACCCAGAAGATGGTACACCGTGTGATCGGGAAAGGTTTCTAAAACGCATCTCATTTCTCATCTCCTTGGCTCGGGTTCGCCATTCCAGCCGATTTACTAGCCATCTCCCTCCTTGGAGAATCAGCACCTTTAACCTCCTGTTCCGTACAGGTTGCAATTTGTCCTGAGGATGAACGGGAAGAGGGGGAACCAATGAGAGACTAGCTCTAGGTGTTGGGACAGGCACAGGTCACTCTATTTTCCCATCAGGAAGAAGAATTAAGCACAAGCTCAGCCTGCCCCCCAGAACGAGAAGAGGGCCTCAAGCAATCCTGCGCTTTTGCGGCCAGCTCCCAAAAAAGCGAGTTGAAAAATGGAGCTCAGGGGCACTGCAATTCACAAACCTGCAGACTTTTAAATGATACCTCTCGTCCACAAATATATTAAGGGAAGGCAACGAAGAGGCTTTGAAAGCAAGGCAGAATTGCAGGAAACAGATTTCAGGAGGTAGATTCGAATCGCCTTGAAAGCACATGAAAAGCGGCAAAACGTGGACAATGATGCCCTTGGCCAAAAAGAGCGTATGCGTTTTTTCCTGAATACATTCAGGAAAAAACGCATACGCCCTTTTTGGCCAACCAAGCAACCTGGAAAGGCCAATCAGCGCTCCAAAGAAGTCTCGCTTCCCAGCGGGCAAAAGGGCCATGCGGAAAAAAGTGTCCAAACCAGAAATGCAGGACCGGCCATGGAGAAATGGGAGCCTTGCTACGCTGATGGGTGTGATGTAAATTGCCAACAGCCACTCTGGAGAAGTGTACGGTGTGTTCTGAAACATCTAAAAAACACAGCTTGGAGAGCATAGGGCACTTCCACTCATGGGCGTATATATTGGGAAAACTAAAAATCAGCAAGACACAGGCACCCCAAAGTTTAGGGCTGCTCTGTTGACAAGAACCCCCACTTCATTACACCTTAAATATCCTAGGAAAGAGAAAAATGGGTAAAGAAGTTGTGGTCCTCATGTACAATGGAATATCACTCAGCCAGGAAATCCACGTCATAAGGCTAGTAGCAGCACGATGAGTGGATTTAGGTACGACGATTCTAAGTGAAATAAGTCACACAGAAAAAGACACTTATCATAAGATATCACTTAGAGAGGGAATGTAAAAACCGCTACACTTGAACTGAATTACAAAACAGAACAGAGTCACACGTTCAGAAAACACACTATGGCTGCTGAACGGGAAAGGTGAGGTGGGGTGATGCATAAAACAAGGGTTTCAAATTAGCTCCGATACCGTTCCATAAACCCAATATGTAAGAGACAAGACCTATTCCTTTTTCAGTGAACTGGACTCAACACCCCCTATTCACCGCACAAGAATATATCTGACTAGTAAGAATCTTCAAACCTATGTATTGATATCTCTCTGTAAGTGAGTCAAGGGGGTGTAAAGCGGCATAAACACAGCCGTGAAAAGCAGCTAAACCCCATTATAAAAATAAATTACTTTTCAAAACCCGTGAAACAAAGGCAGTGAAAGAGAGAGAAATTCTTACAAAATTCGTTCAGGGGCTGTGATGCAACCTGGATTGACCATATCTAGACCCACAGCTGATTGAGACATAAGGGTGGACACTCTTGGGGCTGAGAGGTTCGGTGAGGTTGGGTGAGCCAACGCAGACCCTTTCAAGTAATACTGCATGGTACCCATCCCATGGGTCCCAAATCTCCATGTTCAAGGGCATCTTCCAACATCGAAAACAGGCATGAGAAACCCAGAAGATGGTACACCGTGTGATCGGGAAAGGTTTCTAAAACGCACCTCATTTCTCATCTCCTTGGCTCGGGTTCGCCATTCCAGCCGATTTACTAGCCATCTCCCTCCTTGGAGAATCAGCACCTTTAACCTCCTGTTCCGTACAGGTTGCAATTTGTCCTGAGGATGAACGGGAAGAGGGGGAACCAATGAGAGACTAGCTCTAGGTGTTGGGACAGGCACAGGTCACTCTATTTTCCCATCAGGAAGAAGAATTAAGCACAAGCTCAGCCTGCCCCCCAGAACGAGAAGAGGGCCTCAAGCAATCCTGCGCTTTTGCGGCCAGCTCCCAAAAAAGCGAGTTGAAAAATGGAGCTCAGGGGCACTGCAATTCACAAACCTGCAGAGTTTTAAATGATACCTCTCGTCCACAAATATATTAAGGGAAGGCAACGAAGAGGCTTTGAAAGCAAGGCAGAATTGCAGGAAACAGATTTCAGGAGGTAGATTCGAATCGCCTTGAAAGCACATGAAAAGCGGCAAAACGTGGACAATGATGCCCTTGGCCAAAAAGAGCGTATGCGTTTTTTCCTGAATATATTCAGGAAAAAACGCATACGCCCTTTTTGGCCAACCAAGCAACCTGGAAAGGCCAATCAGCGCTCCAAAGAAGTCTCGCTTCCCAGCGGGCAAAAGGGCCATGCGGAAAAAAGTGTCCAAACCAGAAATGCAGGACCGGCCATGGAGAAATGGGAGCCTTGCTACGCTGATGGGTGTGATGTAAATTGCCAACAGCCACTCTGGAGAAGTGTACGGTGTGTTCTGAAACATCTAAAAAACACAGCTTGGAGAGCATAGGGCACTTCCACTCATGGGCGTATATATTGGGAAAACTAAAAATCAGCAAGACACAGGCACCCCAAAGTTTAGGGCTGCTCTGTTGACAAGAACCCCCACTTCATTACACCTTAAATATCCTAGGAAAGAGAAAAATGGGTAAAGAAGTTGTGGTCCTCATGTACAATGGAATATCACTCAGCCAGGAAATCCACGTCATAAGGCTAGTAGCAGCACGATGAGTGGATTTAGGTACGACGATTCTAAGTGAAATAAGTCACACAGAAAAAGACACTTATCCTAAGATATCACTTAGAGAGGGAATGTAAAAACCGCTACACTTGAACTGAATTACAAAACAGAACAGAGTCACACGTTCAGAAAACACACTATGGCTGCTGAACGGGAAAGGTGAGGTGGGGTGATGCATAAAACAAGGGTTTCAAATTAGCTCCGATACCGTTCCATAAACCCAATATGTAAGAGACAAGACCTATTCCTTTTTCAGTGAACTGGACTCAACACCCCCTATTCACCGCACAAGAATATATCTGACTAGTAAGAATCTTCAAACCTATGTATTGATATCTCTCTGTAAGTGAGTCAAGGGGGTGTAAAGCGGCATAAACACAGCCGTGAAAAGCAGCTAAACCCCATTATAAAAATAAATTACTTTTCAAAACCCGTGAAACAAAGGCAGTGAAAGAGAGAGAAATTCTTACAAAATTCGTTCAGGGGCTGTGATGCAACCTGGATTGACCATATCTAGACCCACAGCTGATTGAGACATAAGGGTGGACACTCTTGGGGCTGAGAGGTTCGGTGAGGTTGGGTGAGCCAACGCAGACCCTTTCAAGTAATACTGCATGGTACCCATCCCATGGGTCCCAAATCTCCAGGTTCAAGGGCATCTTCCAACATCGAAAACAGGCATGAGAAACCCAGAAGATGGTACACCGTGTGATCGGGAAAGGTTTCTAAAACGCACCTCATTTCTCATCTCCTTGGCTCGGGTTCGCCATTCCAGCCGATTTACTAGCCATCTCCCTCCTTGGAGAATCAGCACCTTTAACCTCCTGTTCCGTACAGGTTGCAATTTGTCCTGAGGATGAACGGGAAGAGGGGGAACCAATGAGAGACTAGCTCTAGGTGTTGGGACAGGCACAGGTCACTCTATTTTCCCATCAGGAAGAAGAATTAAGCACAAGCTCAGCCTGCCCCCCAGAACGAGAAGAGGGCCTCAAGCAATCCTGCGCTTTTGCGGCCAGCTCCCAAAAAAGCGAGTTGAAAAATGGAGCTCAGGGGCACTGCAATTCACAAACCTGCAGAGTTTTAAATGATACCTCTCGTCCACAAATATATTAAGGGAAGGCAACGAAGAGGCTTTGAAAGCAAGGCAGAATTGCAGGAAACAGATTTCAGGAGGTAGATTCGAATCGCCTTGAAAGCACATGAAAAGCGGCAAAACGTGGACAATGATGCCCTTGGCCAAAAAGAGCGTATGCGTTTTTTCCTGAATATATTCAGGAAAAAACGCATACGCCCTTTTTGGCCAACCAAGCAACCTGGAAAGGCCAATCAGCGCTCCAAAGAAGTCTCGCTTCCCAGCGGGCAAAAGGGCCATGCGGAAAAAAGTGTCCAAACCAGAAATGCAGGACCGGCCATGGAGAAATGGGAGCCTTGCTACGCTGATGGGTGTGATGTAAATTGCCAACAGCCACTCTGGAGAAGTGTACGGTGTGTTCTGAAACATCTAAAAAACACAGCTTGGAGAGCATAGGGCCCTTCCACTCATGGGCGTATATATTGGGAAAACTAAAAATCAGCAAGACACAGGCACCCCAAAGTTTAGGGCTGCTCTGTTGACAAGAACCCCCACTTCATTACACCTTAAATATCCTAGGAAAGAGAAAAATGGGTAAAGAAGTTGTGGTCCTCATGTACAATGGAATATCACTCAGCCAGGAAATCCACGTCATAAGGCTAGTAGCAGCACGATGAGTGGATTTAGGTACGACGATTCTAAGTGAAATAAGTCACACAGAAAAAGACACTTATCCTAAGATATCACTTAGAGAGGGAATGTAAAAACCGCCTACACTTGAACTGAATTACAAAACAGAACAGAGTCACACGTTCAGAAAACACACTATGGCTGCTGAACGGGAAAGGTGAGGTGGGGTGATGCATAAAACAAGGGTTTCAAATTAGCTCCGATACCGTTCCATAAACCCAATATGTAAGAGACAAGACCTATTCCTTTTTCAGTGAACTGGACTCAACACCCCCTATTCACCGCACAAGAATATATCTGACTAGTAAGAATCTTCAAACCTATGTATTGATATCTCTCTGTAAGTGAGTCAAGGGGGTGTAAAGCGGCATAAACACAGCCGTGAAAAGCAGCTAAACCCCATTATAAAAATAAATTACTTTTCAAAACCCGTGAAACAAAGGCAGTGAAAGAGAGAGAAATTCTTACAAAATTCGTTCACGGGCTGTGATGCAACCTGGATTGACCATATCTAGACCCACAGCTGATTGAGACATAAGGGTGGACACTCTTGGGGCTGAGAGGTTCGGTGAGGTTGGGTGAGCCAACGCAGACCCTTTCAAGTAATACTGCATGGTACCCATCCCATGGGTCCCAAATCTCCAGGTTCAAGGGCATCTTCCTACGTCGAAAACAGGCATGAGAAACCCAGAAGATGGTACACCGTGTGATCGGGAAAGGTTTCTAAAACGCACCTCATTTCTCATCTCCTTTGCTCGGGTTCGCCATTCCAGCCGATTTACTAGCCATCTCCCTCCTTGGAGAATCAGCACCTTTAACCTCCTGTTCCGTACAGGTTGCAATTTGTCCTGAGGATGAACGGGAAGAGGGGGAACCAATGAGAGACTAGCTCTAGGTGTTGGGACAGGCACAGGTCACTCTATTTTCCCATCAGGAAGAAGAATTAAGCACAAGCTCAGCCTGCCCCCCAGAACGAGAAGAGGGCCTCAAGCAATCCTGCGCTTTTGCGGCCAGCTCCCAAAAAAGCGAGTTGAAAAATGGAGCTCAGGGGCACTGCAATTCACAAACCTGCAGAGTTTTAAATGATACCTCTCGTCCACAAATATATTAAGGGAAGGCAACGAAGAGGCTTTGAAAGCAAGGCAGAATTGCAGGAAACAGATTTCAGGAGGTAGATTCGAATCGCCTTGAAAGCACATGAAAAGCGGCAAAACGTGGACAATGATGCCCTTGGCCAAAAAGAGCGTATGCGTTTTTTCCTGAATATATTCAGGAAAAAATGCATACGCCCTTTTTGGCCAACCAAGCAACCTGGAAAGGCCAATCAGCGCTCCAAAGAAGTCTCGCTTCCCAGCGGGCAAAAGGGCCATGCGGAAAAAAGTGTCCAAACCAGAAATGCAGGACCGGCCATGGAGAAATGGGAGCCTTGCTACGCTGATGGGTGTGATGTAAATTGCCAACAGCCACTCTGGAGAAGTGTACGGTGTGTTCTGAAACATCTAAAAAACACAGCTTGGAGAGCATAGGGCACTTCCACTCATGGGCGTATATATTGGGAAAACTAAAAATCAGCAAGACACAGGCACCCCAAAGTTTAGGGCTGCTCTGTTGACAAGAACCCCCACTTCATTACACCTTAAATATCCTAGGAAAGAGAAAAATGGGTAAAGAAGTTGTGGTCCTCATGTACAATGGAATATCACTCAGCCAGGAAATCCACGTCATAAGGCTAGTAGCAGCACGATGAGTGGATTTAGGTACGACGATTCTAAGTGAAATAAGTCACACAGAAAAAGACACTTATTCTAAGATATCACTTAGAGAGGGAATGTAAAAACCGCTACACTTGAACTGAATTACAAAACAGAACAGAGTCACACGTTCAGAAAACACACTATGGCTGCTGAACGGGAAAGGTGAGGTGGGGTGATGCATAAAACAAGGGTTTCAAATTAGCTCCGATACCGTTCCATAAACCCAATATGTAAGAGACAAGACCTATTCCTTTTTCAGTGAACTGGACTCAACACCCCCTATTCACCGCACAAGAATATATCTGACTAGTAAGAATCTTCAAACCTATGTATTGATATCTCTCTGTAAGTGAGTCAAGGGGGTGTAAAGCGGCATAAACACAGCCGTGAAAAGCAGCTAAACCCCATTATAAAAATAAATTACTTTTCAAAACCCGTGAAACAAAGGCAGTGAAAGAGAGAGAAATTCTTACAAAATTCGTTCAGGGGTTGTGATGCAACCTGGATTGACCATATCTAGACCCACAGCTGATTGAGACATAAGGGTGGACACTCTTGGGGCTGAGAGGTTCGGTGAGGTTGGGTGAGCCAACGCAGACCCTTTCAAGTAATACTGCATGGTACCCATCCCATGGGTCCCAAATCTCCAGGTTCAAGGGCATCTTCCTACGTCGAAAACAGGCATGAGAAACCCAGAAGATGGTACACCGTGTGATCGGGAAAGGTTTCTAAAACGCACCTCATTTCTCATCTCCTTTGCTCGGGTTCGCCATTCCAGCCGATTTACTAGCCATCTGCCTCCTTGGAGAATCAGCACCTTTAACCTCCTGTTCCGTACAGGTTGCAATTTGTCCTGAGGATGAACGGGAAGAGGGGGAACCAATGAGAGACTAGCTCTAGGTGTTGGGACAGGCACAGGTCACTCTATTTTCCCATCAGGAAGAAGAATTAAGCACAAGCTCAGCCTGCCCCCCAGAACCAGAAGAGGGCCTGAAGCAATCCTGCGCTTTTGCGGCCAGCTCCCAAAAAAGCGAGTTGAAAAATGGAGCTCAGGGGCACTGCAATTCACAAACCTGCAGAGTTTTAAATGATACCTCTCGTCCACAAATATATTAAGGGAAGGCAACGAAGAGGCTTTGAAAGCAAGGCAGAATTGCAGGAAACAGATTTCAGGAGGTAGATTCGAATCGCCTTGAAAGCACATGAAAAGCGGCAAAACGTGGACAATGATGCCCTTGGCCAAAAAGGGCGTATGCGTTTTTTCCTGAGTATATTCAGGAAAAAACGCATACGCCCTTTTTGGCCAACCAAGCAACCTGGAAAGGCCAATCAGCGCTCCAAAGAAGTCTCGCTTCCCAGCGGGCAAAAGGGCCATGCGGAAAAAAGTGTCCAAACCAGAAATGCAGGACCGGCCATGGAGAAATGGGAGCCTTGCTACGCTGATGGGTGGGATGTAAATTGCCAACAGCCACTCTGGAGAAGTGTACGGTGTGTTCTGAAACATCTAAAAAACACAGCTTGGAGAGCATAGGGCACTTCCACTCATGGGCGTATAAATTGGGAAAACTAAAAATCAGCAAGACACAGGCACCCCAAAGTTTAGGGCTGCTCTGTTGACAAGAACCCCCACTTCATTACACCTTAAATATCCTAGGAAAGCGAAAAATGGATAAAGAAGTTGGGGTCCTCATGTACAATGGAATATCACTCAGCCAGGAAATCCACGTCATAAGGCTAGTAGCAGCACGATGAGTGGATTTAGGTACGACGATTCTAAGTGAAATAAGTCACACAGAAAAAGACACTTATCCTAAGATATCACTTAGAGAGGGAATGTAAAAACCGCTACACTTGAACTGAATTACAAAACAGAACAGAGTCACACGTTCAGAAAACACACTATGGCTGCTGAACGGGAAAGGTGAGGTGGGGTGATGCATAAAACAAGGGTTTCAAATTAGCTCCGATACCGTTCCATAAACCCAATATGTAAGAGACAAGACCTATTCCTTTTTCAGTGAACTGGACTCAACACCCCCTATTCACCGCACAGGAATATATCTGACTAGTAAGAATCTTCAAACCTATGTATTGATATCTCTCTGTAAGTGAGTCAAGGGGGTGTAAAGCGGCATAAACACAGCCGTGAAAAGCAGCTAAACCCCATTATAAAAATAAATTACTTTTCAAAACCCGTGAAACAAAGGCAGTGAAAGAGAGAGAAATTCTTACAAAATTCGTTCAGGGGCTGTGATGCAACCTGGATTGACCATATCTAGACCCACAGCTGATTGAGACATAAGGGTGGACACTCTTGGGGCTGAGAGGTTCGGTGAGGTTGGGTGAGCCAACGCAGACCCTTTCAAGTAATACTGCATGGTACCCATCCCATGGGTCCCAAATCTCCAGGTTCAAGGGCATCTTCCTACGTCGAAAACAGGCATGAGAAACCCAGAAGATGGTACACCGTGTGATCGGGAAAGGTTTCTAAAACGCACCTCATTTCTCATCTCCTTTGCTCGGGTTCGCCATTCCAGCCGATTTACTAGCCATCTGCCTCCTTGGAGAATCAGCACCTTTAACCTCCTGTTCCGTACAGGTTGCAATTTGTCCTGAGGATGAACGGGAAGAGGGGGAACCAATGAGAGACTAGCTCTAGGTGTTGGGACAGGCACAGGTCACTCTATTTTCCCATCAGGAAGAAGAATTAAGCACAAGCTCAGCCTGCCCCCCAGAACGAGAAGAGGGCCTCAAGCAATCCTGCGCTTTTGCGGCCAGCTCCCAAAAAAGCGAGTTGAAAAATGGAGCTCAGGGGCACTGCAATTCACAAACCTGCAGAGTTTTAAATGATACCTCTCGTCCACAAATATATTGAGGGAAGGCAACGAAGAGGCTTTGAAAGCAAGGCAGAATTGCAAGAAACAGATTTCAGGAGGTAGATTCGAATCGCCTTGAAAGCACATGAAAAGCGGCAAAACGTGGACAATGATGCCCTTGGCCAAAAAGGGCGTATGCGTTTTTTCCTGAATATATTCAGGAAAAAACGCATACGCCCTTTTTGGCCAACCAAGCAACCTGGAAAGGCCAATCAGCACTCCAAAGAAGTCTCGCTTCCCAGCGGGCAAAAGGGCCATGCGGAAAAAAGTGTCCAAACCAGAAATGCAGGACCGGCCATGGAGAAATGGGAGCCTTGCTACGCTGATGGGTGGGATGTAAATTGCCAACAGCCACTCTGGAGAAGTGTACGGTGTGTTCTGAAACATCTAAAAAACACAGCTTGGAGAGCATAGGGCACTTCCACTCATGGGCGTATAAATTGGGAAAACTAAAAATCAGCAAAACACAGGCACCCCAAAGTTTAGGGCTGCTCTGTTGACAAGAACCCCCACTTCATTACACCTTCAATATCCTAGGAAAGAGAAAAATGGGTAAAGAAGTTGTGGTCCTCATGTACAATGGAATATCACTCAGCCAGGAAATCCACGTCATAAGGCTAGTAGCAGCACGATGAGTGGATTTAGGTACGACGATTCTAAGTGAAATAAGTCACACAGAAAAAGACACTTATCATAAGATATCACTTAGAGAGGGAATGTAAAAACCGCTACACTTGAACTGAATTACAAAACAGAACAGAGTCACACGTTCAGAAAACACACTATGGCTGCTGAACGGGAAAGGTGAGGTGGGGTGATGCATAAAACAAGGGTTTCAAATTAGCTCCGATACCGTTCCATAAACCCAATATGTAAGAGACAAGACCTATTCCTTTTTCAGTGAACTGGACTCAACACCCCCTATTCACCGCACAAGAATATATCTGACTAGTAAGAATCTTCAAACCTATGTATTGATATCTCTCTGTAAGTGAGTCAAGGGGGTGTAAAGCGGCATAAACACAGCCGTGAAAAGCAGCTAAACCCCATTATAAAAATAAATTACTTTTCAAAACCCGTGAAACAAAGGCAGTGAAAGAGAGAGAAATTCTTACAAAATTCGTTCACGGGCTGTGATGCAACCTGGATTGACCATATCTAGACCCACAGCTGATTGAGACATAAGGGTGGACACTCTTGGGGCTGAGAGGTTCGGTGAGGTTGGGTGAGCCAACGCAGACCCTTTCAAGTAATACTGCATGGTACCCATCCCATGGGTCCCAAATCTCCAGGTTCAAGGGCATCTTCCTACGTCGAAAACAGGCATGAGAAACCCAGAAGATGGTACACCGTGTGATCGGGAAAGGTTTCTAAAACGCACCTCATTTCTCATCTCCTTTGCTCGGGTTCGCCATTCCAGCCGATTTACTAGCCATCTCCCTCCTTGGAGAATCAGCACCTTTAACCTCCTGTTCCGTACAGGTTGCAATTTGTCCTGAGGATGAACGGGAAGAGGGGGAACCAATGAGAGACTAGCTCTAGGTGTTGGGACAGGCACAGGTCACTCTATTTTCCCATCAGGAAGAAGAATTAAGCACAAGCTCAGCCTGCCCCCCAGAACCAGAAGAGGGCCTCAAGCAATCCTGCGCTTTTGCGGCTTGTTCCCAAAAAAGTGACTTGAAAAATGGAGCTCAGGGGCACTGCAATTCACAAACCTGCAGAGATTTAAATGATAACTCTCGTCCACAAATATATTGAGGGAAGGCAACGAAGAGGCTTTGAAAGCAAGGCAGAATTGCAGGAAACAGATTTCAGGAGGTAGATTCGAATCGCCTTGAAAGCACATGAAAAGCGGCAAAACGTGGACAATGATGCCCTTGGCTAAAAAGGGCATATGCGTTTTTTCCTGAATATATTCAGGAAAAAACGCATACGCCCTTTTTGGCCAACCAAGCAACCTGGAAAGGCCAATCAGCGCTCCAAAGAAGTCTCGCTTCCCAGAGGGCAAAAGGGCCATGCGGAAAAAAGTGTCCAAACCAGAAATGCAGGACCGGCCATGGAGAAATGGGAGCCTTGCTACGCTGATGGGTGGGATGAAATTGCCAACAGCCACTCTGGAGAAGTGTACGGTGTGTTCTGAAACATCTACAAAACACAGCTTGGAGAGCATAGGGCACTTCCACTCATGGGCGTATATATTGGGAAAACTAAAAATCAGCAAGACACAGGCACCCCAAAGTTTAGGGCTGCTCTGTTGACAAGAACACCCACTTCATTACACCTTAAATATCCTAGGAAAGCGAAAAATGGGTAAAGAAGTTGTGGTCCTCATGTACAATGGAATATCACTCAGCCATGAAATCCACGTCATAAGGCTAGTAGCAGCACGATGAGTGGATTTAGGTACGACGATTCTAAGTGAAATAAGTCACACAGAAAAAGACACTTATCATAAGATATCACTTAGAGAGGGAATGTAAAAACCGCTACACTTGAACTGAATTACAAAACAGAACAGAGTCACACGTTCAGAAAACACACTATGGCTGCTGAACGGGAAAGGTGAGGTGGGGTGATGCATAAAACAAGGGTTTCAAATTAGCTCCGATACCGTTCCATAAACCCAATATGTAAGAGACAAGACCTATTCCTTTTTCAGTGAACTGGACTCAACACCCCCTATTCACCGCACAAGAATATATCTGACTAGTAAGAATCTTCAAACCTATGTATTGATATCTCTCTGTAAGTGAGTCAAGGGGGTGTAAAGCGGCATAAACACAGCCGTGAAAAGCAGCTAAACCCCATTATAAAAATAAATTACTTTTCAAAACCCGTGAAACAAAGGCAGTGAAAGAGAGAGAAATTCTTACAAAATTCGTTCACGGGCTGTGATGCAACCTGGATTGACCATATCTAGACCCACAGCTGATTGAGACATAAGGGTGGACACTCTTGGGGCTGAGAGGTTCGGTGAGGTTGGGTGAGCCAACGCAGACCCTTTCAAGTAATACTGCATGGTACCCATCCCATGGGTCCCAAATCTCCAGGTTCAAGGGCATCTTCCTACGTCGAAAACAGGCATGAGAAACCCAGAAGATGGTACACCGTGTGATCGGGAAAGGTTTCTAAAACGCACCTCATTTCTCATCTCCTTTGCTCGGGTTCGCCATTCCAGCCGATTTACTAGCCATCTGCCTCCTTGGAGAATCAGCACCTTTAACCTCCTGTTCCGTACAGGTTGCAATTTGTCCTGAGGATGAACGGGAAGAGGGGGAACCAATGAGAGACTAGCTCTAGGTGTTGGGACAGGCACAGGTCACTCTATTTTCCCATCAGGAAGAAGAATTAAGCACAAGCTCAGCCTGCCCCCCAGAACCAGAAGAGGGCCTGAAGCAATCCTGCGCTTTTGCGGCCAGCTCCCAAAAAAGCGAGTTGAAAAATGGAGCTCAGGGGCACTGCAATTCACAAACCTGCAGAGTTTTAAATGATACCTCTCGTCCACAAATATATTAAGGGAAGGCAACGAAGAGGCTTTGAAAGCAAGGCAGAATTGCAGGAAACAGATTTCAGGAGGTAGATTCGAATCGCCTTGAAAGCACATGAAAAGCGGCAAAACGTGGACAATGATGCCCTTGGCCAAAAAGGGCGTATGCGTTTTTTCCTGAATATATTCAGGAAAAAACGCATACGCCCTTTTTGGCCAACCAAGCAACCTGGAAAGGCCAATCAGCGCTCCAAAGAAGTCTCGCTTCCCAGCGGGCAAAAGGGCCATGCGGAAAAAAGTGTCCAAACCAGAAATGCAGGACCGGCCATGGAGAAATGGGAGCCTTGCTACGCTGATGGGTGGGATGTAAATTGCCAACAGCCACTCTGGAGAAGTGTACGGTGTGTTCTAAAACATCTAAAAAACACAGCTTGGAGAGCATAGGGCACTTCCACTCATGGGCGTATAAATTGGGAAAACTAAAAATCAGCAAGACACAGGCACCCCAAAGTTTAGGGCTGCTCTGTTGACAAGAACCCCCACTTCATTACACCTTAAATATCCTAGGAAAGCGAAAAATGGATAAAGAAGTTGGGGTCCTCATGTACAATGGAATATCACTCAGCCATGAAATCCACGTCATAAGGCTAGTAGCAGCACGATGAGTGGATTTAGGTACGACGATTCTAAGTGAAATAAGTCACACAGAAAAAGACACTTATCCTAAGATATCACTTAGAGAGGGAATGTAAAAACCGCCTACACTTGAACTGAATTACAAAACAGAACAGAGTCACACGTTCAGAAAACACACTATGGCTGCTGAACGGGAAAGGTGAGGTGGGGTGATGCATAAAACAAGGGTTTCAAATTAGCTCCGATACCGTTCCATAAACCCAATATGTAAGAGACAAGACCTATTCCTTTTTTAGTGAACTGGACTCAACACCCCCTATTCACCGCACAAGAATATATCTGACTAGTAAGAATCTTCAAACCTATGTATTGATATCTCTCTGTAAGTGAGTCAAGGGGGTGTAAAGCGGCATAAACACAGCCGTGAAAAGCAGCTAAACCCCATTATAAAAATAAATTACTTTTCAAAACCCGTGAAACAAAGGCAGTGAAAGAGAGAGAAATTCTTACAAAATTCGTTCAGGGGCTGTGATGCAACCTGGATTGACCATATCTAGACCCACAGCTGATTGAGACATAAGGGTGGACACTCTTGGGGCTGAGAGGTTCGGTGAGGTTGGGTGAGCCAACGCAGACCCTTTCAAGTAATACTGCATGGTACCCATCCCATGGGTCCCAAATCTCCAGGTTCAAGGGCATCTTCCTACGTCGAAAACAGGCATGAGAAACCCAGAAGATGGTACACCGTGTGATCGGGAAAGGTTTCTAAAACGCACCTCATTTCTCATCTCCTTTGCTCGGGTTCGCCATTCCAGCCGATTTACTAGCCATCTCCCTCCTTGGAGAATCAGCACCTTTAACCTCCTGTTCCGTACAGGTTGCAATTTGTCCTGAGGATGAACGGGAAGAGGGGGAACCAATGAGAGACTAGCTCTAGGTGTTGGGACAGGCACAGGTCACTCTATTTTCCCATCAGGAAGAAGAATTAAGCACAAGCTCAGCCTGCCCCCCAGAACCAGAAGAGGGCCTGAAGCAATCCTGCGCTTTTGCGGCCAGCTCCCAAAAAAGCGAGTTGAAAAATGGAGCTCAGGGGCACTGCAATTCACAAACCTGCAGAGTTTTAAATGATACCTCTCGTCCACAAATATATTAAGGGAAGGCAACGAAGAGGCTTTGAAAGCAAGGCAGAATTGCAGGAAACAGATTTCAGGAGGTAGATTCGAATCGCCTTGAAAGCACATGAAAAGCGGCAAAACGTGGACAATGATGCCCTTGGCCAAAAAGGGCGTATGCGTTTTTTCCTGAATATATTCAGGAAAAAACGCATACGCCCTTTTTGGCCAACCAAGCAACCTGGAAAGGCCAATCAGCGCTCCAAAGAAGTCTCGCTTCCCAGCGGGCAAAAGGGCCATGCAGAAAAAAGTGTCCAAACCAGAAATGCAGGACCGGCCATGGAGAAATGGGAGCCTTGCTACGCTGATGGGTGGGATGTAAATTGCCAACAGCCACTCTGGAGAAGTGTACGGTGTGTTCTGAAACATCTAAAAAACACAGCTTGGAGAGCATAGGGCACTTCCACTCATGGGCGTATAAATTGGGAAAACTAAAAATCAGCAAGACACAGGCACCCCAAAGTTTAGGGCTGCTCTGTTGACAAGAACCCCCACTTCATTACACCTTAAATATCCTAGGAAAGCGAAAAATGGATAAAGAAGTTGGGGTCCTCATGTACAATGGAATATCACTCAGCCAGGAAATCCACGTCATAAGGCTAGTAGCAGCACGATGAGTGGATTTAGGTACGACGATTCTAAGTGAAATAAGTCACACAGAAAAAGACACTTATCATAAGATATCACTTCTAGAGGGAATGAAGAACCGCTACACTTGAACTGAATTACAAAACAGAACAGAGTCACAGGTTTAGGAAACACACTATGGCTGCTGAACGGGAAAGGTGAGGTGGGGTGATGCATAAAACAAGGGTTTCAAATTAGCTCAGATACTGTTCCATAAACCCAATATGTAAGAGACAAGACCTATTCCTTTTTCAGTGAACTGGACTCAACACCCCCTATTCACCGCACAAGAATATATCTGACTAGTAAGAATCTTCAAACCTATGTATTGATATCTCTCTGTAAGTGAGTCAAGGGCGTGTAAAGCGGCATAAACACAGCCGTGAAAAGCAGCTAAACCCCATTATAAAAATAAATTACTTTTCAAAACCCGTGAAACAAAGACAGTGAAAGAGAGAGAAATTCTTACAAAATTCGTTCAGGGGCTGTGATGCAACCTGGATTGACCATATCTAGACCCACAGCTGATTGAGACATAAGGGTGGACACTCTTGGGGCTGAGAGGTTCGGTGAGGTTGGGTGAGCCAACGCAGACCCTTTCAAGTAATACTGCATGGTACCCATCCCATGGGTCCCAAATCTCCAGGTTCAAGGGCATCTTCCTACGTCGAAAACAGGCATGAGAACCCCAGAAGATGGTACACCGTGTGATCGGGAAAGGTTTCTAAAACGCACCTCATTTCTCATCTCCTTTGCTCGGGTTCGCCATTCCAGCCGATTTACTAGCCATCTCCCTCCTTGGAGAATCAGCACCTTTAACCTCCTGTTCCGTACAGGTTGCAATTTGTCCTGAGGATGAACGGGAAGAGGGGGAACCAATGAGAGACTAGCTCTAGGTGTTGGGACAGGCACAGGTCACTCTATTTTCCCATCAGGAAGAAGAATTAAGCACAAGCTCAGCCTGCCCCCCAGAACCAGAAGAGGGCCTGAAGCAATCCTGCGCTTTTGCGGCCAGCTCCCAAAAAAGCGAGTTGAAAAATGGAGCTCAGGGGCACTGCAATTCACAAACCTGCAGAGTTTTAAATGATACCTCTCGTCCACAAATATATTAAGGGAAGGCAACGAAGAGGCTTTGAAAGCAAGGCAGAATTGCAGGAAACAGATTTCAGGAGGTAGATTCGAATCGCCTTGAAAGCACATGAAAAGCGGCAAAACGTGGACAATGATGCCCTTGGCCAAAAAGGGCGTATGCGTTTTTTCCTGAATATATTCAGGAAAAAACGCATACGCCCTTTTTGGCCAACCAAGCAACCTGGAAAGGCCAATCAGCGCTCCAAAGAAGTCTCGCTTCCCAGCGGGCAAAAGGGCCATGCGGAAAAAAGTGTCCAAACCAGAAATGCAGGACCGGCCATGGAGAAATGGGAGCCTTGCTACGCTGATGGGTGGGATGTAAATTGCCAACAGCCACTCTGGTGAAGTGTACGGTGTGTTCTGAAACATCTAAAAAACACAGCTTGGAGAGCATAGGGCACTTCCACTCATGGGCGTATAAATTGGGAAAACAAAAAATCAGCAAGACACAGGCACCCCAAAGTTTAGGGCTGCTCTGTTGACAAGAACCCCCACTTCATTACACCTTAAATATCCTAGGAAAGAGAAAAATGGATAAAGAAGTTGGGGTCCTCATGTACAATGGAATATCACTCAGCCAGGAAATCCACGTCATAAGGCTAGTAGCAGCACGATGAGTGGATTTAGGTACGACGATTCTAAGTGAAATAAGTCACACAGAAAAAGACACTTATCCTAAGATATCACTTAGAGAGGGAATGTAAAAACCGAACACTTGAACTGAATTACAAAACAGAACAGAGTCACACGTTTAGAAAACACACTATGGCTGCTGAACGGGAAAGGTGAGGTGGGGTGATGCATAAAACAAGGGTTTCAAATTAGCTCCGATACCGTTCCATAAACCCAATATGTAAGAGACAAGACCTATTCCTTTTTCAGTGAACTGGACTCAACACCCCCTATTCACCGCACAAGAATATATCTGACTAGTAAGAATCTTCAAACCTATGTATTGATATCTCTCTGTAAGTGAGTCAAGGGGGTGTAAAGCGCCATAAACACAGCCGTGAAAAGCAGCTAAACCCCATTATAAAAATAAATTACTTTTCAAAACCCGTGAAACAAAGGCAGTGAAAGAGAGAGAAATTCTTACAAAATTCGTTCAGGGGCTGTGATGCAACCTGGATTGACCATATCTAGACCCACAGCTGATTGAGACATAAGGGTGGACACTCTTGGGGCTGAGAGGTTCGGTGAGGTTGGGTGAGCCAACGCAGACCCTTTCAAGTAATACTGCATGGTACCCATCCCATGGGTCCCAAATCTCCAGGTTCAAGGGCATCTTCCTACGTCGAAAACAGGCATGAGAAACCCAGAAGATGGTACACCGTGTGATCGGGAAAGGTTTCTAAAACGCACCTCATTTCTCATCTCCTTGGCTCGGGTTCGCCATTCCAGCCGATTTACTAGCCATCTCCCTCCTTGGAGAATCAGCACCTTTAACCTCCTGTTCCGTACAGGTTGCAATTTGTCCTGAGGATGAACGGGAAGAGGGGGAACCAATGAGAGACTAGCTCTAGGTGTTGGGACAGGCACAGGTCACTCTATTTTCCCATCAGGAAGAAGAATTAAGCACAAGCTCAGCCTGCCCCCCAGAACCAGAAGAGGGCCTGAAGCAATCCTGCGCTTTTGCGGCCAGCTCCCAAAAAAGCGAGTTGAAAAATGGAGCTCAGGGGCACTGCAATTCACAAACCTGCAGAGTTTTAAATGATACCTCTCGTCCACAAATATATTAAGGGAAGGCAACGAAGAGGCTTTGAAAGCAAGGCAGAATTGCAGGAAACAGATTTCAGGAGGTAGATTCGAATCGCCTTGAAAGCACATGAAAAGCGGCAAAACGTGGACAATGATGCCCTTGGCCAAAAAGGGCGTATGCGTTTTTTCCTGAATATATTCAGGAAAAAACGCATACGCGCTTTTTGGCCAACCAAGCAACCTGGAAAAGCCAATCAGCGCTCCAAAGAAGTCTCGCTTCCCAGCGGGCAAAAGGGCCATGCGGAAAAAAGTGTCCAAACCAGAAATGGAGGACCGGCCATGGAGAAATGGGAGCCTTGCTACGCTGATGGGTGGGATGTAAATTGCCAACACCCACTCTGGAGAAGTGTACGGTGTGTTCTGAAACATCTAAAAAACACAGCTTGGAGAGCATAGGGCACTTCCACTCATGGGCGTATAAATTGGGAAAACTAAAAATCAGCAAGACACAGGCACCCCAAAGTTTAGGGCTGCTCTGTTGACAAGAACCCCCACTTCATTACACCTTAAATATCCTAGGAAAGCGAAAAATGGATAAAGATGTTGGGGTCCTCATGTACAATGGAATATCACTCAGCCATGAAATCCACGTCATAAGGCTAGTAGCAGCACGATGAGTGGATTTAGGTACGACGATTCTAAGTGAAATAAGTCACACAGAAAAAGACACTTATCCTAAGATATCACTTAGAGAGGGAATGTAAAAACCGCTACACTTGAACTGAATTACAAAACAGAACAGAGTCACACGTTCAGAAAACACACTATGGCTGCTGAACGGGAAAGGTGAGGTGGGGTGATGCATAAAACAAGGGTTTCAAATTAGCTCCGATACCGTTCCATAAACCCAATATGTAAGAGACAAGACCTATTCCTTTTTCAGTGAACTGGACTCAACACCCCCTATTCACCGCACAAGAATATATCTGACTAGTAAGAATCTTCAAACCTATGTATTGATATCTCTCTGTAAGTGAGTCAAGGGGGTGTAAAGCGGCATAAACACAGCCGTGAAAAGCAGCTAAACCCCATTATAAAAATAAATTACTTTTCAAAACCCGTGAAACAAAGGCAGTGAAAGAGAGAGAAATTCTTACAAAATTCGTTCAGGGGCTGTGATGCAACCTGGATTGACCATATCTAGACCCACAGCTGATTGAGACATAAGGGTGGACACTCTTGGGGCTGAGAGGTTCGGTGAGGTTGGGTGAGCCAACGCAGACCCTTTCAAGTAATACTGCATGGTACCCATCCCATGGGTCCCAAATCTCCAGGTTCAAGGGCATCTTCCTACGTCGAAAACAGGCATGAGAAACCCAGAAGATGGTACACCGTGTGATCGGGAAAGGTTTCTAAAACGCACCTCATTTCTCATCTCCTTGGCTCGGGTTCGCCATTCCAGCCGATTTACTAGCCATCTCCCTCCTTGGAGAATCAGCACCTTTAACCTCCTGTTCCGTACAGGTTGCAATTTGTCCTGAGGATGAACGGGAAGAGGGGGAACCAATGAGAGACTAGCTCTAGGTGTTGGGACAGGCACAGGTCACTCTATTTTCCCATCAGGAAGAAGAATTAAGCACAAGCTCAGCCTGCCCCCCAGAACCAGAAGAGGGCCTGAAGCACTCCTGCGCTTTTGCGGCCAGCTCCCAAAAAAGCGAGTTGAAAAATGGAGCTCAGGGGCACTGCAATTCACAAACCTGCAGAGTTTTAAATGATACCTCTCGTCCACAAATATATTAAGGGAAGGCAACGAAGAGGCTTTGAAAGCAAGGCAGAATTGCAGGAAACAGATTTCAGGAGGTAGATTCGAATCGCCTTGAAAGCACATGAAAAGCGGCAAAACGTGGACAATGATGCCCTTGGCCAAAAAGGGCGTATGCGTTTTTTCCTGAATATATTCAGGAAAAAACGCATACGCCCTTTTTGGCCAACCAAGCAACCTGGAAAGGCCAATCAGCGCTCCAAAGAAGTCTCGCTTCCCAGCGGGCAAAAGGGCCATGCGGAAAAAAGTGTCCAAACCAGAAATGCAGGACCGGCCATGGAGAAACGGGAGCCTTGCTACGCTGATGGGTGGGATGTAAATTGCCAACAGCCACTCTGGAGAAGTGTACGGTGTGTTCTGAAACATCTAAAAAACACAGCTTGGAGAGCATAGGGCACTTCCACTCATGGGCGTGTATATTGGGAAAACTAAAAATCAGCAAGACACAGGCACCCCAAAGTTTAGGGCTGCTCTGTTGACAAGAACCCCCACTTCATTACCCCTTCAATATCCTAGGAAAGAGAAAAATGGATAAAGAAGTTGTGGTCCTCATGTACAATGGAATATCACTCAGCCATGAAATCCACGTCATAAGGCTAGTAGCAGCACGATGAGTGGATTTAGGTACGACGATTCTAAGTGAAATAAGTCACACAGAAAAAGACACTTATCCTAAGATATCACTTAGAGAGGGAATGTAAAAACCGCTACACTTGAACTGAATTACAAAACAGAACAGAGTCACACGTTCAGAAAACACACTATGGCTGCTGAACGGGAAAGGTGAGGTGGGGTGATGCATAAAACAAGGGTTTCAAATTAGCTCCGATACCGTTCCATAAACCCAATATGTAAGAGACAAGACCTATTCCTTTTTCAGTGAACTGGACTCAACACCCCCTATTCACCGCACAAGAATATATCTGACTAGGAAGAATCTTCAAACCTATGTATTGATATCTCTCTGTAAGTGAGTCAAGGGGGTGTAAAGCGGCATAAACACAGCCGTGAAAAGCAGCTAAACCCCATTATAAAAATAAATTACTTTTCAAAACCCGTGAAACAAAGGCAGTGAAAGAGAGAGAAATTCTTACAAAATTCGTTCAGGGGCTGTGATGCAACCTGGATTGACCATATCTAGACCCACAGCTGATTGAGACATAAGGGTGGACACTCTTGGGGCTGAGAGGTTCGGTGAGGTTGGGTGAGCCAACGCAGACCCTTTCAATAATACTGCATGGTACCCATCCCATGGGTCCCAAATCTCCAGGTTCAAGGGCATCTTCCTATGTCGAAAACAGGCATGAGAAACCCAGAAGATGGTACACCGTGTGATCGGGAAAGGTTTCTAAAACGCACCTCATTTCTCATCTCCTTTGCTCGGGTTCGCCATTCCAGCCGATTTACTAGCCATCTCCCTCCTTGGAGAATCAGCACCTTTAACCTCCTGTTCCGTACAGGTTGCAATTTGTCCTGAGGATGAACGGGAAGAGGGGGAACCAATGAGAGACTAGCTCTAGGTGTTGGGACAGGCACAGGTCACTCTATTTTCCCATCAGGAAGAAGAATTAAGCACAAGCTCAGCCTGCCCCCCAGAACCAGAAGAGGGCCTGAAGCACTCCTGCGCTTTTGCGGCCAGCTCCCAAAAAAGCGAGTTGAAAAATGGAGCTCAGGGGCACTGCAATTCACAAACCTGCAGAGTTTTAAATGATACCTCTCGTCCACAAATATATTAAGGGAAGGCAACGAAGAGGCTTTGAAAGCAAGGCAGAATTGCAGGAAACAGATTTCAGGAGGTAGATTCGAATCGCCTTGAAAGCACATGAAAAGCGGCAAAACGTGGACAATGATGCCCTTGGCCAAAAAGGGCGTATGCGTTTTTTCCTGAATATATTCAGGAAAAAACGCATACGCCCTTTTTGGCCAACCAAGCAACCTGGAAAGGCCAATCAGCGCTCCAAAGAAGTCTCGCTTCCCAGCGGGCAAAAGGGCCATGCGGAAAAAAGTGTCCAAACCAGAAATGCAGGACCGGCCATGGAGAAACGGGAGCCTTGCTACGCTGATGGGTGGGATGTAAATTGCCAACAGCCACTCTGGAGAAGTGTACGGTGTGTTCTGAAACATCTAAAAAACACAGCTTGGAGAGCATAGGGCACTTCCACTCATGGGCGTGTATATTGGGAAAACTAAAAATCAGCAAGACACAGGCACCCCAAAGTTTAGGGCTGCTCTGTTGACAAGAACCCCCACTTCATTACCCCTTCAATATCCTAGGAAAGAGAAAAATGGATAAAGAAGTTGTGGTCCTCATGTACAATGGAATATCACTCAGCCATGAAATCCACGTCATAAGGCTAGTAGCAGCACGATGAGTGGATTTAGGTACGACGATTCTAAGTGAAATAAGTCACACAGAAAAAGACACTTATCCTAAGATATCACTTAGAGAGGGAATGTAAAAACCGCTACACTTGAACTGAATTACAAAACAGAACAGAGTCACACGTTCAGAAAACACACTATGGCTGCTGAACGGGAAAGGTGAGGTGGGGTGATGCATAAAACAAGGGTTTCAAATTAGCTCCGATACCGTTCCATAAACCCAATATGTAAGAGACAAGACCTATTCCTTTTTCAGTGAACTGGACTCAACACCCCCTATTCACCGCACAAGAATATATCTGACTAGTAAGAATCTTCAAACCTATGTATTGATATCTCTCTGTAAGTGAGTCAAGGGGGTGTAAAGCGGCATAAACACAGCCGTGAAAAGCAGCTAAACCCCATTATAAAAATAAATTACTTTTCAAAACCCGTGAAACAAAGGCAGTGAAAGAGAGAGAAATTCTTACAAAATTCGTTCAGGGGCTGTGATGCAACCTGGATTGACCATATCTAGACCCACAGCTGATTGAGACATAAGGGTGGACACTCTTGGGGCTGAGAGGTTCGGTGAGGTTGGGTGAGCCAACGCAGACCCTTTCAATAATACTGCATGGTACCCATCCCATGGGTCCCAAATCTCCAGGTTCAAGGGCATCTTCCTATGTCGAAAACAGGCATGAGAAACCCAGAAGATGGTACACCGTGTGATCGGGAAAGGTTTCTAAAACGCACCTCATTTCTCATCTCCTTTGCTCGGGTTCGCCATTCCAGCCGATTTACTAGCCATCTCCCTCCTTGGAGAATCAGCACCTTTAACCTCCTGTTCCGTACAGGTTGCAATTTGTCCTGAGGATGAACGGGAAGAGGGGGAACCAATGAGAGACTAGCTCTAGGTGTTGGGACAGGCACAGGTCACTCTATTTTCCCATCAGGAAGAAGAATTAAGCACAAGCTCAGCCTGCCCCCCAGAACCAGAAGAGGGCCTGAAGCACTCCTGCGCTTTTGCGGCCAGCTCCCAAAAAAGCGAGTTGAAAAATGGAGCTCAGGGGCACTGCAATTCACAAACCTGCAGAGTTTTAAATGATACCTCTCGTCCACAAATATATTAAGGGAAGGCAACGAAGAGGCTTTGAAAGCAAGGCAGAATTGCAGGAAACAGATTTCAGGAGGTAGATTCGAATCGCCTTGAAAGCACATGAAAAGCGGCAAAACGTGGACAATGATGCCCTTGGCCAAAAAGGGCGTATGCGTTTTTTCCTGAATATATTCAGGAAAAAACGCATACGCCCTTTTTGGCCAACCAAGCAACCTGGAAAGGCCAATCAGCGCTCCAAAGAAGTCTCGCTTCCCAGCGGGCAAAAGGGCCATGCGGAAAAAAGTGTCCAAACCAGAAATGCAGGACCGGCCATGGAGAAACGGGAGCCTTGCTACGCTGATGGGTGGGATGTAAATTGCCAACAGCCACTCTGGAGAAGTGTACGGTGTGTTCTGAAACATCTAAAAAACACAGCTTGGAGAGCATAGGGCACTTCCACTCATGGGCGTGTATATTGGGAAAACTAAAAATCAGCAAGACACAGGCACCCCAAAGTTTAGGGCTGCTCTGTTGACAAGAACCCCCACTTCATTACCCCTTCAATATCCTAGGAAAGAGAAAAATGGATAAAGAAGTTGTGGTCCTCATGTACAATGGAATATCACTCAGCCATGAAATCCACGTCATAAGGCTAGTAGCAGCACGATGAGTGGATTTAGGTACGACGATTCTAAGTGAAATAAGTCACACAGAAAAAGACACTTATCATAAGATATCACTTAGAGAGGGAATGTAAAAACCGCTACACTTGAACTGAATTACAAAACAGAACAGAGTCACACGTTCAGAAAACACACTATGGCTGCTGAACGGGAAAGGTGAGGTGGGGTGATGCATAAAACAAGGGTTTCAAATTAGCTCCGATACCGTTCCATAAACCCAATATGTAAGAGACAAGACCTATTCCTTTTTCAGTGAACTGGACTCAACACCCCCTATTCACCGCACAAGAATATATCTGACTAGGAAGAATCTTCAAAGCTATGTATTGATATCTCTCTGTAAGTGAGTCAAGGGGGTGTAAAGCGGCATAAACACAGCCGTGAAAAGCAGCTAAACCCCATTATAAAAATAAATTACTTTTCAAAACCCGTGAAACAAAGGCAGTGAAAGAGAGAGAAATTCTTACAAAATTCGTTCAGGGGCTGTGATGCAACCTGGATTGACCATATCTAGACCCACAGCTGATTGAGACATAAGGGTGGACACTCTTGGGGCTGAGAGGTTCGGTGAGGTTGGGTGAGCCAACGCAGACCCTTTCAATAATACTGCATGGTACCCATCCCATGGGTCCCAAATCTCCAGGTTCAAGGGCATCTTCCTATGTCGAAAACAGGCATGAGAAACCCAGAAGATGGTACACCGTGTGATCGGGAAAGGTTTCTAAAACGCACCTCATTTCTCATCTCCTTTGCTCGGGTTCGCCATTCCAGCCGATTTACTAGCCATCTCCCTCCTTGGAGAATCAGCACCTTTAACCTCCTGTTCCGTACAGGTTGCAATTTGTCCTGAGGATGAACGGGAAGAGGGGGAACCAATGAGAGACTAGCTCTAGGTGTTGGGACAGGCACAGGTCACTCTATTTTCCCATCAGGAAGAAGAATTAAGCACAAGCGCAGCCTGCCCCCCAGAACCAGAAGAGGGCCTGAAGCAATCCTGCGCTTTTGCGGCCAGCTCCCAAAAAAGTGAGTTGAAAAATGGAGCTCAGGGGCACTGCAATTCACAAACCTGCAGAGTTTTAAATGATAACTCTCGTCCACAAATATATTAAGGGAAGGCAACGAAGAGGCTTTGATAACAAGGCAGAATTGCAGGAAACAGATTTCAGGAGGTAGATTTGAATCGCCTTGAAAGCACATGAAAAGCGGCAAAACGTGGACAATGATGCCCTTGGCCAAAAAGGGCGTATGCGTTTTTTCCTGAATATATTCAGGAAAAAACGCATACGCCCTTTTTGGCCAACCAAGCAACCTGGAAAGGCCAATCAGCGCTCCAAAGAAGTCTGGCTTCCCAGCGGGCAAAAGGGCCATGCGGAAAAAAGTGTCCAAACCAGAAATGCAGGACCGGCCATGGAGAAATGGGAGCCTTGCTACGCTGATGGGTGGGATGTAAATTGCCAACAGCCACTCTGGAGAAGTGTACGGTGTGTTCTGAAACATCTAAAAAACACAGCTTGGAGAGCATAGGGCACTTCCACTCATGGCCGTATAAATTGGGAAAACTAAAAAGCAGCAAGACACAGGCACCCCAAAGTTTAGGGCTGCTCTGTTGACAAGAACCCCCACTTCATTACACCTTAAATATCCTAGGAGAGAGAAAAATGGATAAAGAAGTTGTGGTCCTCATGTACAATGGAATATCACTCAGCCATGAAATCAACTTCATAAGGCTAGAAGCAGCACGATGAGAGGATTTAGGTCCGACGATTCTAAGTGAAATAAGTCACACAGCAAAAGACACTTATCATAAGATATCACTTATAGAGGGAATGTAAAAACCGCTACACTTGAACTGAATTGCAAAACAGAACAGAGTCACACATTTAGAAAACACACTATGGCTGCTGAACGGGAAAGGTGAGGTGGGGTGATGCATAAAACAAGGGTTTCAAATTAGCTCAGATACCGTTCCATAAACCCAATATGTAACAGACAAGACCTATTCCTTTTTCAGTGAACTGGACTCAACACCCCCTATTCACCGCACAAGAATATATCTGAGTAGTAAGAATCTTCAAACCTATGTATTGATATCTCTCTGTAAGTGAGTCAAGGGGGTGTAAAGCGGCATAAACACAGCCGTGAAAAGCAGCTAAACCCCATTATAAAAATAAATTACTTTTAGAAACCCGTGAAACAAAGACAGTGAAAGAGAGAGAAATTCTTACAAAATTCGTTCAGGGCCTGTGATGCAACCTGGATTGACCATATCTAGACCCACAGCTGATTGAGACATAAGGGTGGACACTCTTGGGGCTGAGAGGTTCGGTGAGGTTGGGTGAGCCAACGCAGACCCTTTCAATTAATACTGCATGGTAGCCATCCCATGGGTCCCAAATCTCCAGGTTCAAGGGCATCTTCCTACATCGACAACAGGCATGAGAAACCCAGAAGATGGTACACCGTGTGATCGGGAAAGGTTTCTAAAACGCACCTCATTTCTCATCTCCTTTGCTCGGGTTCGCCATTCCAGCCGATTTACTAGCCATCTCCCTCCTTGGAGAATCAGCACCTTTAACCTCCTGTTCCGTACAGGTTGCAATTTGTCCTGATGATGAACGGGAAGAGGGGGAACCAATGAGAGACTAGCTCTAGGTGTTGGGACAGGCACAGGTCACTCTATTTTCCCATCAGGAAGAAGAATTAAGCACAAGCGCAGCCTGCCCCCCAGAACCAGAAGAGGGCCTGAAGCAATCCTGCGCTTTTGCGGCCAGCTCCCAAAAAAGCGAGTTGAAAAATGGAGCTCAGGGGCACTGCAATTCACAAACCTGCAGAGTTTTAAATGATAACTCTCGTCCACAAATATATTAAGGGAAGGCAACGAAGAGGCTTTGAAAACAAGGCAGAATTGCAGGAAACAGATTTCAGGAGGTAGATTTGAATCGCCTTGAAAGCACCTGAAAAGCGGCAAAACGTGGACAATGATGCCCTTGGCCAAAAAGGGCGTATGCGTTTTTTCCTGAATATATTCAGGAAAAAACGCATACGCCCTTTTTGGCCAACCAAGCAACCTGGAAAGGCAAATCAGCGCTCCAAAGAAGTCTCGCTTCCCAGCGGGCAAAAGGGCCATGCGAAAAAAAGTGTCCAAACCAGAAATGCAGGACCGGCCATGGAGAAATGGGAGCCTTGCTACGCTGATGGCTGGGATGTAAATTGCCAACAGCCACACTGGAGACGTGTACGGTGTGTTCTGAAACATCTAAAAAACACAGCTTGGAGAGCATAGGGCACTTCCACTCATGGGCGTATAAATTGGGAAAACTAAAAATCAGCAAGACACAGGCACCCCAAAGTTTAGGGCTGCTCTGTTGACAAGAACCCCCACTTCATTACACCTTAAATATCCTAGGAGAGAGAAAAATGGATAAAGAAGTTGTGGTCCTCATGTACAATGGAATATCACTCAGCCATGAAATCAACTTCATAAGGCTAGAAGCAGCACGATGAGAGGATTTAGGTACGACGATTCTAAGTGAAATAAATCACACAGAAAAAGACACTTATCATAAGATATCACTTATAGAGGGAATGTAAAAACCGCTACACTTGAACTGAATTGCAAAACAGAACAGAGTCACACATTTAGAAAACACACAATGGCTGCTGAACGGGAAAGGTGAGGTGGGGTGATGCATAAAACAAGGGTTTCAAATTAGCTCAGATACCGTTCCATAAACCCAATATGTAACAGACAAGACCTATTCCTTTTTCAGTGAACTGGACTCAACACCCCCTATTCACCGCACAAGAATATATCTGACTAGTAAGAATCTTCAAACCTATGTATTGATATCTCTCTGTAAGTGAGTCAAGGGGGTGTAAAGCGGCATAAACACAGCCGTGAAAAGCAGCTAAACCCCATTATAAAAATAAATTACTTTTCAAAACCAGTGAAACAAAGACAGTGAAAGAGAGACAAATTCTTACAAAATTCGTTCAGGGGCTGTGATGCAACCTGGATTGACCATATCTAGACCCACAGCTGATTGAGACATAAGGGTGGACACTCTTGGGGCTGAGAGGTACGGTGAGGTTGGGTGAGCCAACGCAGACCCTTTCAAGTAATACTGCATGGTAGCCATCCCATGGGTCCCAAATCTCCAGGTTCAAGGTCATCTTCCTACATCGAAAACAGGCATTAGAAACCCAGAAGATGGTACACCGTGTGATCGGGAAAGGTTTCTAAAACGCACCTCATTTCTCATCTCCTTGGCTCGGGTTCGCCATTCCAGCCGATTTACTAGCCATCTCCCTCCTTGGAGTATCAGCACCTTTAACCTCCTGTTCCGTATAGGTTGCAATTTGTCCTGATGATGAACGGGAAGACGGGAAACCAATGAGAGACTAGCTCTAGGTGTTGGGACAGGCACAGGTCACTCTATTTTCCCAACAGGAAGAAGAATTAAGCACAAGCGCAGCCTGCCCCCCAGAACCAGAAGAGGGCCTGAAGCAATCCTGCGCTTTTGCGGCCAGCTCCCAAAAAAGCGAGTTGAAAAATGGAGCTCAGGGGCACTGCAATTCACAAACCTGCAGAGTTTTAAATGATAACTCTCGTCCACAAATATATTAAGGGAAGGCAACGAAGAGGCTTTGAAAACAAGGCAGAATTGCAGGAAACAGATTTCAGGAGGTAGATTTGAATCGCCTTGAAAGCACATGAAAAGCGGCAAAACGTGGACAATGATGCCCTTGGCCAAAAAGGGCGTATGCGTTTTTTCCTGAATATATTCAGGAAAAAACGCATACGCCCTTTTTGGCCAACCAAGCAACCTGGAAAGGCAAATCAGCGCTCCAAAGAAGTCTCGCTTCCCAGCGGGCCAAAGGGCCATGCGGAAAAAAGTGTCCAAACCAGAAATGCAGGACCGGCCATGGAGAAATGGGAGCCTTGCTACGCTGATGGCTGGGATGTAAATTGCCAACAGCCACTCTGGAGAAGTGTACGGTGTGTTCTGAAACATCTAAAAAACACAGCTTGGAGAGCATAGGGCACTTCCACTCATGGGCGTATAAATTGGGAAAACTAAAAATCAGCAAGACACAGGCACCCCAAAGATTAGGGCTGCTCTGTTGACAAGAACCCCCACTTCATTACACCTTAAATATCCTAGGAAAGAGAAAAATGGATAAAGAAGTTGTGGTCCTCAGGTACAATGGAATATCACTCAGCCATGAAATCAACGTCATAAGGCTAGAAGCAGCACGATGAGAGGATTTAGGTACGACGATTCTAAGTGAAATAAGTCACACAGAAAAAGACACTTATCATAAGATATCACTTATAGAGGGAATGTAAAAACCGCTACACTTGAACGGAATTGCAAAACAGATCAGAGTCACACATTTAGAAAACACACTATGGCTGCTGAACGGGAAAGGTGAGGTGGGGTGATGCATAAAACAAGGGTTTCAAATTAGCTGAGATACCGTTCCATAAACCCAATATGTAACAGACAAGACCTATTCCTTTTTCAGTGAACTGGACTCAACACCCCCTATTCACCGCACAAGAATATATCTGAGTAGTAAGAATCTTCAAACCTATGTATTGATATCTCTCTGTAAGTGAGTCAAGGGGGTGTAAAGCGCCATAAACACAGCCGTGAAAAGCAGCTAAACCCGATTATAAAAATAAATTACTTTTCAAAACCAGTGAAACAAAGACAGTGAAAGAGAGAGAAATTCTTACAAAATTCGTTCAGGGGCTGGGATGCAACCTGGATTGACCATATCTAGACCCACAGCTGATTGAGACATAAGGGTGGACACTCTTGGGGCTGAGAGGTTCGGTGAGGTTGGGTGAGCCAACGCAGACCCTTTCAAGTAATACTGCATGGTAGCCATCCCATGGGTCCCAAATCTCCAGGTACAAGGTCATCTTCCTACATCGAAAACAGGCATGAGAAACCCAGAAGATGGTACACCGTGTGATCGGGAAAGGTTTATAAAACGCATCTCATTTCTCATCTCCTTGGCTCGGGTTCGCCATTCCAGCCGATTTACTAGCCATCTCCCTCCTTGGAGAATCAGCACTTTTAACCTCCTGTTCCGTACAGGTTGCAATTTGTCCTGATGATGAACGGGAAGAGGGGGAACCAATGAGAGACTAGCTCTAGGTGTTGGGACAGGCACAGGTCACTCTATTTTCCCATCAGGAAGAAGAATTAAGCACAAGCGCAGCCTGCCCCCCAGAACCAGAAGAGGGCCTGAAGCAATCCTGCGCTTTTGCGGCCAGCTCCCAAAAAAGCGAGTTGAAAAATGGAGCTCAGGGGCACTGCAATTCACAAACCTGCAGAGTTTTAAATGATAACTCTCGTCCACAAATATATTAAGGGAAGGCAACGAAGAGGCTTTGAAAACAAGGCAGAATTGCAGGAAACAGATTTCAGGAGGTAGATTTGAATCGCCTTGAAAGCACATGAAAAGCGGCAAAACGTGGACAATGATGCCCTTGGCCAAAAAGGGCGTATGCGTTTTTTCCTGAATATATTCAGGAAAAAACGCATACGCCCTTTTTGGCCAACCAAGCAACCTGGAAAGGCAAATCAGCGCTCCAAAGAAGTCTGGCTTCCCAGCGGGCAAAAGGGCCATGCGGAAAAAAGTGTCCAAACCAGAAATGCAGGACCGGCCATGGAGAAATGGGAGCCTTGCTACGCTGATTGGTGGGATGTAAATTGCCAACAGCCACTCTGGAGAAGTGTACGGTGTGTTCTGAAACATCTAAAAAACACAGCGTGGAGAGCATAGGGCACTTCCACTCATGGCCGTATAAATTGGGAAAACTAAAAAGCAGTAAGACACAGGCACCCCAAAGTTTAGGGCTGCTCTGTTGACAAGAACCCTCACTTCATTACACCTTAAATATCCTAGGAGAGAGAAAAGTGGATAAAGAAGTTGTGGTCCTCATGTACAATGGAATATCACTCAGCCATGAAATCAACTTCATAAGGCTAGAAGCAGCACGATGAGAGGTTTTAGGTACGACGATTCTAAGTGAAATAAGTCACACAGAAAAAGACACTTATCATAAGATATCACTTATAAAGGGAATGTAAAAACCGCTACACTTGAACTGAATTGCAAAACAGAACAGAGTCACACATTTAGAAAACACACTATGGCTGCTGAACGGGAAAGGTGAGGTGGGGTGATGCATAAAACAAGGGTTTCAAATTAGCTCAGATACCGTTCCATAAACCCAATATGTAACAGACAAGACCTATTCCTTTTTCAGTGAACTGGACTCAACACCCCTATTCACCGCACAAGAATATATCTGAGTAGTAAGAATCTTCAAACCTATGTATTGATATCTCTCTGTAAGTGAGTCAAGGGGGTGTAAAGCGCCATAAACACAGCCGTGAAAAGCAGCTAAACCCCATTATAAAAATAAATTACTTTTCAAAACCAGTGAAACAAAGACAGTGAAAGAGAGAGAAATTCTTACAAAATTCGTTCAGGGGCTGTGATGCAACCTGGATTGACCATATCTAGACCCACAGCTGATTGAGACATAAGGGTGGACACTCTTGGGGCTGAGAGGTTCGGTGAGGTTGGGTGAGCCAACGCAGACCCTTTCAAGTAATACTGCATGGTAGCCATCCCATGGGTCCCAAATCTCCAGGTACAAGGTCATCTTCCTACATCGAAAACAGGCATGAGAAACCCAGAAGATGGTACACCGTGTGATCGGGAAAGGTTTCTAAAACGCATCTCATTTCTCATCTCCTTGGCTCGGGTTCGCCATTCCAGCCGATTTACTAGCCATCTCCCTCCTTGGAGAATCAGCACCTTTAACCTCCTGTTCCGTACAGGTTGCAATTTGTCCTGATGATGAACGGGAAGAGGGGGAACCAATGAGAGACTAGCTCTAGGTGTTGGGACAGGCACAGGTCACTCTATTTTCCCATCAGGAAGAAGAATTAAGCACAAGCGCAGCCTGCCCCCCAGAACCAGAAGAGGGCCTGAAGCAATCCTGCGCTTTTGCGGCCAGCTCCCAAAAAAGCGAGTTGAAAAATGGAGCTCAGGGGCACTGCAATTCACAAACCTGCAGAGTTTTAAATGATAACTCTCGTCCACAAATATATTAAGGGAAGGCAACGAAGAGGCTTTGAAAACAAGGCAGAATTGCAGGAAACAGATTTCAGGAGGTAGATTTGAATCGCCTTGAAAGCACATGAAAAGCGGCAAAACGTGGACAATGATGCCCTTGGCCAAAAAGGGCGTATGCGTTTTTTTCTGAATATATTCAGGAAAAAACGCATACGCCCTTTTTGGCCAACCAAGCAACCTGGAAAGGCAAATCAGCGCTCCAAAGAAGTCTCGCTTCCCAGCGGGCAAAAGGGCCATGCGGAAAAAAGTGTCCAAACCAGAAATGCAGGACCGGCCATGGAGAAATGGGAGCCTTGCTACGCTGATGGGCGTGATGTAATTTGCCAACAGCCACTCTGGAGAAGTGTACAGTGTGTCCTGAAACATCTAAAAAACACAGCTTGGAGAGCATAGGGCACTTCCACTCATGGGCGTATAAATTGGGAAAACTAAAATTCAGCAAGACACAGGCACTCCAAAGTATAGAGCTGCTCTGTTGACAAGAACCCACACTTCATTACACCCTAAATATCCTAGGAAAGAGAAAAATGCATAAAGAAGTTGTGGTCCTCATGTACAATGGAATATCACTCAGCCATGAAATCAACGTCATAAGGCTAGTAGCAGCACGATGAGTGGATTTAGGTACGACGATTCTAAGTGAAATAAGTCACACAGAAAAAGACACTTATCATAAGATATCACTTATAGAGGGAATGTAAAAACCGCTACACTTGAACTGAATTGCAAAACAGAACAGAGTCACACATTTAGAAAACACACTATGGCTGCTGAACGGGAAAGGTGAGGTGGGGTGATGCATAAAACAAGGGTTTCAAATTAGCTCAGATACCGTTCCATAAACCCAATATGTAACAGACAAGACCTATTCCTTTTTCAGTGAACTGGACTCAACACCCCCTATTCACCGAACAAGAATATATCTGACTAGTAAGAATCTTCAAACCTATGTATTGATATCTCTCTGTAAGTGAGTCAAGGGGGTGTAAAGCGCCATAAACACAGCCGTGAAAAGCAGCTAAACCCCATTATAAAAATAAATTACTTTTCAAAACCAGTGAAACAAAGACAGTGAAAGAGAGACAAATTCTTACAAAATTCGTTCAGGGGCTGTGATGCAACCTGGATTGACCATATCTAGACCCACAGCTGATTGAGACATAAGGGTGGACACTCTTGGGGCTGAGAGGTACGGTGAGGTTGGGTGAGCCAACGCAGACCCTTTCAAGTAATACTGCATGGTAGCCATCCCATGGGTCCCAAATCTCCAGGTTCAAGGGCATCTTCCTACATCGAAAACAGGCATTAGAAACCCAGAAGATGGTACACCGTGTGATCGGGAAAGGTTTCTAAAACGCACCTCATTTCTCATCTCCTTGGCTCGGGTTCGCCATTCCAGCCGATTTACTAGCCATCTCCCTCCTTGGAGAATCAGCACCTTTAACCTCCTGTTCCGTACAGGTTGCAATTTGTCCTGATGATGAACGGGAAGAGGGGGAACCAATGAGAGACTAGCTCTAGGTGTTGGGACAGGCACAGGTCACTCTATTTTCCCATCAGGAAGAAGAATTAAGCACAAGCGCAGCCTGCCCCCCAGAACCAGAAGAGGGCCTGAAGCAATCCTGCGCTTTTGCGGCCAGCTCCCAAAAAAGCGAGTTGATAAATGGAGCTCAGGGGCACTGCAATTCACAAACCTGCAGAGTTTTAAATGATAACTCTCGTCCACAAATATATTAAGGGAAGGCAACGAAGAGGCTTTGAAAACAAGGCAGAATTGCAGGAAACAGATTTCAGGAGGTAGATTTGAATCGCCTTGAAAGCACCTGAAAAGCGGCAAAACGTGGACAATGATGCCCTTGGCCAAAAAGGGCGTATGCGTTTTTTCCTGAATATATTCAGGAAAAAACGCATACGCCCTTTTTGGCCAACCAAGCAACCTGGAAAGGCAAATCAGCGCTCCAAAGAAGTCTGGCTTCCCAGCGGGCAAAAGGGCCATGCGAAAAAAAGTGTCCAAACCAGAAATGCAGGACCGGCCATGGAGAAATGGGAGCCTTGCTACGCTGATGGCTGGGATGTAAATTGCCAACAGCCACTCTGGAGACGTGTACGGTGTGTTCTGAAACATCTAAAAAACACAGCTTGGAGAGCATAGGGCACTTCCACTCATGGCCGTATAAATTGGGAAAACTAAAAAGCAGCAAGACACAGGCACCCCAAAGTTTAGGGCTGCTCTGTTGACAAGAACCCCCACTTCATTACACCTTAAATATCCTAGGAGAGAGAAAAATGGATAAAGAAGTTGTGGTCCTCATGTACAATGGAATATCACTCAGCCATGAAATCAACTTCATAAGGCTAGAAGCAGCACGATGAGAGGATTTAGGTACGACGATTCTAAGTGAAATAAGTCACACAGAAAAAGACACTTATCATAAGATATCACTTATAGAGGGAATGTAAAAACCGCTACACTTGAACTGAATTGCAAAACAGAACAGAGTCACACATTTAGAAAACACACTATGGCTGCTGAACGGGAAAGGTGAGGTGGGGTGATGCATAAAACAAGGGTTTCAAATTAGCTCAGATACCGTTCCATAAACCCAATATGTAACAGACAAGACCTATTCCTTTTTCAGTGAACTGGACTCAACACCCCCTATTCACCGCACAAGAATATATCTGACTAGTAAGAATCTTCAAACCTATGTATTGATATCTCTCTGTAAGTGAGTCAAGGGGGTGTAAAGCGCCATAAACACAGCCGTGAAAAGCAGCTAAACCCGATTATAAAAATAAATTACTTTTCAAAACCAGTGAAACAAAGACAGTGAAAGAGAGAGAAATTCTTACAAAATTCGTTCAGGGGCTGTGATGCAACCTGGATTGACCATATCTAGACCCACAGCTGATTGAGACATAAGGGTGGACACTCTTGGGGCTGAGAGGTTCGGTGAGGTTGGGTGAGCCAACGCAGACCCTTTCAAGTAATACTGCATGGTAGCCATCCCATGGGTCCCAAATCTCCAGGTTCAAGGGCATCTTCCTACATCGAAAACAGGCATGAGAAACCCAGAAGATGGTACACCGTGTGATCGGGAAAGGTTTCTAAAACGCACCTCATTTCTCATCTCCTTGGCTCGGGTTCGCCATTCCAGCCGATTTACTAGCCATCTCCCTCCTTGGAGAATCAGCACCTTTAACCTCCTGTTCCGTACAGGTTGCAATTTGTCCTGATGATGAACGGGAAGAGGGGGAACCAATGAGAGACTAGCTCTAGGTGTTGGGACAGGCACAGGTCACTCTATTTTCCCATCAGGAAGAAGAATTAAGCACAAGCGCAGCCTGCCCCCCAGAACCAGAAGAGGGCCTGAAGCAATCCTGCGCTTTTGCGGCCAGCTCCCAAAAAAGCGAGTTGAAAAATGGAGCTCAGGGGCACTGCAATTCACAAACCTGCAGAGTTTTAAATGATACCTCTCGTCCACAAATATATTAAGGGAAGGCAACGAAGAGGCTTTGAAAACAAGGCAGAATTGCAGGAAACAGATTTCAGGAGGTAGATTTGAATCGCCTTGAAAGCACCTGAAAAGCGGCAAAACGTGGACAATGATGCCCTTGGCCAAAAAGGGCGTATGCGTTTTTTCCTGAATATATTCAGGAAAAAACGCATACGCCCTTTTTGGCCAACCAAGCAACCTGGAAAGGCAAATCAGCGCTCCAAAGAAGTCTGGCTTCCCAGCGGGCAAAAGGGCCATGCGGAAAAAAGTGTCCAAACCAGAAATGCAGGACCGGCCATGGAGAAATGGGAGCCTTGCTACGCTGATGGGTGGGATGTAAATTGCCAACAGCCACTCTGGAGAAGTGTACGGTGTGTTCTGAAACATCTAAAAAACACAGCTTGGAGAGCATAGGGCACTTCCACTCATGGCCGTATAAATTGGGAAAACTAAAAAGCAGCAAGACACAGGCACCCCAAAGTTTAGGGCTGCTCTGTTGACAAGAACCCTCACTTCATTACACCTTAAATATCCTAGGAGAGAGAAAAATGGATAAAGAAGTTGTGGTCCTCATGTACAATGGAATATCACTCAGCCATGAAATCAACTTCGTAAGGCTAGAAGCAGCACGATGAGAGGATTTAGGTATGACGATTGTAAGTGAAATAAGTCACACAGAAAAAGACACTTATCATAAGATATCACTTATAGAGGGAATGTAAAAACCGCTACACTTGAACTGAATTGCAAAACAGAACAGAGTCACACATTTAGAAAACACACTATGGCTGCTGAACGGGAAAGGTGAGGTGGGGTGATGCATAAAACAAGGGTTTCAAATTAGCTCAGATACCGTTCCATAAACCCTATATGTAACAGACAAGACCTATTCCTTTTTCAGTGAACTGGACTCAACACCCCCTATTCACCACACAAGAATATATCTGAGTAGTAAGAATCTTCAAACCTATGTATTGATATCTCTCTGTAACTGAGTCAAGGGGGTGTAAAGCGCCATAAACACAGCCGTGAAAAGCAGCTAAACCCGATTATAAAAATAAATTACTTTTCAAAACCAGTGAAACAAAGACAGTGCAAGAGAGAGAAATTCTTACAAAATTCGTTCAGGGGCTGTGATGCAACCTGGATTGACCATATCTAGACCCACAGCTGATTGAGACATAAGGGTGGACACTCTTGGGGCTGAGAGGTTCGGTGAGGTTGGGTGAGCCAACGCAGACCCTTTCAAGTAATACTGCATGGTAGCCATCCCATGGGTCCCAAATCTCCAGGTTCAAGGGCATCTTCCTACATCGACAACAGGCATGAGAAACCCAGAAGATGGTACACCGTGTGATCGGGAAAGGTTTCTAAAACGCACCTCATTTCTCATCTCCTTGGCTCGGGTTCGCCATTCCAGCCGATTTACTAGCCATCTCCCTCCTTGGAGAATCAGCACCTTTAACCTCCTGTTCCGTACAGGTTGCAATTTGTCCTGAGGATGAACGGGAAGAGGGGGAACCAATGAGAGACTAGCTCTAGGTGTTGGGACAGGCACAGGTCACTCTATTTTCCCATCAGGAAGAAGAATTAAGCACAAGCGCAGCCTGCCCCCCAGAACCAGAAGAGGGCCTGAAGCAATCCTGCGCTTTTGCGGCCAGCTCCCAAAAAAGCGAGTTGAAAAATGGAGCTCAGGGGCACTGCAATTCACAAACCTGCAGAGTTTTAAATGATAACTCTCGTCCACAAATATATTAAGGGAAGGCAACGAAGAGGCTTTGAAAACAAGGCAGAATTGCAGGAAACAGATTTCAGGAGGTAGATTTGAATCGCCTTGAAAGCACATGAAAAGCGGCAAAACGTGGACAATGATGCCCTTGGCCAAAAAGGGCGTATGCGTTTTTTCCTGAATATATTCAGGAAAAAACGCATACGCCCTTTTTGGCCAACCAAGCAACCTGGAAAGGCAAATCAGCGCTCCAAAGAAGTCTGGCTTCCCAGCGGGCAAAAGGGCCATGCGGAAAAAAGTGTCCAAACCAGAAATGCAGGACCGGCCATGGAGAAATGGGAGCCTTGCTACGCTGATGGGTGGGATGTAAATTGCCAACAGCCACTCTGGAGAAGTGTACGGTGTGTTCTGAAACATCTAAAAAACACAGCTTGGAGAGCATAGGGCACTTCCACTCATGGCCGTATAAATTGGGAAAACTAAAAAGCAGCAAGACACAGACACCCCAAAGTTTAGGGCTGCTCTGTTGACAAGAACCCCCACTTCATTACACCTTAAATATCCTAGGAGAGAGAAAAATGGATAAAGAAGTTGTGGTCCTCATGTACAATGGAATATCACTCAGCCATGAAATCAACTTCATAAGGCTAGAAGCAGCACGATGAGAGGATTTAGGTACGACGATTCTAAGTGAAATAAGTCACACAGAAAAAGACACTTATCATAAGATATCACTTATAGAGGGAATGTAAAAACCGCTACACTTGAACTGAATTGCAAAACAGAACAGAGTCACACATTTAGAAAACACACTATGGCTGCTGAACGGGAAAGGTGAGGTGGGGTGATGCATAAAACAAGGGTTTCAAATTAGCTCAGATACCGTTCCATAAACCCAATATGTAACAGACAAGACTTATTCCTTTTTCAGTGAACTGGACTCAACACCCCCTATTCAACGCACAAGAATATATCTGAGTAGTAAGAATCTTCAAACCTATGTATTGATATCTCTCTGTAAGTGAGTCAAGGGGGTGTAAAGCGCCATAAACACAGCCGTGAAAAGCAGCTAAACCCCATTATAAAAATAAATTACTTTTCAAAACCAGTGAAACAAAGACAGTGAAAGAGAGAGAAATTCTTACAAAATTCGTTCAGGGGCTGTGATGCAACCTGGATTGACCATATCTAGACCCACAGCTGATTGAGACATAAGGGTGGACACTCTTGGGGCTGAGAGATACGGTGAGGTTGGGTGAGCCAACGCAGACCCTTTCAAGTAATACTGCATGGTAGCCATCCCATGGGTCCCAAATCTCCAGGTTCAAGGGCATCTTCCTACATCGAAAACAGGCATGAGAAACCCAGAAGATGGTACACCGTGTGATCGGGAAAGGTTTCTAAAACGCACCTCATTTCTCATCTCCTTGGCTCGGGTTCGCCATTCCAGCTGATTTACTAGCCATCTCCCTCCTTGGAGAATCAGCACCTTTAACCTCCTGTTCCGTATAGGTTGCAATTTGTCCTGATGATGAACGGGAAGACGGGGAACCAATGAGAGACTAGCTCTAGGTGTTGGGACAGGCACAGGTCACTCTATTTTCCCATCAGGAAGAAGAATTAAGCACAAGCGCAGCCTGCCCCCCAGAACCAGAAGAGGGCCTGAAGCAATCCTGCGCTTTTGCGGCCAGCTCCCAAAAAAGCGAGTTGAAAAATGGAGCTCAGGGGCACTGCAATTCACAAACCTGCAGAGTTTTAAATGATAACTCTCGTCCACAAATATATTAAGGGAAGGCAACGAAGAGGCTTTGAAAACAAGGCAGAATTGCAGGAAACAGATTTCAGGAGGTAGATTTGAATCGCCTTGAAAGCACCTGAAAAGCGGCAAAACGTGGACAATGATGCCCTTGGCCAAAAAGGGCGTATGCGTTTTTTTCTGAATATATTCAGGAAAAAACGCATACGCCCTTTTTGGCCAACCAAGCAACCTGGAAAGGCAAATCAGCGCTCCAAAGAAGTCTCGCTTCCCAGCGGGCAAAAGGGCCATGCGGAAAAAAGTGTCCAAACCAGAAATGCAGGACCGGCCATGGAGAAATGGGAGCCTTGCTACGCTGATGGGCGTGATGTAATTTGCCAACAGCCACTCTGGAGAAGTGTACAGTGTGTCCTGAAACATCTAAAAAACACAGCTTGGAGAGCATAGGGCACTTCCACTCATGGGCGTATAAATTGGGAAAACTAAAATTCAGCAAGACACAGGCACTCCAAAGTATAGAGCTGCTCTGTTGACAAGAACCCACACTTCATTACACCCTAAATATCCTAGGAAAGAGAAAAATGCATAAAGAAGTTGTGGTCCTCATGTACAATGGAATATCACTCAGCCATGAAATCAACGTCATAAGGCTAGTAGCAGCACGATGAGTGGATTTAGGTACGACGATTCTAAGTGAAATAAGTCACACAGAAAAAGACACTTATCATAAGATATCACTTATAGAGGGAATGTAAAAACCGCTACACTTGAACTGAATTGCAAAACAGAACAGAGTCACACATTTAGAAAACACACTATGGCTGCTGAACGGGAAAGGTGAGGTGGGGTGATGCATAAAACAAGGGTTTCAAATTAGCTCAGATACCGTTCCATAAACCCAATATGTAACAGACAAGACCTATTCCTTTTTCAGTGAACTGGACTCAACACCCCCTATTCACCGAACAAGAATATATCTGACTAGTAAGAATCTTCAAACCTATGTATTGATATCTCTCTGTAAGTGAGTCAAGGGGGTGTAAAGCGCCATAAACACAGCCGTGAAAAGCAGCTAAACCCCATTATAAAAATAAATTACTTTTCAAAACCAGTGAAACAAAGACAGTGAAAGAGAGACAAATTCTTACAAAATTCGTTCAGGGGCTGTGATGCAACCTGGATTGACCATATCTAGACCCACAGCTGATTGAGACATAAGGGTGGACACTCTTGGGGCTGAGAGGTACGGTGAGGTTGGGTGAGCCAACGCAGACCCTTTCAAGTAATACTGCATGGTAGCCATCCCATGGGTCCCAAATCTCCAGGTTCAAGGGCATCTTCCTACATCGAAAACAGGCATTAGAAACCCAGAAGATGGTACACCGTGTGATCGGGAAAGGTTTCTAAAACGCACCTCATTTCTCATCTCCTTGGCTCGGGTTCGCCATTCCAGCCGATTTACTAGCCATCTCCCTCCTTGGAGAATCAGCACCTTTAACCTCCTGTTCCGTACAGGTTGCAATTTGTCCTGATGATGAACGGGAAGAGGGGGAACCAATGAGAGACTAGCTCTAGGTGTTGGGACAGGCACAGGTCACTCTATTTTCCCATCAGGAAGAAGAATTAAGCACAAGCGCAGCCTGCCCCCCAGAACCAGAAGAGGGCCTGAAGCAATCCTGCGCTTTTGCGGCCAGCTCCCAAAAAAGCGAGTTGATAAATGGAGCTCAGGGGCACTGCAATTCACAAACCTGCAGAGTTTTAAATGATAACTCTCGTCCACAAATATATTAAGGGAAGGCAACGAAGAGGCTTTGAAAACAAGGCAGAATTGCAGGAAACAGATTTCAGGAGGTAGATTTGAATCGCCTTGAAAGCACCTGAAAAGCGGCAAAACGTGGACAATGATGCCCTTGGCCAAAAAGGGCGTATGCGTTTTTTCCTGAATATATTCAGGAAAAAACGCATACGCCCTTTTTGGCCAACCAAGCAACCTGGAAAGGCAAATCAGCGCTCCAAAGAAGTCTGGCTTCCCAGCGGGCAAAAGGGCCATGCGAAAAAAAGTGTCCAAACCAGAAATGCAGGACCGGCCATGGAGAAATGGGAGCCTTGCTACGCTGATGGCTGGGATGTAAATTGCCAACAGCCACTCTGGAGACGTGTACGGTGTGTTCTGAAACATCTAAAAAACACAGCTTGGAGAGCATAGGGCACTTCCACTCATGGCCGTATAAATTGGGAAAACTAAAAAGCAGCAAGACACAGGCACCCCAAAGTTTAGGGCTGCTCTGTTGACAAGAACCCCCACTTCATTACACCTTAAATATCCTAGGAGAGAGAAAAATGGATAAAGAAGTTGTGGTCCTCATGTACAATGGAATATCACTCAGCCATGAAATCAACTTCATAAGGCTAGAAGCAGCACGATGAGAGGATTTAGGTACGACGATTCTAAGTGAAATAAGTCACACAGAAAAAGACACTTATCATAAGATATCACTTATAGAGGGAATGTAAAAACCGCTACACTTGAACTGAATTGCAAAACAGAACAGAGTCACACATTTAGAAAACACACTATGGCTGCTGAACGGGAAAGGTGAGGTGGGGTGATGCATAAAACAAGGGTTTCAAATTAGCTCAGATACCGTTCCATAAACCCAATATGTAACAGACAAGACCTATTCCTTTTTCAGTGAACTGGACTCAACACCCCCTATTCACCGCACAAGAATATATCTGACTAGTAAGAATCTTCAAACCTATGTATTGATATCTCTCTGTAAGTGAGTCAAGGGGGTGTAAAGCGCCATAAACACAGCCGTGAAAAGCAGCTAAACCCGATTATAAAAATAAATTACTTTTCAAAACCAGTGAAACAAAGACAGTGAAAGAGAGAGAAATTCTTACAAAATTCGTTCAGGGGCTGTGATGCAACCTGGATTGACCATATCTAGACCCACAGCTGATTGAGACATAAGGGTGGACACTCTTGGGGCTGAGAGGTTCGGTGAGGTTGGGTGAGCCAACGCAGACCCTTTCAAGTAATACTGCATGGTAGCCATCCCATGGGTCCCAAATCTCCAGGTTCAAGGGCATCTTCCTACATCGAAAACAGGCATGAGAAACCCAGAAGATGGTACACCGTGTGATCGGGAAAGGTTTCTAAAACGCACCTCATTTCTCATCTCCTTGGCTCGGGTTCGCCATTCCAGCCGATTTACTAGCCATCTCCCTCCTTGGAGAATCAGCACCTTTAACCTCCTGTTCCGTACAGGTTGCAATTTGTCCTGATGATGAACGGGAAGAGGGGGAACCAATGAGAGACTAGCTCTAGGTGTTGGGACAGGCACAGGTCACTCTATTTTCCCATCAGGAAGAAGAATTAAGCACAAGCGCAGCCTGCCCCCCAGAACCAGAAGAGGGCCTGAAGCAATCCTGCGCTTTTGCGGCCAGCTCCCAAAAAAGCGAGTTGAAAAATGGAGCTCAGGGGCACTGCAATTCACAAACCTGCAGAGTTTTAAATGATACCTCTCGTCCACAAATATATTAAGGGAAGGCAACGAAGAGGCTTTGAAAACAAGGCAGAATTGCAGGAAACAGATTTCAGGAGGTAGATTTGAATCGCCTTGAAAGCACCTGAAAAGCGGCAAAACGTGGACAATGATGCCCTTGGCCAAAAAGGGCGTATGCGTTTTTTCCTGAATATATTCAGGAAAAAACGCATACGCCCTTTTTGGCCAACCAAGCAACCTGGAAAGGCAAATCAGCGCTCCAAAGAAGTCTGGCTTCCCAGCGGGCAAAAGGGCCATGCGGAAAAAAGTGTCCAAACCAGAAATGCAGGACCGGCCATGGAGAAATGGGAGCCTTGCTACGCTGATGGGTGGGATGTAAATTGCCAACAGCCACTCTGGAGAAGTGTACGGTGTGTTCTGAAACATCTAAAAAACACAGCTTGGAGAGCATAGGGCACTTCCACTCATGGCCGTATAAATTGGGAAAACTAAAAAGCAGCAAGACACAGGCACCCCAAAGTTTAGGGCTGCTCTGTTGACAAGAACCCTCACTTCATTACACCTTAAATATCCTAGGAGAGAGAAAAATGGATAAAGAAGTTGTGGTCCTCATGTACAATGGAATATCACTCAGCCATGAAATCAACTTCGTAAGGCTAGAAGCAGCACGATGAGAGGATTTAGGTATGACGATTGTAAGTGAAATAAGTCACACAGAAAAAGACACTTATCATAAGATATCACTTATAGAGGGAATGTAAAAACCGCTACACTTGAACTGAATTGCAAAACAGAACAGAGTCACACATTTAGAAAACACACTATGGCTGCTGAACGGGAAAGGTGAGGTGGGGTGATGCATAAAACAAGGGTTTCAAATTAGCTCAGATACCGTTCCATAAACCCTATATGTAACAGACAAGACCTATTCCTTTTTCAGTGAACTGGACTCAACACCCCCTATTCACCACACAAGAATATATCTGAGTAGTAAGAATCTTCAAACCTATGTATTGATATCTCTCTGTAAGTGAGTCAAGGGGGTGTAAAGCGCCATAAACACAGCCGTGAAAAGCAGCTAAACCCGATTATAAAAATAAATTACTTTTCAAAACCAGTGAAACAAAGACAGTGCAAGAGAGAGAAATTCTTACAAAATTCGTTCAGGGGCTGTGATGCAACCTGGATTGACCATATCTAGACCCACAGCTGATTGAGACATAAGGGTGGACACTCTTGGGGCTGAGAGGTTCGGTGAGGTTGGGTGAGCCAACGCAGACCCTTTCAAGTAATACTGCATGGTAGCCATCCCATGGGTCCCAAATCTCCAGGTTCAAGGGCATCTTCCTACATCGACAACAGGCATGAGAAACCCAGAAGATGGTACACCGTGTGATCGGGAAAGGTTTCTAAAACGCACCTCATTTCTCATCTCCTTGGCTCGGGTTCGCCATTCCAGCCGATTTACTAGCCATCTCCCTCCTTGGAGAATCAGCACCTTTAACCTCCTGTTCCGTACAGGTTGCAATTTGTCCTGAGGATGAACGGGAAGAGGGGGAACCAATGAGAGACTAGCTCTAGGTGTTGGGACAGGCACAGGTCACTCTATTTTCCCATCAGGAAGAAGAATTAAGCACAAGCGCAGCCTGCCCCCCAGAACCAGAAGAGGGCCTGAAGCAATCCTGCGCTTTTGCGGCCAGCTCCCAAAAAAGCGAGTTGAAAAATGGAGCTCAGGGGCACTGCAATTCACAAACCTGCAGAGTTTTAAATGATAACTCTCGTCCACAAATATATTAAGGGAAGGCAACGAAGAGGCTTTGAAAACAAGGCAGAATTGCAGGAAACAGATTTCAGGAGGTAGATTTGAATCGCCTTGAAAGCACATGAAAAGCGGCAAAACGTGGACAATGATGCCCTTGGCCAAAAAGGGCGTATGCGTTTTTTCCGGAATATATTCAGGAAAAAACGCATACGCCCTTTTTGGCCAACCAAGCAACCTGGAAAGGCAAATCAGCGCTCCAAAGAAGTCTGGCTTCCCAGCGGGCAAAAGGGCCATGCGGAAAAAAGTGTCCAAACCAGAAATGCAGGACCGGCCATGGAGAAATGGGAGCCTTGCTACGCTGATGGGTGGGATGTAAATTGCCAACAGCCACTCTGGAGAAGTGTACGGTGTGTTCTGAAACATCTAAAAAACACAGCTTGGAGAGCATAGGGCACTTCCACTCATGGCCGTATAAATTGGGAAAACTAAAAAGCAGCAAGACACAGACACCCCAAAGTTTAGGGCTGCTCTGTTGACAAGAACCCCCACTTCATTACACCTTAAATATCCTAGGAGAGAGAAAAATGGATAAAGAAGTTGTGGTCCTCATGTACAATGGAATATCACTCAGCCATGAAATCAACTTCATAAGGCTAGAAGCAGCACGATGAGAGGATTTAGGTACGACGATTCTAAGTGAAATAAGTCACACAGAAAAAGACACTTATCATAAGATATCACTTATAGAGGGAATGTAAAAACCGCTACACTTGAACTGAATTGCAAAACAGAACAGAGTCACACATTTAGAAAACACACTATGGCTGCTGAACGGGAAAGGTGAGGTGGGGTGATGCATAAAACAAGGGTTTCAAATTAGCTCAGATACCGTTCCATAAACCCAATATGTAACAGACAAGACTTATTCCTTTTTCAGTGAACTGGACTCAACACCCCCTATTCAACGCACAAGAATATATCTGAGTAGTAAGAATCTTCAAACCTATGTATTGATATCTCTCTGTAAGTGAGTCAAGGGGGTGTAAAGCGCCATAAACACAGCCGTGAAAAGCAGCTAAACCCCATTATAAAAATAAATTACTTTTCAAAACCAGTGAAACAAAGACAGTGAAAGAGAGAGAAATTCTTACAAAATTCGTTCAGGGGCTGTGATGCAACCTGGATTGACCATATCTAGACCCACAGCTGATTGAGACATAAGGGTGGACACTCTTGGGGCTGAGAGATACGGTGAGGTTGGGTGAGCCAACGCAGACCCTTTCAAGTAATACTGCATGGTAGCCATCCCATGGGTCCCAAATCTCCAGGTTCAAGGGCATCTTCCTACATCGAAAACAGGCATGAGAAACCCAGAAGATGGTACACCGTGTGATCGGGAAAGGTTTCTAAAACGCACCTCATTTCTCATCTCCTTGGCTCGGGTTCGCCATTCCAGCTGATTTACTAGCCATCTCCCTCCTTGGAGAATCAGCACCTTTAACCTCCTGTTCCGTATAGGTTGCAATTTGTCCTGATGATGAACGGGAAGACGGGGAACCAATGAGAGACTAGCTCTAGGTGTTGGGACAGGCACAGGTCACTCTATTTTCCCATCAGGAAGAAGAATTAAGCACAAGCGCAGCCTGCCCCCCAGAACCAGAAGAGGGCCTGAAGCAATCCTGCGCTTTTGCGGCCAGCTCCCAAAAAAGCGAGTTGAAAAATGGAGCTCAGGGGCACTGCAATTCACAAACCTGCAGAGTTTTAAATGATAACTCTCGTCCACAAATATATTAAGGGAAGGCAACGAAGAGGCTTTGAAAACAAGGCAGAATTGCAGGAAACAGATTTCAGGAGGTAGATTTGAATCGCCTTGAAAGCACCTGAAAAGCGGCAAAACGTGGACAATGATGCCCTTGGCCAAAAAGGGCGTATGCGTTTTTTCCTGAATATATTCAGGAAAAAACGCATACGCACTTTTTGGCCAACCAAGCAACCTGGAAAGGCAAATCAGCGCTCCAAAGAAGTTTGGCTTCCCAGCGGGCAAAAGGGCCATGCGGAAAAAAGTGTCCAAACCAGAAATGCAGGACCGGCCATGGAGAAATGGGAGCCTTGCTACGCTGATGGGTGGGATGTAAATTGCCAACAGCCACTCTGGAGAAGTGTACGGTGTGTTCTGAAACATCTAAAAAACACAGCTTGGAGAGCATAGGGCACTTCCACTCATGGCCGTATAAATTGGGAAAACTAAAAAGCAGCAAGACACAGGCACCCCAAAGTTTAGGGCTGCTCTGTTGACAAGAACCCTCACTTCATTACACCTTAAATATCCTAGGAGAGAGAAAAATGGATAAAGAAGTTTTGGTCCTCATGTACAATGGAATATCACTCAGCCATGAAATCAACTTCATAAGGCTAGAAGCAGCACGATGAGAGGATTTAGGTATGACGATTCTAAGTGAAATAAGTCACACAGAAAAAGACACTTATCATAAGATATCACTTATAGAGGGAATGTAAAAACCGCTACACTTGAACTGAATTGCAAAACAGAACAGAGTCACACATTTAGAAAACACACTATGGCTGCTGAACGGGAAAGGTGAGGTGGGGTGATGCATAAAACAAGGGTTTCAAATTAGCTCAGATACCGTTCCATAAACCCAATATGTAACAGACAAGACCTATTCCTTTTTCAGTGAACTGGACTCAACACCCCCTATTCACCGCACAAGAATATATCTGAGTAGTAAGAATCTTCAAACCTATGTATTGATATCTCTCTGTAAGTGAGTCAAGGGGGTGTAAAGCGCCATAAACACAGCCGTGAAAAGCAGCTAAACCCGATTATAAAAATAAATTACTTTTCAAAACCAGTGAAACAAAGACAGTGAAAGAGAGAGAAATTCTTACAAAATTCGTTCAGGGGCTGTGATGCAACCTGGATTGACCATATCTAGACCCACAGCTGATTGAGACATAAGGGTGGACACTCTTGGGGCTGAGAGGTTCGGTGAGGTTGGGTGAGCCAACGCAGACCCTTTCAAGTAATACTGCATGGTAGCCATCCCATGGGTCCCAAATCTCCAGGTTCAAGGGCATCTTCCTACATCGACAACAGGCATGAGAAACCCAGAAGATGGTACACCGTGTGATCGGGAAAGGTTTCTAAAACGCACCTCATTTCTCATCTCCTTGGCTCGGGTTCGCCATTCCAGCCGATTTACTAGCCATCTCCCTCCTTGGAGAATCAGCACCTTTAACCTCCTGTTCCGTACAGGTTGCAATTTGTCCTGATGATGAACGGGAAGAGGGGGAACCAATGAGAGACTAGCTCTAGGTGTTGGGACAGGCACAGGTGACTATATTTTCCCATCAGGAAGAAGAATTAAGCACAAGCGCAGCCTGCCCCCCAGAACCAGAAGAGGGCCTGAAGCAATCCTGCGCTTTTGCGGCCAGCTCCCAAAAAAGTGAGTTGAAAAATGGAGCTCAGGGGCACTGCAATTCACAAACCTGCAGGGTTTTAAATGATAACTCTCGTCCACAAATATATTAAGGGAAGGCAACGAAGAGGCTTTGAAAACAAGGCAGAATTGCAGGAAACAGATTTCAGGAGGTAGATTTGAATCGCCTTGAAAGCACCTGAAAAGCGGCAAAACGTGGACAATGATGCCCTTGGCCAAAAAGGGCGTATGCGTTTTTTCCTGAATATATTCAGGAAAAAACGCATACGCCCTTTTTGGCCAACCAAGCAAACTGGAAAGGCAAATCAGCGCTCCAAAGAAGTCTCGCTTCCCAGCGGGCAAAAGGGCCATGCGGAAAAAAGTGTCCAAACCAGAAATGCAGGACCGGCCATGGAGAAATGGGAGCCTTGCTACGCTGATGGGTGGGATGTAAATTGCCAACAGCCACTCTGGAGAAGTGTACGGTGTGTTCTGAAACATCTAAAAAACACAGCTTGGAGAGCATAGGGCACTTCCACTCATGGCCGTATAAATTGGGAAAACTAAAAAGCAGCAAGACACAGGCACCCCAAAGTTTAGGGCTGCTCTGTTGACAAGAACCCCCACTTCATTACACCTTAAATATCCTAGGAGAGAGAAAAATGGATAAAGAAGTTGTGGTCCTCATGTACAATGGAATATCACTCAGCCATGAAATCAACTTCATAAGGCTAGAAGCAGCACGATGAGAGGATTTAGGTACGACGATTCTAAGTGAAATAAGTCACACAGAAAAAGACACTTATCATAAGATATCACTTATAGAGGGAATGTAAAAACTGCTACACTTGAACTGAATTGCAAAACAGAACAGAGTCACACATTTAGAAAACACACTATGGCTGCTGAACGGGAAAGGTGAGGTGGGGTGATGCATAAAACAAGGGTTTCAAATTAGCTCAGATACCGTTCCATAAACCCAATATGTAACAGACAAGACTTATTCCTTTTTCAGTGAACTGGACTCAACACCCCCTATTCACCGCACAAGAATATATCTGAGTAGTAAGAATCTTCAAACCTATGTATTGATATCTCTCTGTAAGTGAGTCAAGGGGGTGTAAAGCGGCCTAAACACAGCCGTGAAAAGCAGCTAAACCCCATTATAAAAATAAATTACTTTTCAAAACCCGTGAAACAAAGACAGTGAAAGAGAGAGAAATTCTTACAAAATTCGTTCAGGGGCTGTGATGCAACCTGGATTGACCATATCTAGACCCACAGCTGATTGAGACATAAGGGTGGACACTCTTGGGGCTGAGAGGTTCGGTGAGGTTGGGTGAGCCAACGCAGACCCTTTCAAGTAATACTGCATGGTAGCCATCCCATGGGTCACAAATCTCCAGGTTCAAGGGCATCTTCCTACATCGAAAACAGGCATGAGAAACCCAGAAGATGGTACACCGTGTGATCGGGAAAGGTTTCTAAAACGCACCTCATTTCTCATCTCCTTGGCTCGGGTTCGCCATTCCAGCCGATTTACTAGCCATCTCCCTCCTTGGAGAATCAGCACCTTTAACCTCCTGTTCCGTACAGGTTGCAATTTGTCCTGATGATGAACGGGAAGAGGGGGAACCAATGAGAGACTAGCTCTAGGTGTTGGGACAGGCACAGGTCACTCTATTTTCCCATCAGGAAGAAGAATTAAGCACAAGCGCAGCCTGCCCCCCAGAACCAGAAGAGGGCCTGAAGCAATCCTGCGCTTTTGCGGCCAGCTCCCAAAAAAGCGAGTTGAAAAATGGAGCTCAGGGGCACTGCAATTCACAAACCTGCAGAGTTTTAAATGATACCTCTCGTCCACAAATATATTAAGGGAAGGCAACGAAGAGGCTTTGAAAACAAGGCAGAATTGCAGGAAACAGATTTCAGGAGGTAGATTTGAATCGCCTTGAAAGCACCTGAAAAGCGGCAAAACGTGGACAATGATGCCCTTGGCCAAAAAGGGCGTATGCGTTTTTTCCTGAATATATTCAGGAAAAAACGCATACGCCCTTTTTGGCCAACCAAGCAACCTGGAAAGGCAAATCAGCGCTCCAAAGAAGTTTGGCTTCCCAGCGGGCAAAAGGGCCATGCGGAAAAAAGTGTCCAAACCAGAAATGCAGGACCGGCCATGGAGAAATGGGAGCCTTGCTACGCTGATGGGTGGGATGTAAATTGCCAACAGCCACTCTGGAGAAGTGTACGGTGTGTTCTGAAACATCTAAAAAACACAGCTTGGAGAGCATAGGGCACTTCCACTCATGGCCGTATAAATTGGGAAAACTAAAAAGCAGCAAGACACAGGCACCCCAAAGTTTAGGGCTGCTCTGTTGACAAGAACCCTCACTTCATTACACCTTAAATATCCTAGGAGAGAGAAAAATGGATAAAGAAGTTTTGGTCCTCATGTACAATGGAATATCACTCAGCCATGAAATCAACTTCATAAGGCTAGAAGCAGCACGATGAGAGGATTTAGGTATGACGATTCTAAGTGAAATAAGTCACACAGAAAAAGACACTTATCATAAGATATCACTTATAGAGGGAATGTAAAAACCGCTACACTTGAACTGAATTGCAAAACAGAACAGAGTCACACATTTAGAAAACACACTATGGCTGCTGAACGGGAAAGGTGAGGTGGGGTGATGCATAAAACAAGGGTTTCAAATTAGCTCAGATACCGTTCCATAAACCCAATATGTAACAGACAAGACCTATTCCTTTTTCAGTGAACTGGACTCAACACCCCCTATTCACCGCACAAGAATATATCTGAGTAGTAAGAATCTTCAAACCTATGTATTGATATCTCTCTGTAAGTGAGTCAAGGGGGTGTAAAGCGCCATAAACACAGCCGTGAAAAGCAGCTAAACCCGATTATAAAAATAAATTACTTTTCAAAACCAGTGAAACAAAGACAGTGAAAGAGAGAGAAATTCTTACAAAATTCGTTCAGGGGCTGTGATGCAACCTGGATTGACCATATCTAGACCCACAGCTGATTGAGACATAAGGGTGGACACTCTTGGGGCTGAGAGGTTCGGTGAGGTTGGGTGAGCCAACGCAGACCCTTTCAAGTAATACTGCATGGTAGCCATCCCATGGGTCCCAAATCTCCAGGTTCAAGGGCATCTTCCTACATCGACAACAGGCATGAGAAACCCAGAAGATGGTACACCGTGTGATCGGGAAAGGTTTCTAAAACGCACCTCATTTCTCATCTCCTTGGCTCGGGTTCGCCATTCCAGCCGATTTACTAGCCATCTCCCTCCTTGGAGAATCAGCACCTTTAACCTCCTGTTCCGTACAGGTTGCAATTTGTCCTGATGATGAACGGGAAGAGGGGGAACCAATGAGAGACTAGCTCTAGGTGTTGGGACAGGCACAGGTGACTATATTTTCCCATCAGGAAGAAGAATTAAGCACAAGCGCAGCCTGCCCCCCAGAACCAGAAGAGGGCCTGAAGCAATCCTGCGCTTTTGCGGCCAGCTCCCAAAAAAGTGAGTTGAAAAATGGAGCTCAGGGGCACTGCAATTCACAAACCTGCAGGGTTTTAAATGATAACTCTCGTCCACAAATATATTAAGGGAAGGCAACGAAGAGGCTTTGAAAACAAGGCAGAATTGCAGGAAACAGATTTCAGGAGGTAGATTTGAATCGCCTTGAAAGCACCTGAAAAGCGGCAAAACGTGGACAATGATGCCCTTGGCCAAAAAGGGCGTATGCGTTTTTTCCTGAATATATTCAGGAAAAAACGCATACGCCCTTTTTGGCCAACCAAGCAAACTGGAAAGGCAAATCAGCGCTCCAAAGAAGTCTCGCTTCCCAGCGGGCAAAAGGGCCATGCGGAAAAAAGTGTCCAAACCAGAAATGCAGGACCGGCCATGGAGAAATGGGAGCCTTGCTACGCTGATGGGTGGGATGTAAATTGCCAACAGCCACTCTGGAGAAGTGTACGGTGTGTTCTGAAACATCTAAAAAACACAGCTTGGAGAGCATAGGGCACTTCCACTCATGGCCGTATAAATTGGGAAAACTAAAAAGCAGCAAGACACAGGCACCCCAAAGTTTAGGGCTGCTCTGTTGACAAGAACCCCCACTTCATTACACCTTAAATATCCTAGGAGAGAGAAAAATGGATAAAGAAGTTGTGGTCCTCATGTACAATGGAATATCACTCAGCCATGAAATCAACTTCATAAGGCTAGAAGCAGCACGATGAGAGGATTTAGGTACGACGATTCTAAGTGAAATAAGTCACACAGAAAAAGACACTTATCATAAGATATCACTTATAGAGGGAATGTAAAAACTGCTACACTTGAACTGAATTGCAAAACAGAACAGAGTCACACATTTAGAAAACACACTATGGCTGCTGAACGGGAAAGGTGAGGTGGGGTGATGCATAAAACAAGGGTTTCAAATTAGCTCAGATACCGTTCCATAAACCCAATATGTAACAGACAAGACTTATTCCTTTTTCAGTGAACTGGACTCAACACCCCCTATTCACCGCACAAGAATATATCTGAGTAGTAAGAATCTTCAAACCTATGTATTGATATCTCTCTGTAAGTGAGTCAAGGGGGTGTAAAGCGGCCTAAACACAGCCGTGAAAAGCAGCTAAACCCCATTATAAAAATAAATTACTTTTCAAAACCCGTGAAACAAAGACAGTGAAAGAGAGAGAAATTCTTACAAAATTCGTTCAGGGGCTGTGATGCAACCTGGATTGACCATATCTAGACCCACAGCTGATTGAGACATAAGGGTGGACACTCTTGGGGCTGAGAGGTTCGGTGAGGTTGGGTGAGCCAACGCAGACCCTTTCAAGTAATACTGCATGGTAGCCATCCCATGGGTCACAAATCTCCAGGTTCAAGGGCATCTTCCTACATCGAAAACAGGCATGAGAAACCCAGAAGATGGTACACCGTGTGATCGGGAAAGGTTTCTAAAACGCACCTCATTTCTCATCTCCTTGGCTCGGGTTCGCCATTCCAGCCGATTTACTAGCCATCTCCCTCCTTGGAGAATCAGCACCTTTAACCTCCTGTTCCGTACAGGTTGCAATTTGTCCTGATGATGAACGGGAAGAGGGGGAACCAATGAGAGACTAGCTCTAGGTGTTGGGACAGGCACAGGTCACTCTATTTTCCCATCAGGAAGAAGAATTAAGCACAAGCGCAGCCTGCCCCCCAGAACCAGAAGAGGGCCTGAAGCAATCCTGCGCTTTTGCGGCCAGCTCCCAAAAAAGCGAGTTGAAAAATGGAGCTCAGGGGCACTGCAATTCACAAACCTGCAGAGTTTTAAATGATACCTCTCGTCCACAAATATATTAAGGGAAGGCAACGAAGAGGCTTTGAAAACAAGGCAGAATTGCAGGAAACAGATTTCAGGAGGTAGATTTGAATCGCCTTGAAAGCACCTGAAAAGCGGCAAAACGTGGACAATGATGCCCTTGGCCAAAAAGGGCGTATGCGTTTTTTCCTGAATATATTCAGGAAAAAACGCATACGCCCTTTTTGGCCAACCAAGCAACCTGGAAAGGCAAATCAGCGCTCCAAAGAAGTCTGGCTTCCCAGCGGGCAAAAGGGCCATGCGGAAAAAAGTGTCCAAACCAGAAATGCAGGACCGGCCATGGAGAAATGGGAGCCTTGCTACGCTGATGGGTGGGATGTAAATTGCCAACAGCCACTCTGGAGAAGTGTACGGTGTGTTCTGAAACATCTAAAAAACACAGCTTGGAGAGCATAGGGCACTTCCACTCATGGCCGTATAAATTGGGAAAACTAAAAAGCAGCAAGACACAGGCACCCCAAAGTTTAGGGCTGCTCTGTTGACAAGAACCCTCACTTCATTACACCTTAAATATCCTAAGAGAGAGAAAAATGGATAAAGAAGTTGTGGTCCTCATGTACAATGGAATATCACTCAGCCATGAAATCAACTTCATAAGGCTAGAAGCAGCACGATGAGAGGATTTAGGTATGACGATTCTAAGTGAAATAAGTCACACAGAAAAAGACACTTATCATAAGATATCACTTATAGAGGGAATGTAAAAACCGCTACACTTGAACTGAATTGCAAAACAGAACAGAGTCACACATTTAGAAAACACACTATGGCTGCTGAACGGGAAAGGTGAGGTGGGCTGATGCATAAAACAAGGGTTTCAAATTAGCTCAGATACCGTTCCATAAACCCAATATGTAACAGACAAGACTTATTCCTTTTTCAGTGAACTGGACTCAACACCCCCTATTCACCGCACAAGAATATATCTGAGTAGTAAGAATCTTCAAACCTATGTATTGATATCTCTCTGTAAGTGAGTCAAGGGGGTGTAAAGCGCCATAAACACAGCCGTGAAAAGCAGCTAAACCCCATTATAAAAATAAATTACTTTTCAAAACCAGTGAAACAAAGACAGTGAAAGAGAGAGAAATTCTTACAAAATTCGTTCAGGGGCTGTGATGCAACCTGGATTGACCATATCTAGACCCACAGCTGATTGAGACATAAGGGTGGACACTCTTGGGGCTGAGAGGTACGGTGAGGTTGGGTGAGCCAACGCAGACCCTTTCAAGTAATACTGCATGGTAGCCATCCCATGGGTCCCAAATCTCCAGGTTCAAGGGCATCTTCCTACATCGAAAACAGGCATGAGAAACCCAGAAGATGGTACACCGTGTGATCGGGAAAGGTTTCTAAAACGCACCTCATTTCTCATCTCCTTGGCTCGGGTTCGCCATTCCAGCTGATTTACTAGCCATCTCCCTCCTTGGAGAATCAGCACCTTTAACCTCCTGTTCCGTATAGGTTGCAATTTGTCCTGATGATGAACGGGAAGACGGGGAACCAATGAGAGACTAGCTCTAGGTGTTGGGACAGGCACAGGTCACTCTATTTTCCCATCAGGAAGAAGAATTAAGCACAAGCGCAGCCTGCCCCCCAGAACCAGAAGAGGGCCTGAAGCAATCCTGCGCTTTTGCGGCCAGCTCCCAAAAAAGCGAGTTGAAAAATGGAGCTCAGGGGCACTGCAATTCACAAACCTGCAGAGTTTTAAATGATAACTCTCGTCCACAAATATATTAAGGGAAGGCAACGAAGAGGCTTTGAAAACAAGGCAGAATTGCAGGAAACAGATTTCAGGAGGTAGATTTGAATCGCCTTGAAAGCACCTGAAAAGCGGCAAAACGTGGACAATGATGCCCTTGGCCAAAAAGGGCGTATGCGTTTTTTCCTGAATATATTCAGGAAAAAACGCATACGCCCTTTTTGGCCAACCAAGCAACCTGGAAAGGCAAATCAGCGCTCCAAAGAAGTTTGGCTTCCCAGCGGGCAAAAGGGCCATGCGGAAAAAAGTGTCCAAACCAGAAATGCAGGACCGGCCATGGAGAAATGGGAGCCTTGCTACGCTGATGGGTGGGATGTAAATTGCCAACAGCCACTCTGGAGAAGTGTACGGTGTGTTCTGAAACATCTAAAAAACACAGCTTGGAGAGCATACGGCACTTCCACTCATGGCCGTATAAATTGGGAAAACTAAAAAGCAGCAAGACACAGGCACCCCAAAGTTTAGGGCTGCTCTGTTGACAAGAACCCTCACTTCATTACACCTTAAATATCCTAGGAGAGAGAAAAATGGATAAAGAAGTTTTGGTCCTCATGTACAATGGAATATCACTCAGCCATGAAATCAACTTCATAAGGCTAGAAGCAGCACGATGAGAGGATTTAGGTATGACGATTCTAAGTGAAATAAGTCACACAGAAAAAGACACTTATCATAAGATATCACTTATAGAGGGAATGTAAAAACCGCTACACTTGAACTGAATTGCAAAACAGAACAGAGTCACACATTTAGAAAACACACTATGGCTGCTGAACGGGAAAGGTGAGGTGGGGTGATGCATAAAACAAGGGTTTCAAATTAGCTCAGATACCGTTCCATAAACCCAATATGTAACAGACAAGACCTATTCCTTTTTCAGTGAACTGGACTCAACACCCCCTATTCACCGCACAAGAATATATCTGAGTAGTAAGAATCTTCAAACCTATGTATTGATATCTCTCTGTAAGTGAGTCAAGGGGGTGTAAAGCGGCCTAACCACAGCCGTGAAAAGCAGCTAAACCCCATTATAAAAATAAATTACTTTTCAAAACCCGTGAAACAAAGACAGTGAAAGAGAGAGAAATTCTTACAAAATTCGTTCAGGGGCTGTGATGCAACCTGGATTGACCATATCTAGACCCACAGCTGATTGAGACATAAGGGTGGACACTCTTGGGGCTGAGAGGTTCGGTGAGGTTGGGTGAGCCAACGCAGACCCTTTCAAGTAATACTGCATGGTAGCCATCCCATGGGTCCCAAATCTCCAGGTTCAAGGGCATCTTCCTACATCGACAACAGGCATGAGAAACCCAGAAGATGGTACACCGTGTGATCGGGAAAGGTTTCTAAAACGCACCTCATTTCTCATCTCCTTGGCTCGGGTTCGCCATTCCAGCCGATTTACTAGCCATCTCCCTCCTTGGAGAATCAGCACCTTTAACCTCCTGTTCCGTACAGGTTGCAATTTGTCCTGATGATGAACGGGAAGAGGGGGAACCAATGAGAGACTAGCTCTAGGTGTTGGGACAGGCACAGGTGACTATATTTTCCCATCAGGAAGAAGAATTAAGCACAAGCGCAGCCTGCCCCCCAGAACCAGAAGAGGGCCTGAAGCAATCCTGCGCTTTTGCGGCCAGCTCCCAAAAAAGTGAGTTGAAAAATGGAGCTCAGGGGCACTGCAATTCACAAACCTGCAGAGTTTTAAATGATAACTCTCGTCCACAAATATATTAAGGGAAGGCAACGAAGAGGCTTTGAAAACAAGGCAGAATTGCAGGAAACAGATTTCAGGAGGTAGATTTGAATTGCCTTGAAAGCACCTGAAAAGCGGCAAAACGTGGACAATGATGCCCTTGGCCAAAAAGGGCGTATGCGTTTTTTCCTGAATATATTCAGGAAAAAACGCATACGCCCTTTTTGGCCAACCAAGCAAACTGGAAAGGCAAATCAGCGCTCCAAAGAAGTCTCGCTTCCCAGCGGGCAAAAGGGCCATGCGGAAAAAAGTGTCCAAACCAGAAATGCAGGACCGGCCATGGAGAAATGGGAGCCTTGCTACGCTGATGGGTGGGATGTAAATTGCCAACAGCCACTCTGGAGAAGTGTACGGTGTGTTCTGAAACATCTAAAAAACACAGCTTGGAGAGCATAGGGCACTTCCACTCATGGCCGTATAAATTGGGAAAACTAAAAAGCAGCAAGACACAGGCACCCCAAAGTTTAGGGCTGCTCTGTTGACAAGAACCCCCACTTCATTACACCTTAAATATCCTAGGAGAGAGAAAAATGGATAAAGAAGTTGTGGTCCTCATGTACAATGGAATATCACTCAGCCATGAAATCAACTTCATAAGGCTAGAAGCAGCACGATGAGAGGATTTAGGTACGACGATTCTAAGTGAAATAAGTCACACAGAAAAAGACACTTATCATAAGATATCACTTATAGAGGGAATGTAAAAACTGCTACACTTGAACTGAATTGCAAAACAGAACAGAGTCACACATTTAGAAAACACACTATGGCTGCTGAACGGGAAAGGTGAGGTGGGGTGATGCATAAAACAAGGGTTTCAAATTAGCTCAGATACCGTTCCATAAACCCAATATGTAACAGACAAGACTTATTCCTTTTTCAGTGAACTGGACTCAACACCCCCTATTCACCGCACAAGAATATATCTGAGTAGTAAGAATCTTCAAACCTATGTATTGATATCTCTCTGTAAGTGAGTCAAGGGGGTGTAAAGCGCCATAAACACAGCCGTGAAAAGCAGCTAAACCCGATTATAAAAATAAATTACTTTTCAAAACCAGTGAAACAAAGACAGTGAAAGAGAGAGAAATTCTTACAAAATTCGTTCAGGGGCTGTGATGCAACCTGGATTGACCATATCTAGACCCACAGCTGATTGAGACATAAGGGTGGACACTCTTGGGGCTGAGAGGTACGGTGAGGTTGGGTGAGCCAACGCAGACCCTTTCAAGTAATACTGCATGGTAGCCATCCCATGGGTCCCAAATCTCCAGGTTCAAGGGCATCTTCCTACATCGAAAACAGGCATGAGAAACCCAGAAGATGGTACACCGTGTGATCGGGAAAGGTTTCTAAAACGCACCTCATTTCTCATCTCCTTGGCTCGGGTTCGCCATTCCAGCCGATTTACTAGCCATCTCCCTCCTTGGAGAATCAGCACCTTTAACCTCCTGTTCCGTACAGGTTGCAATTTGTCCTGATGATGAACGGGAAGAGGGGGAACCAATGAGAGACTAGCTCTAGGTGTTGGGACAGGCACAGGTCACTCTATTTTCCCATCAGGAAGAAGAATTAAGCACAAGCGCAGCCTGCCCCCCAGAACCAGAAGAGGGCCTGAAGCAATCCTGCGCTTTTGCGGCCAGCTCCCAAAAAAGCGAGTTGAAAAATGGAGCTCAGGGGCACTGCAATTCACAAACCTGCAGAGTTTTAAATGATACCTCTCGTCCACAAATATATTAAGGGAAGGCAACGAAGAGGCTTTGAAAACAAGGCAGAATTGCAGGAAACAGATTTCAGGAGGTAGATTTGAATCGCCTTGAAAGCACCTGAAAAGCGGCAAAACGTGGACAATGATGCCCTTGGCCAAAAAGGGCGTATGCGTTTTTTCCTGAATATATTCAGGAAAAAACGCATACGCCCTTTTTGGCCAACCAAGCAACCTGGAAAGGCAAATCAGCGCTCCAAAGAAGTCTGGCTTCCCAGCGGGCAAAAGGGCCATGCGGAAAAAAGTGTCCAAACCAGAAATGCAGGACCGGCCATGGAGAAATGGGAGCCTTGCTACGCTGATGGGTGGGATGTAAATTGCCAACAGCCACTCTGGAGAAGTGTACGGTGTGTTCTGAAACATCTAAAAAACACAGCTTGGAGAGCATAGGGCACTTCCACTCATGGCCGTATAAATTGGGAAAACTAAAAAGCAGCAAGACACAGGCACCCCAAAGTTTAGGGCTGCTCTGTTGACAAGAACCCTCACTTCATTACACCTTAAATATCCTAAGAGAGAGAAAAATGGATAAAGAAGTTGTGGTCCTCATGTACAATGGAATATCACTCAGCCATGAAATCAACTTCATAAGGCTAGAAGCAGCACGATGAGAGGATTTAGGTATGACGATTCTAAGTGAAATAAGTCACACAGAAAAAGACACTTATCATAAGATATCACTTATAGAGGGAATGTAAAAACCGCTACACTTGAACTGAATTGCAAAACAGAACAGAGTCACACATTTAGAAAACACACTATGGCTGCTGAACGGGAAAGGTGAGGTGGGCTGATGCATAAAACAAGGGTTTCAAATTAGCTCAGATACCGTTCCATAAACCCAATATGTAACAGACAAGACTTATTCCTTTTTCAGTGAACTGGACTCAACACCCCCTATTCACCGCACAAGAATATATCTGAGTAGTAAGAATCTTCAAACCTATGTATTGATATCTCTCTGTAAGTGAGTCAAGGGGGTGTAAAGCGCCATAAACACAGCCGTGAAAAGCAGCTAAACCCCATTATAAAAATAAATTACTTTTCAAAACCAGTGAAACAAAGACAGTGAAAGAGAGAGAAATTCTTACAAAATTCGTTCAGGGGCTGTGATGCAACCTGGATTGACCATATCTAGACCCACAGCTGATTGAGACATAAGGGTGGACACTCTTGGGGCTGAGAGGTACGGTGAGGTTGGGTGAGCCAACGCAGACCCTTTCAAGTAATACTGCATGGTAGCCATCCCATGGGTCCCAAATCTCCAGGTTCAAGGGCATCTTCCTACATCGAAAACAGGCATGAGAAACCCAGAAGATGGTAAACCGTGTGATCGGGAAAGGTTTCTAAAACGCACCTCATTTCTCATCTCCTTGGCTCGGGTTCGCCATTCCAGCCGATTTACTAGCCATCTCCCTCCTTGGAGAATCAGCACCTTTAAACTCCTGTTCCGTATAGGTTGCAATTTGTCCTGAGGATGAACGGGAAGACGGGGAACCAATGAGAGACTAGCTCTAGGTGTTGGGACAGGCAGAGGTCACTCTATTTTCCCATCAGGAAGAAGAATTAAGCACAAGCGCAGCCTGCCCCCCAGAACCAGAAGAGGGCCTGAAGCAATCCTGCGCTTTTGCGGCCAGCTCCCAAAAAAGCGAGTTGAAAAATGGAGCTCAGGGGCACTGCAATTCACAAACCTGCAGAGTTTTAAATGATAACTCTCGTCCACAAATATATTAAGGGAAGGCAACGAAGAGGCTTTGAAAACAAGGCAGAATTGCAGGAAACAGATTTCAGGAGGTAGATTTGAATCGCCTTGAAAGCACATGAAAAGCGGCAAAACGTGGACAATGATGCCCTTGGCCAAAAGGGGCGTATGCGTTTTTTCCTGAATATATTCAGGAAAAAACGCATACGCCCCTTTTGGCCAACCAAGCAACCTGGAAAGGCCAATCAGCGCTCCAAAGAAGTCTCGCTTCCCAGCGGGCAAAAGGGCCATGCGGAAAAAAGTGTCCAAACCAGAAATGCAGGACCGGCCATGGAGAAATGGGAGCCTTGCTACGCTGATGGGTGGGATGTAAATTGCCAACAGCCACTCTGGAGAAGTGTACGGTGTGTTCTGAAACATCTAAAAAACACAGCTTGGAGAGCATAGGGCACTTCCACTCATGGCCGTATAAATTGGGAAAACTAAAAAGCAGCAAGACACAGGCACCCCAAAGTTTAGGGCTGCTCTGTTGACAAGAACCCTCACTTCATTACACCTTAAATATCCTAGGAGAGAGAAAAATGGATAAAGAAGTTGTGGTCCTCATGTACAATGGAATATCACTCAGCCATGAAATCAACTTCATAAGGCTAGAAGCAGCACGATGAGAGGATTTAGGTATGACGATTGTAAGTGAAATAAGTCACACAGAAAAAGACACTTATCATAAGATATCACTTATAGAGGGAATGTAAAAACCGCTACACTTGAACTGAATTGCAAAACAGAACAGAGTCACACATTTAGAAAACACACTATGGCTGCTGAACGGGAAAGGTGAGGTGGGGTGATGCATAAAACAAGGGTTTCAAATTAGCTCAGATACCGTTCCATAAACCCTATATGTAACAGACAAGACCTAATCCTTTTTCACTGAACTGGACTCAACACCCCCTATTCACCGCACAAGAATATATCTGAGTAGTAAGAATCTTCAAACCTATGTATTGATATCTCTCTGTAAGTGAGTCAAGGGGGTGTAAAGCGCCATAAACACAGCCGTGAAAAGCAGCTAAACCCGATTATAAAAATAAATTACTTTTCAAAACCAGTGAAACAAAGACAGTGAAAGAGAGAGAAATTCTTACAAAATTCGTTCAGGGGCTGTGATGCAACCTGGATTGACCATATCTAGACCCACAGCTGATTGAGACATAAGGGTGGACACTCTTGGGGCTGAGAGGTACGGTGAGGTTGGGTGAGCCAACGCAGACCCTTTCAAGTAATACTGCATGGTAGCCATCCCATGGGTCCCAAATCTCCAGGTTCAAGGGCATCTTCCTACATCGAAAACAGGCATGAGAAACCCAGAAGATGGTACACCGTGTGATCGGGAAAGGTTTCTAAAACGCACCTCATTTCTCATCTCCTTGGCTCGGGTTCGCCATTCCAGCCGATTTACTAGCCATCTCCCTCCTTGGAGAATCAGCACCTTTAAACTCCTGTTCCGTATAGGTTGCAATTTGTCCTGAGGATGAACGGGAAGACGGGGAACCAATGAGAGACTAGCTCTAGGTGTTGGGACAGGCACAGGTCACTCTATTTTCCCATCAGGAAGAAGAATTAAGCACAAGCGCAGCCTGCCACCCAGAACCAGAAGAGGGCCTGAAGCAATCCTGCGCTTTTGCGGCCAGCTCCCAAAAAAGCGAGTTGAAAAATGGAGCTCAGGGGCACTGCAATTCACAAACCTGCAGAGTTTTAAATGATAACTCTCGTCCACAAATATATTAAGGGAAGGCAACGAAGAGGCTTTGAAAACAAGGCAGAATTGCAGGAAACAGATTTCAGGAGGTAGATTTGAATCGCCTTGAAAGCACATGAAAAGCGGCAAAACGTGGACAATGATGCCCTTGGCCAAAAGGGGCGTATGCGTTTTTTCCTGAATATATTCAGGAAAAAACGCATACGCCCTTTTTGGCCAACCAAGCAACCTGGAAAGGCCAATCAGCGCTCCAAAGAAGTCTCGCTTCCCAGCGGGCAAAAGGGCCATGCGGAAAAAAGTGTCCAAACCAGAAATGCAGGACCGGCCATGGAGAAATGGGAGCCTTGCTACGCTGATGGGTGGGATGTAAATTGCCAACAGCCACTCTGGAGAAGTGTACGGTGTGTTCTGAAACATCTAAAAAACACAGCTTGGAGAGCATAGGGCACTTCCACTCATGGCCGTATAAATTGGGAAAACTAAAAAGCAGCAAGACACAGGCACCCCAAAGTTTAGGGCTGCTCTGTTGACAAGAACCCTCACTTCATTACACCTTAAATATCCTAGGAGAGAGAAAAATGGATAAAGAAGTTGTGGTCCTCATGTACAATGGAATATCACTCAGCCATGAAATCAACTTCATAAGGCTAGAAGCAGCACGATGAGAGGATTTAGGTATGACGATTGTAAGTGAAATAAGTCACACAGAAAAAGACACTTATCATAAGATATCACTTAGAGAGGGAATGTAAAAACCGCTACACTTGAACTGAATTGCAAAACAGAACAGAGTCACACATTTAGAAAACACACTATGGCTGCTGAACGGGAAAGGTGAGGTGGGGTGATGCATAAAACAAGGGTTTCAAATTAGCTCAGATACCGTTCCATAAACCCTATATGTAACAGACAAGACCTAATCCTTTTTCACTGAACTGGACTCAACACCCCCTATTCACCGCACAAGAATATATCTGAGTAGTAAGAATCTTCAAACCTCTGTATTGATATCTCTCTGTAAGTGAGTCAAGGGGGTGTAAAGCGCCATAAACACAGCCGTGAAAAGCAGCTAAACCCGATTATAAAAATAAATTACTTTTCAAAACCAGTGAAACAAAGACAGTGAAAGAGAGAGAAATTCTTACAAAATTCGTTCAGGGGCTGTGATGCAACCTGGATTGACCATATCTAGACCCACAGCTGATTGAGACATAAGGGTGGACACTCTTGGGGCTGAGAGATACGGTGAGGTTGGGTGAGCCAACGCAGACCCTTTCAAGTAATACTGCATGGTAGCCATCCCATGGGTCCCAAATCTCCAGGTTCAAGGGCATCTTCCTACATCGAAAACAGGCATGAGAAACCCAGAAGATGGTACACCGTGTGATCGGGAAAGGTTTCTAAAACGCACCTCATTTCTCATCTCCTTGGCTCGGGTTCGCCATTCCAGCTGATTTACTAGCCATCTCCCTCCTTGGAGAATCAGCACCTTTAACCTCCTGTTCCGTATAGGTTGCAATTTGTCCTGATGATGAACGGGAAGACGGGGAACCAATGAGAGACTAGCTCTAGGTGTTGGGACAGGCACAGGTCACTCTATTTTCCCATCAGGAAGAAGAATTAAGCACAAGCGCAGCCTGCCCCCCAGAACCAGAAGAGGGCCTGAAGCAATCCTGCGCTTTTGCGGCCAGCTCCCAAAAAAGCGAGTTGAAAAATGGAGCTCAGGGGCACTGCAATTCACAAACCTGCAGAGTTTTAAATGATAACTCTCGTCCACAAATATATTAAGGGAAGGCAACGAAGAGGCTTTGAAAACAAGGCAGAATTGCAGGAAACAGATTTCAGGAGGTAGATTTGAATCGCCTTGAAAGCACCTGAAAAGCGGCAAAACGTGGACAATGATGCCCTTGGCCAAAAAGGGCGTATGCGTTTTTTCCTGAATATATTCAGGAAAAAACGCATACGCCCTTTTTGGCCAACCAAGCAACCTGGAAAGGCAAATCAGCGCTCCAAAGAAGTTTGGCTTCCCAGCGGGCAAAAGGGCCATGCGGAAAAAAGTGTCCAAACCAGAAATGCAGGACCGGCCATGGAGAAATGGGAGCCTTGCTACGCTGATGGGTGGGATGTAAATTGCCAACAGCCACTCTGGAGAAGTGTACGGTGTGTTCTGAAACATCTAAAAAACACAGCTTGGAGAGCATACGGCACTTCCACTCATGGCCGTATAAATTGGGAAAACTAAAAAGCAGCAAGACACAGGCACCCCAAAGTTTAGGGCTGCTCTGTTGACAAGAACCCTCACTTCATTACACCTTAAATATCCTAGGAGAGAGAAAAATGGATAAAGAAGTTTTGGTCCTCATGTACAATGGAATATCACTCAGCCATGAAATCAACTTCATAAGGCTAGAAGCAGCACGATGAGAGGATTTAGGTATGACGATTCTAAGTGAAATAAGTCACACAGAAAAAGACACTTATCATAAGATATCACTTATAGAGGGAATGTAAAAACCGCTACACTTGAACTGAATTGCAAAACAGAACAGAGTCACACATTTAGAAAACACACTATGGCTGCTGAACGGGAAAGGTGAGGTGGGGTGATGCATAAAACAAGGGTTTCAAATTAGCTCAGATACCGTTCCATAAACCCAATATGTAACAGACAAGACCTATTCCTTTTTCAGTGAACTGGACTCAACACCCCCTATTCACCGCACAAGAATATATCTGAGTAGTAAGAATCTTCAAACCTATGTATTGATATCTCTCTGTAAGTGAGTCAAGGGGGTGTAAAGCGGCCTAACCACAGCCGTGAAAAGCAGCTAAACCCCATTATAAAAATAAATTACTTTTCAAAACCCGTGAAACAAAGACAGTGAAAGAGAGAGAAATTCTTACAAAATTCGTTCAGGGGCTGTGATGCAACCTGGATTGACCATATCTAGACCCACAGCTGATTGAGACATAAGGGTGGACACTCTTGGGGCTGAGAGGTTCGGTGAGGTTGGGTGAGCCAACGCAGACCCTTTCAAGTAATACTGCATGGTAGCCATCCCATGGGTCCCAAATCTCCAGGTTCAAGGGCATCTTCCTACATCGACAACAGGCATGAGAAACCCAGAAGATGGTACACCGTGTGATCGGGAAAGGTTTCTAAAACGCACCTCATTTCTCATCTCCTTGGCTCGGGTTCGCCATTCCAGCCGATTTACTAGCCATCTCCCTCCTTGGAGAATCAGCACCTTTAACCTCCTGTTCCGTACAGGTTGCAATTTGTCCTGATGATGAACGGGAAGAGGGGGAACCAATGAGAGACTAGCTCTAGGTGTTGGGACAGGCACAGGTGACTATATTTTCCCATCAGGAAGAAGAATTAAGCACAAGCGCAGCCTGCCCCCCAGAACCAGAAGAGGGCCTGAAGCAATCCTGCGCTTTTGCGGCCAGCTCCCAAAAAAGTGAGTTGAAAAATGGAGCTCAGGGGCACTGCAATTCACAAACCTGCAGAGTTTTAAATGATAACTCTCGTCCACAAATATATTAAGGGAAGGCAACGAAGAGGCTTTGAAAACAAGGCAGAATTGCAGGAAACAGATTTCAGGAGGTAGATTTGAATCGCCTTGAAAGCACCTGAAAAGCGGCAAAACGTGGACAATGATGCCCTTGGCCAAAAAGGGCGTATGCGTTTTTTCCTGAATATATTCAGGAAAAAACGCATACGCCCTTTTTGGCCAACCAAGCAAACTGGAAAGGCAAATCAGCGTTCCAAAGAAGTCTCGCTTCCCAGCGGGCAAAAGGGCCATGCGGAAAAAAGTGTCCAAACCAGAAATGCAGGACCGGCCATGGAGAAATGGGAGCCTTGCTACGCTGATGGGTGGGATGTAAATTGCCAACAGCCACTCTGGAGAAGTGTACGGTGTGTTCTGAAACATCTAAAAAACACAGCTTGGAGAGCATAGGGCACTTCCACTCATGGCCGTATAAATTGGGAAAACTAAAAAGCAGCAAGACACAGGCACCCCAAAGTTTAGGGCTGCTCTGTTGACAAGAACCCCCACTTCATTACACCTTAAATATCCTAGGAGAGAGAAAAATGGATAAAGAAGTTGTGGTCCTCATGTACAATGGAATATCACTCAGCCATGAAATCAACTTCATAAGGCTAGAAGCAGCACGATGAGAGGATTTAGGTACGACGATTCTAAGTGAAATAAGTCACACAGAAAAAGACACTTATCATAAGATATCACTTATAGAGGGAATGTAAAAACTGCTACACTTGAACTGAATTGCAAAACAGAACAGAGTCACACATTTAGAAAACACACTATGGCTGCTGAACGGGAAAGGTGAGGTGGGGTGATGCATAAAACAAGGGTTTCAAATTAGCTCAGATACCGTTCCATAAACCCAATATGTAACAGACAAGACTTATTCCTTTTTCAGTGAACTGGACTCAACACCCCCTATTCACCGCACAAGAATATATCTGAGTAGTAAGAATCTTCAAACCTATGTATTGATATCTCTCTGTAAGTGAGTCAAGGGGGTGTAAAGCGCCATCAACACAGCCGTGAAAAGCAGCTAAACCCGATTATAAAAATAAATTACTTTTCAAAACCAGTGAAACAAAGACAGTGAAAGAGAGAGAAATTCTTACAAAATTCGTTCAGGGGCTGTGATGCAACCTGGATTGACCATATCTAGACCCACAGCTGATTGAGACATAAGGGTGGACACTCTTGGGGCTGAGAGGTACGGTGAGGTTGGGTGAGCCAACGCAGACCCTTTCAAGTAATACTGCATGGTAGCCATCCCATGGGTCCCAAATCTCCAGGTTCAAGGGCATCTTCCTACATCGAAAACAGGCATGAGAAACCCAGAAGATGGTACACCGTGTGATCGGGAAAGGTTTCTAAAACGCACCTCATTTCTCATCTCCTTGGCTCGGGTTCGCCATTCCAGCCGATTTACTAGCCATCTCCCTCCTTGGAGAATCAGCACCTTTAACCTCCTGTTCCGTACAGGTTGCAATTTGTCCTGATGATGAACGGGAAGAGGGGGAACCAATGAGAGACTAGCTCTAGGTGTTGGGACAGGCACAGGTCACTCTATTTTCCCATCAGGAAGAAGAATTAAGCACAAGCGCAGCCTGCCCCCCAGAACCAGAAGAGGGCCTGAAGCAATCCTGCGCTTTTGCGGCCAGCTCCCAAAAAAGCGAGTTGAAAAATGGAGCTCAGGGGCACTGCAATTCACAAACCTGCAGAGTTTTAAATGATACCTCTCGTCCACAAATATATTAAGGGAAGGCAACGAAGAGGCTTTGAAAACAAGGCAGAATTGCAGGAAACAGATTTCAGGAGGTAGATTTGAATCGCCTTGAAAGCACCTGAAAAGCGGCAAAACGTGGACAATGATGCCCTTGGCCAAAAAGGGCGTATGCGTTTTTTCCTGAATATATTCAGGAAAAAACGCATACGCCCTTTTTGGCCAACCAAGCAACCTGGAAAGGCAAATCAGCGCTCCAAAGAAGTCTGGCTTCCCAGCGGGCAAAAGGGCCATGCGGAAAAAAGTGTCCAAACCAGAAATGCAGGACCGGCCATGGAGAAATGGGAGCCTTGCTACGCTGATGGGTGGGATGTAAATTGCCAACAGCCACTCTGGAGAAGTGTACGGTGTGTTCTGAAACATCTAAAAAACACAGCTTGGAGAGCATAGGGCACTTCCACTCATGGCCGTATAAATTGGGAAAACTAAAAAGCAGCAAGACACAGGCACCCCAAAGTTTAGGGCTGCTCTGTTGACAAGAACCCTCACTTCATTACACCTTAAATATCCTAAGAGAGAGAAAAATGGATAAAGAAGTTGTGGTCCTCATGTACAATGGAATATCACTCAGCCATGAAATCAACTTCATAAGGCTAGAAGCAGCACGATGAGAGGATTTAGGTATGACGATTGTAAGTGAAATAAGTCACACAGAAAAAGACACTTATCATAAGATATCACTTATAGAGGGAATGTAAAAACCGCTACACTTGAACTGAATTGCAAAACAGAACAGAGTCACACATTTAGAAAACACACTATGGCTGCTGAACGGGAAAGGTGAGGTGGGGTGATGCATAAAACAAGGGTTTCAAATTAGCTCAGATACCGTTCCATAAACCCTATATGTAACAGACAAGACCTAATCCTTTTTCACTGAACTGGACTCAACACCCCCTATTCACCGCACAAGAATATATCTGAGTAGTAAGAAACTTCAAACCTATGTATTGATATCTCTCTGTAAGTGAGTCAAGGGGGTGTAAAGCGCCATAAACACAGCCGTGAAAAGCAGCTAAACCCGATTATAAAAATAAATTACTTTTCAAAACCAGTGAAACAAAGACAGTGAAAGAGAGAGAAATTCTTACAAAATTCGTTCAGGGGCTGTGATGCAACCTGGATTGACCATATCTAGACCCACAGCTGATTGAGACATAAGGGTGGACACTCTTGGGGCTGAGAGGTTCGGTGAGGTTGGGTGAGCCAACGCAGACTCTTTCAAGTAATACTGCATGGTAGCCATCCCATGGGTCCCAAATCTCCAGGTTCAAGGGCATCTTCCTACATCGAAAACAGGCATGAGAAACCCAGAAGATGGTACACCGTGTGATCGGGAAAGGTTTCTAAAACGCACCTCATTTCTCATCTCCTTGGCTCGGATTCGCCATTCCAGCCGATTTACTAGCCATCTCCCTCCTTGGAGAATCAGCACCTTTAACCTCCTGTTCCGTACAGGTTGCAATTTGTCCTGATGATGAACGGGAAGAGGGGGAACCAATGAGAGACTAGCTCTAGGTGTTGGGACAGGCACAGGTCACTCTATTTTCCCATCAGGAAGAAGAATTAAGCACAAGCGCAGCCTGCCCCCCAGAACCAGAAGAGGGCCTGAAGCAATCCTGCGCTTTTGCGGCCAGCTCCCAAAAAAGCGAGTTGAAAAATGGAGCTCAGGGGCACTGCAATTCACAAACCTGCAGAGTTTTAAATGATAACTCTCGTCCACAAATATATTAAGGGAAGGCAACGAAGAGGCTTTGAAAACAAGGCAGAATTGCAGGAAACAGATTTCAGGAGGTAGATTTGAATCGCCTTGAAAGCACATGAAAAGCGGCAAAACGTGGACAATGATGCCCTTGGCCAAAAAGGGCGTATGCGTTTTTTCCTGAATATATTCAGGAAAAAACGCATACGCCCTTTTTGGCCAACCAAGCAACCTGGAAAGGCAAATCAGCGCTCCAAAGAAGTCTGGCTTCCCAGCGGGCAAAAGGGCCATGCGGAAAAAAGTGTCCAAACCAGAAATGCAGGACCGGCCATGGAGAAATGGGAGCCTTGCTACGCTGATGGCTGGGATGTAAATTGCCAACAGCCACTCTGGAGAAGTGTACGGTGTGTTCTGAAACATCTAAAAAACACAGCTTGGAGAGCATAGGGCACTTCCACTCATGGCCGTATAAATTGGGAAAACTAAAAAGCAGCAAGACACAGGCACCCCAAAGTTTAGGGCTGCTCTGTTGACAAGAACCCCCACTTCATTACACCTTAAATATCCTAGGAGAGAGAAAAATGGATAAAGAAGTTGTGGTCCTCATGTACAATGGAATATCACTCAGCCATGAAATCAACTTCATAAGGCTAGAAGCAGCACGATGAGAGGATTTAGGTACGACGATTCTAAGTGAAATAAGTCACACAGAAAAAGACACTTATCATAAGATATCACTTATAGAGGGAATGTAAAAACTGCTACACTTGAACTGAATTGCAAAACAGAACAGAGTCACACATTTAGAAAACACACTATGGCTGCTGAACGGGAAAGGTGAGGTGGGGTGATGCATAAAACAAGGGTTTCAAATTAGCTCAGATACCGTTCCATAAACCCAATATGTAACAGACAAGACTTATTCCTTTTTCAGTGAACTGGACTCAACACCCCCTATTCACCGCACAAGAATATATCTGAGTAGTAAGAATCTTCAAACCTATGTATTGATATCTCTCTGTAAGTGAGTCAAGGGGGTGTAAAGCGCCATAAACACAGCCGTGAAAAGCAGCTAAACCCCATTATAAAAATAAATTACTTTTCAAAACCAGTGAAACAAAGACAGTGAAAGAGAGAGAAATTCTTACAAAATTCGTTCACGGGCTGTGATGCAACCTGGATTGACCATATCTAGACCCACAGCTGATTGAGACATAAGGGTGGACACTCTTGGGGCTGAGAGGTACGGTGAGGTTGGGTGAGCCAACGCAGACCCTTTCAAGTAATACTGCATGGTAGCCATCCCATGGGTCCCAAATCTCCAGGTTCAAGGGCATCTTCCTACATCGAAAACAGGCATGAGAAACCCAGAAGATGGTACACCGTGTGATCGGGAAAGGTTTCTAAAACGCACCTCATTTCTCATCTCCTTGGCTCGGGTTCGCCATTCCAGCCGATTTACTAGCCATCTCCCTCCTTGGAGAATCAGCACCTTTAACCTCCTGTTCCGTACAGGTTGCAATTTGTCCTGAGGATGAACGGGAAGAGGGGGAACCAATGAGAGACTAGCTCTAGGTGTTGGGACAGGCACAGGTCACTCTATTTTCCCATCAGGAAGAAGAATTAAGCACAAGCGCAGCCTGCCCCCCAGAACCAGAAGAGGGCCTGAAGCAATCCTGCGCTTTTGCGGCCAGCTCCCAAAAAAGCGAGTTGAAAAATGGAGCTCAGGGGCACTGCAATTCACAAACCTGCAGAGTTTTAAATGATAACTCTCGTCCACAAATATATTAAGGGAAGGCAACGAAGAGGCTTTGAAAACAAGGCAGAATTGCAGGAAACAGATTTCAGGAGGTAGATTTGAATCGCCTTGAAAGCACATGAAAAGCGGCAAAACGTGGACAATGATGCCCTTGGCCAAAAGGGGCGTATGCGTTTTTTCCTGAATATATTCAGGAAAAAACGCATACGCCCTTTTTGGCCAACCAAGCAACCTGGAAAGGCAAATCAGCGCTCCAAAGAAGTTTGGCTTCCCAGCGGGCAAAAGGGCCATGCGGAAAAAAGTGTCCAAACCAGAAATGCAGGACCGGCCATGGAGAAATGGGAGCCTTGCTACGCTGATGGGTGGGATGTAAATTGCCAACAGCCACTCTGGAGAAGTGTACGGTGTGTTCTGAAACATCTAAAAAACACAGCTTGGAGAGCATAGGGCACTTCCACTCATGGCCGTATAAATTGGGAAAACTAAAAAGCAGCAAGACACAGGCACCCCAAAGTTTAGGGCTGCTCTGTTGACAAGAACCCTCACTTCATTACACCTTAAATATCCTAGGAGAGAGAAAAATGGATAAAGAAGTTGTGGTCCTCATGTACAATGGAATATCACTCAGCCATGAAATCAACTTCATAAGGCTAGAAGCAGCACGATGAGAGGATTTAGGTATGACGATTCTAAGTGAAATAAGTCACACAGAAAAAGACACTTATCATAAGATATCACTTATAGAGGGAATGTAAAAACCGCTACACTTGAACTGAATTGCAAAACAGAACAGAGTCACACATTTAGAAAACACACTATGGCTGCTGAACGGGAAAGGTGAGGTGGGGTGATGCATAAAACAAGGGTTTCAAATTAGCTCAGATACCGTTCCATAAACCCAATATGTAACAGACAAGACTTATTCCTTTTTCAGTGAACTGGACTCAACACCCCCTATTCACCGCACAAGAATATATCTGAGTAGTAAGAATCTTCAAACCTATGTATTGATATCTCTCTGTAAGTGAGTCAAGGGGGTGTAAAGCGCCATAAACACAGCCGTGAAAAGCAGCTAAACCCCATTATAAAAATAAATTACTTTTCAAAACCAGTGAAACAAAGACAGTGAAAGATAGAGAAATTCTTACAAAATTCGTTCAGGGGCTGTGATGCAACCTAGATTGACCATATCTAGACCCACAGCTGATTGAGACATAAGGGTGGACACTCTTGGGGCTGAGAGGTTCGGTGAGGTTGGGTGAGCCAACGCAGACCCTTTCAAGTAATACTGCATGGTAGCCATCCCATGGGTCCCAAATCTCCAGGTTCAAGGGCATCTTCCTACATCGACAACAGGCATGAGAAACCCAGAAGATGGTACACCGTGTGATCGGGAAAGGTTTCTAAAACGCACCTCATTTCTCATCTCCTTGGCTCGGGTTCGCCATTCCAGCCGATTTACTAGCCATCTCCCTCCTTGGAGAATCAGCACCTTTAACCTCCTGTTCCGTACAGGTTGCAATTTGTCCTGAGGATGAACGGGAAGAGGGGGAACCAATGAGAGACTAGCTCTAGGTGTTGGGACAGGCACAGGTCACTCTATTTTCCCATCAGGAAGAAGAATTAAGCACAAGCGCAGCCTGCCCCCAGAACCAGAAGAGGGCCTGAAGCAATCCTGCGCTTTTGCAGCCAGCTCCCAAAAAAGCGAGTTGAAAAATGGAGCTCAGGGGCACTGCAATTCACAAACCTGCAGAGTTTTAAATGATAACTCTCGTCCACAAATATATGAAGGGAAGGCAACGAAGAGGCTTTGATAACAAGGCAGAATTGCAGGAAACAGATTTCAGGAGGTAGATTTGAATCGCCTTGAAAGCACATGAAAAGCGGCAAAACGTGGACAATGATGCCCTTGGCCAAAAAGGGCATATGCGTTTTTTCCTGAATATATTCAGGAAAAAACGCATACGCCCTTTTTGGCCAACCAAGCAACCTGGAAAGGCCAATCAGCGCTCCAAAGAAGTCTGGCTTCCCAGCGGGCAAAAGGGCCATGCGGAAAAAAGTGTCCAAACCAGAAATGCAGGACCGGCCATGGAGAAATGGGAGCCTTGCTACGCTGATGGGTGGGATGTAAATTGCCAACAGCCACTCTGGAGAAGTGTACGGTGTGTTCTGAAACATCTAAAAAACACAGCTTGGAGAGCATAGGGCACTTCCACTCATGGCCGTATAAATTGGGAAAACTAAAAAGCAGCAAGACACAGGCACCCCAAAGTTTAGGGCTGCTCTGTTGACAAGAACCCCCACTTCATTACACCTTAAATATCCTAGGAGAGAGAAAAATGGATAAAGAAGTTGTGGTCCTCATGTACAATGGAATATCACTCAGCCATGAAATCAACTTCATAAGGCTAGAAGCAGCACGATGAGAGGATTTAGGTACGACGATTCTAAGTGAAATAAGTCACACAGAAAAAGACACTTATCATAAGATATCACTTATAGAGGGAATGTAAAAACCGCTACACTTGAACTGAATTGCAAAACAGAACAGAGTCACACATTTAGAAAACACACTATGGCTGCTGAACGGGAAAGGTGAGGTGGGGTGATGCATAAAACAAGGGTTTCAAATTAGCTCAGATACCGTTCCATAAACCCAATATGTAACAGACAAGACCTATTCCTTTTTCAGTGAACTGGACTCAACTCCCCCTATTCACCGCACAAGAATATATCTGACTAGTAAGAATCTTCAAACCTATGTATTGATATCTCTCTGTAAGTGAGTCAAGGGGGTGTAAAGCGCCATAAACACAGCCGTGAAAAGCAGCTAAACCCCATTATAAAAATAAATTACTTTTCAAAACCAGTGAAACAAAGACAGTGAAAGAGAGAGAAATTCTTACAAAATTCGTTCAGGGGCTGTGATGCAACCTGGATTGACCATATCTAGACCCACAGCTGATTGAGACATAAGGGTGGACACTCTTGGGGCTGAGAGGTTCGGTGAGGTTGGGTGAGCCAACGCAGACCCTTTCAAGTAATACTGCATGGTAGCCATCCCATGGGTCCCAAATCTCCAGGTTCAAGGGCATCTTCCTACATCGACAACAGGCATGAGAAACCCAGAAGATGGTACACCGTGTGATCGGGAAAGGTTTCTAAAACGCACCTCATTTCTCATCTCCTTGGCTCGGGTTCGCCATTCCAGCCGATTTACTAGCCATCTCCCTCCTTGGAGAATCAGCACCTTTAACCTCCTGTTCCGTACAGGTTGCAATTTGTCCTGATGATGAACGGGAAGAGGGGGAACCAATGAGAGACTAGCTCTAGGTGTTGGGACAGGCACAGGTCACTCTATTTTCCCATCAGGAAGAAGAATTAAGCACAAGCGCAGCCTGCCCCCCAGAACCAGAAGAGGGCCTGAAGCAATCCTGCGCTTTTGCGGCCAGCTCCCAAAAAAGCGAGTTGAAAAATGGAGCTCAGGGGCACTGCAATTCACAAACCTGCAGAGTTTTAAATGATAACTCTCGTCCACAAATATATGAAGGGAAGGCAACGAAGAGGCTTTGATAACAAGGCAGAATTGCAGGAAAAAGATTTCAGGAGGTAGATTTGAATCGCCTTGAAAGCACATGAAAAGCGGCAAAACGTGGACAATGATGCCCTTGGCCAAAAAGGGCATATGCGTTTTTTCCTGAATATATTCAGGAAAAAACGCATACGCCCTTTTTGGCCAACCAAGCAACCTGGAAAGGCCAATCAGCGCTCCAAAGAAGTCTGGCTTCCCAGCGGGCAAAAGGGCCATGCGGAAAAAAGTGTCCAAACCAGAAATGCAGGACCGGCCATGGAGAAATGGGAGCCTTGCTACGCTGATGGGTGGGATGTAAATTGCCAACAGCCACTCTGGAGAAGTGTACGGTGTGTTCTGAAACATCTAAAAAACACAGCTTGGAGAGCATAGGGCACTTCCACTCATGGCCGTATAAATTGGGAAAACTAAAAAGCAGCAAGACACAGGCACCCCAAAGTTTAGGGCTGCTCTGTTGACAAGAACCCCCACTTCATTACACCTTAAATATCCTAGGAGAGAGAAAAATGGATAAAGAAGTTGTGGTCCTCATGTACAATGGAATATCACTCAGCCATGAAATCAACTTCATAAGGCTAGAAGCAGCACGATGAGAGGATTTAGGTACGACGATTCTAAGTGAAATAAGTCACACAGAAAAAGACACTTATAAGATATCACTTATAGAGGGAATGTAAAAACCGCTACACTTGAACTAAATTGCAAAACAGAACAGAGTCACACATTTAGAAAACACACTATGGCTGCTGAACGGGAAAGGTGAGGTGGGGTGATGCATAAAACAAGGGTTTCAAATTAGCTCAGATACCGTTCCATAAACCCAATATGTAACAGACAAGACCTATTCCTTTTTCAGTGAACTGGACTCAACACCCCCTATTCACCGCACAAGAATATATCTGACTAGTAAGAATCTTCAAACCTATGTATTGATATCTCTCTGTAAGTGAGTCAGGGGGGTGTAAAGCGCCATAAACACAGCCGTGAAAAGCAGCTAAACCCCATTATAAAAATAAATTACTTTTCAAAACCAGTGAAACAAAGACAGTGAAAGAGAGAGAAATTCTTACAAAATTCGTTCAGGGGCTGTGATGCAACCTGGATTGACCATATCTAGACCCACAGCTGATTGAGACATAAGGGTGGACACTCTTGGGGCTGAGAGGTTCGGTGAGGTTGGGTGAGCCAACGCAGACCCTTTCAAGTAATACTGCATGGTAGCCATCCCATGGGTCCCAAATCTCCAGGTTCAAGGGCATCTTCCTACATCGACAACAGGCATGAGAAACCCAGAAGATGGTACACCGTGTGATCGGGAAAGGTTTCTAAAACGCACCTCATTTCTCATCTCCTTGGCTCGGGTTCGCCATTCCAGCCGATTTACTAGCCATCTCCCTCCTTGGAGAATCAGCACCTTTAACCTCCTGTTCCGTACAGGTTGCAATTTGTCCTGATGATGAACGGGAAGAGGGGGAACCAATGAGAGACTAGCTCTAGGTGTTGGGACAGGCACAGGTCACTCTATTTTCCCATCAGGAAGAAGAATTAAGCACAAGCGCAGCCTGCCCCCCAGAACCAGAAGAGGGCCTGAAGCAATCCTGCGCTTTTGCGGCCAGCTCCCAAAAAAGCGAGTTGAAAAATGGAGCTCAGGGGCACTGCAATTCACAAACCTGCAGAGTTTTAAATGATAACTCTCGTCCACAAATATATTAAGGGAAGGCAACGAAGAGGCTTTGATAACAAGGCAGAATTGCAGGAAACAGATTTCAGGAGGTAGATTTGAATCGCCTTGAAAGCACATGAAAAGCGGCAAAACGTGGACAATGATGCCCTTGGCCAAAAAGGGCGTATGCGTTTTTTCCTGAATATATTCAGGGAAAAACGCATACGCCCTTTTTGGCCAACCAAGCAACCTGGAAAGGCCAATCAGCGCTCCAAAGAAGTCTGGCTTCCCAGCGGGCAAAAGGGCCATGCGGAAAAAAGTGTCCAAACCAGAAATGCAGGACCGGCCATGGAGAAATGGGAGCCTTGCTACGCTGATGGGTGGGATGTAAATTGCCAACAGCCACTCTGGAGAAGTGTACGGTGTGTTCTGAAACATCTAAAAAACACAGCTTGGAGAGCATAGGGCACTTCCACTCATGGCCGTATAAATTGGGAAAACTAAAAAGCAGCAAGACACAGGCACCCCAAAGTTTAGGGCTGCTCTGTTGACAAGAACCCCCACTTCATTACACCTTAAATATCCTAGGAGAGAGAAAAATGGATAAAGAAGTTGTGGTCCTCATGTACAATGGAATATCACTCAGCCATGAAATCAACTTCATAAGGCTAGAAGCAGCACGATGAGAGGATTTAGGTACGACGATTCTAAGTGAAATAAGTCACACAGAAAAAGACACTTATCATAAGATATCACTTATACAGGGAATGTAAAAACCGCTACACTTGAACTGAATTGCAAAACAGAACAGAGTCACAAATTTAGAAAACACACTATGGCTGCTGAACGGGAAAGGTGAGGTGGGGTGATGCATAAAACAAGGGTTTCAAATTAGCTCAGATACCGTTCCATAAACCCAATATGTAACAGACAAGACCTATTCCTTTTTCAGTGAACTGGACTCAACACCCCCTATTCACCGCACAAGAATATATCTGAGTAGTAAAAATCTTCAAACCTATGTATTGATATCTCTCTGTAAGTGAGTCAAGGGGGTGTAAAGCGGCCTAAACACAGCCGTGAAAAGCAGCTAAACCCCATTATAAAAATAAATTACTTTTCAAAACCCGTGAAACAAAGACAGTGAAAGAGAGAGAAATTCTTACAAAATTCGTTCAGGGGCTGTGATGCAACCTGGATTGACCATATCTAGACCCACAGCTGATTGAGACATAAGGGTGGACACTCTTGGGGCTGAGAGGTTCGGTGAGGTTGGGTGAGCCAACGCAGACCCTTTCAAGTAATACTGCATGGTAGCCATCCCATGGGTCCCAAATCTCCAGGTTCAAGGGCATCTTCCTACATCGACAACAGGCATGAGAAACCCAGAAGATGGTACACCGTGTGATCGGGAAAGGTTTCTAAAACGCACCTCATTTCTCATCTCCTTGGCTCGGGTTCGCCATTCCAGCCGATTTACTAGCCATCTCCCTCCTTGGAGAATCACCACCTTTAACCTCCTGTTCCGTACAGGTTGCAATTTGTCCTGAGGATGAACGGGAAGAGGGGGAACCAATGAGAGACTAGCTCTAGGTGTTGGGACAGGCACAGGTCACTCTATTTTCCCATCAGGAAGAAGAATTAAGCACAAGCGCAGCCTGCCCCCCAGAACCAGAAGAGGGCCTGAAGCAATCCTGCGCTTTTGCGGCCAGCTCCCAAAAAAGCGAGTTGAAAAATGGAGCTCAGGGGCACTGCAATTCACAAACCTGCAGAGTTTTAAATGATACCTCTCGTCCACAAATATATTAAGGGAAGGCAACGAAGAGGCTTTGATAACAAGGCAGAATTGCAGGAAACAGATTTCAGGAGGTAGATTTGAATCGCCTTGAAAGCACATGAAAAGCGGCAAAACGTGGACAATGATGCCCTTGGCCAAAAAGGGCGTATGCGTTTTTTCCTGAATATATTCAGGAAAAAACGCATACGCCCTTTTTGGCCAACCAAGCAACCTGGAAAGGCCAATCAGCGCTCCAAAGAAGTCTGGCTTCCCAGCGGGCAAAAGGGCCATGCGGAAAAAAGTGTCCAAACCAGAAATGCAGGACCGGTCATGGAGAAATGGGAGCCTTGCTACGCTGATGGGTGGGATGTAAATTGCCAACAGCCACTCTGGAGAGGTGTACGGTGTGTTCTGAAACATCTAAAAAACACAGCTTGGAGAGCATAGGGCACTTCCACTCATGGCCGTATAAATTGGGAAAACTAAAAAGCAGCAAGACACAGGCACCCCAAAGTTTAGGGCTGCTCTGTTGACAAGAACCCCCACTTCATTACACCTTAAATATCCTAGGAGAGAGAAAAATGGATAAAGAAGTTGTGGTCCTCATGTACAATGGAATATCACTCAGCCATGAAATCAACTTCATAAGGCTAGAAGCAGCACGATGAGAGGATTCAGGTACGACGATTCTAAGTGAAATAAGTCACACAGAAAAAGACACTTATCATAAGATATCACTTATAGAGGGAATGTAAAAACCGCTACACTTGAACTGAATTGCAAAACAGAACAGAGTCACACATTTAGAAAACACACTATGGCTGCTGAACGGGAAAGGTGAGGTGGGGTGATGCATAAAACAAGGGTTTCAAATTAGCTCAGATACCGTTCCATAAACCCAATATGTAACAGACAAGACCTATTCCTTTTTCAGTGAACTGGACTCAACACCCCCTATTCACCGCACAAGAATATATCTGACTAGTAAGAATCTTCAAACCTATGTATTGATATCTCTCTGTAAGTGAGTCAAGGGGGTGTAAAGCGCCATAAACACAGCGGTGAAAAGCAGCTAAACCCCATTATAAAAATAAATTACTTTTCAAAACCAGTGAAACAAAGACAGTGAAAGAGAGAGAAATTCTTACAAAATTCGTTCAGGGGCTGTGATGCAACCTGGATTGACCATATCTAGACCCACAGCTGATTGAGACATAAGGGTGGACACTCTTGGGGCTGAGAGGTTCGGTGAGGGTGGGTGAGCCAACGCAGACCCTTTCAAGTAATACTGCATGGTAGCCATCCCATGGGTCCCAAATCTCCAGGTTCAAGGGCATCTTCCTACATCGACAACAGGCATGAGAAACCCAGAAGATGGTACACCGTGTGATCGGGAAAGGTTTCTAAAACGCACCTCATTTCTCATCTCCTTGGCTCGGGTTCGCCATTCCAGCCGATTTACTAGCCATCTCCCTCCTTGGAGAATCACCACCTTTAACCTCCTGTTCCGTACAGGTTGCAATTTGTCCTGAGGATGAACGGGAAGAGGGGGAACCAATGAGAGACTAGCTCTAGGTGTTGGGACAGGCACAGGTCACTCTATTTTCCCATCAGGAAGAAGAATTAAGCACAAGCGCAGCCTGCCCCCCAGAACCAGAAGAGGGTCTGAAGCAATCCTGCGCTTTTGCGGCCAGCTCCCAAAAAAGCGAGTTGAAAAATGGAGCTCAGGGGCACTGCAATTCACAAACCTGCAGAGTTTTAAATGATAACTCTCGTCCACAAATATATTAAGGGAAGGCAACGAAGAGGCTTTGATAACAAGGCAGAATTGCAGGAAACAGATTTCAGGAGGTAGATTTGAATCGCCTTGAAAGCACATGAAAAGCGGCAAAACGTGGACAATGATGCCCTTGGCCAAAAAGGGCGTATGTGTTTTTTCCTGAATATATTCAGGAAAAAACGCATACGCCCTTTTTGGCCAACCAAGCAACCTGGAAAGGCCAATCAGCGCTCCAAAGAAGTCTGGCTTCCCAGCGGGCAAAAGGGCCATGCGGAAAAAAGTGTCCAAACCAGAAATGCAGGACCGGCCATGGAGAAATGGGAGCCTTGCTACGCTGATGGGTGGGATGTAAATTGCCAACAGCCACTCTGGAGAAGTGTACGGTGTGTTCTGAAACATCTAAAAAACACAGCTTGGAGAGCATAGGGCACTTCCACTCATGGCCGTATAAATTGGGAAAACTAAAAAGCAGCAAGACACAGGTACCCCAAAGTTTAGGGCTGCTCTGTTGACAAGAACCCCCACTTCATTACACCTTAAATATCCTAGGAGAGAGAAAAATGGATAAAGAAGTTGTGGTCCTCATGTACAATGGAATATCACTCAGCCATGAAATCAACTTCATAAGGCTAGAAGCAGCACGATGAGAGGATTTAGGTACGACGATTCTAAGTGAAATAAGTCACACAGAAAAAGACACTTATCATAAGATATCACTTATAGAGGGAATGTAAAAACCGCTACACTTGAACTGAATTGCAAAACAGAACAGAGTCACACATTTAGAGAACACACTCTGGCTGCTGAACGGGAAAGGTGAGGTGGGGTGATGCATAAAACAAGGGTTTCAAATTAGCTCAGATACCGTTCCATAAACCCAATATGTAACAGACAAGACCTATTCCTTTTTCAGTGAACTGGACTCAACACCCCCTATTCACCGCACAAGAATATATCTGAGTAGTAAGAATCTTCAAACCTATGTATTGATATCTCTCTGTAAGTGAGTCAAGGGGGTGTAAAGCGCCATAAACACAGCCGTGAAAAGCAGCTAAACCCCATTATAAAAATAAATTACTTTTCAAAACCCGTGAAACAAAGACAGTGAAAGAGAGAGAAATTCTTACAAAATTCGTTCAGGGGCTGTGATGCAACCTGGATTGACCATATCTAGACCCACAGCTGATTGAGACATAAGGGTGGACACTCTTGGGGCTGAGAGGTTCGGTGAGGTTGGGTGAGCCAACGCAGACCCTTTCAAGTAATACTGCATGGTAGCCATCCCATGGGTCCCAAATCTCCAGGTTCAAGGGCATCTTCCTACATCGACAACAGGCATGAGAAACCCAGAAGATGGTACACCGTGTGATCGGGAAAGGTTTCTAAAACGCACCTCATTTCTCATCTCCTTGGCTCGGGTTCGCCATTCCAGCCGATTTACTAGCCATCTCCCTCCTTGGAGAATCAGCACCTTTAACCTCCTGTTCCGTACAGGTTGCAATTTGTCCTGATGATGAACGGGAAGAGGGGGAACCAATGAGAGACTAGCTCTAGGTGTTGGGACAGGCACAGGTCACTCTATTTTCCCATCAGGAAGAAGAATTAAGCACAAGCGCAGCCTGCCCCCCAGAACCAGAAGAGGGCCTGAAGCAATCCTGCGCTTTTGCGGCCAGCTCCCAAAAAAGCGAGTTGAAAAATGGAGCTCAGGGGCACTGCAATTCACAAACCTGCAGAGTTTTAAATGATAACTCTCGTCCACAAATATATTAAGGGAAGGCAACGAAGAGGCTTTGATAACAAGGCAGAATTGCAGGAAACAGATTTCAGGAGGTAGATTTGAATCGCCTTGAAAGCACATGAAAAGCGGCAAAACGTGGACAATGATGCCCTTGGCCAAAAAGGGCGTATGCGTTTTTTCCTGAATATATTCAGGAAAAAACGCATACGCCCTTTTTGGCCAACCAAGCAACCTGGAAAGGCAAATCAGCGATCCAAAGAAGTCTGGCTTCCCAGCGGGCAAAAGGGCCATGCGGAAAAAAGTGTCCAAACCAGAAATGCAGGACCGGCCATGGAGAAATGGGAGCCTTGCTACGCTGATGGGTGGGATGTAAATTGCCAACAGCCACTCTGGAGAAGTGTACGGTGTGTTCTGAAACATCTAAAAAACACAGCTTGGAGAGCATAGGGAACTTCCACTCATGGCCGTATAAATTGGGAAAACTGAAAAGCAGCAAGACACAGGCACCCCAAAGTTTAGGGCTGCTCTGATGACAAGAACCCCCACTTTCATTACACCTTAAATATCCTAGGAAAGAAAAAAATGGATAAAGAAGTTGTGGTCCTCATGTACAATGGAATATCACTCAGCCATGAAATCAACGTCATAAGGCTAGTAGCAGCACGATGAGTGGATTTAGGTACGACGACTCTAAGTGAAATAAAAGTCACACAGAAAAAGACACTTATCATAAGATATCACTTATAGAGGGAATGTAAAAACCACTACACTTGAACTGAATTACAAAACAGAACAGAGTCACACATTTAGAAAACACACTATGGCTGCTGAACGGGAAAGGTAAGGTGGGGTGATGCATAAAACAAGGGTTTCGAATTAGCTCAGATACCGTTCCATAAACCCAATATGTAATAGACAAGACCTACGCCTTGCTCAGTGAACTGGACTCAACACCCCCTATTCACTGCACAAGAATATATCTGACTAGTAAGAATCTTCAAACCTATGTATTGATATCTCTCTGTAAGTGAGTCAAGGGGGTGTAAAGCGGCATAAACACAGCCGTGAAAAGCAGCTAAACCCCATTATAAAAATAAATTACTTTTCAAAACCCGTGAAACAAAGACAGTGAAAGAGAGACAAATACTTACAAAATTGTTCAGGGTCTGTGATGCAACCTGGATTGACGATATCTAGACCCACAGCTAATTGAGACATAAGGGTGGACACTCTTGGGGCTGAGAGTTTTGGTGAGGTTGGGTGAGCCAACACAGACCCTTTAAAGTAATACTGCATGGTACCCATCCCGTGGGTCCCAAATCTCCAGGTACAAGGGCATCTTCCTACATCGAAAACGTGCATGAGAAACCCAGAAGATGGTACACCGTGTGATCGGGAAATGTTTCTAAAACGCACCTCATTTCTCATCTCCTTGTGCTCGGGTTCGCCATTCCAACCGTTTTTCTAGCCATCTCCCTCCTTGGAGAATCAGCACCTTTAACCTCCTGTTCCGTACAGGTTGCAATTTGTCCTGAGGATGAACGGGAAGAGGGGGAACCAATGAGAGACTAGCTCTAGGGGTTGGGACACGCACAGGTCACTCTATTTTCCCATCAGGAAGAAGAATTAAGCACAAGCTCAGCCTGCCCCCCCGAACCAGAAGAGGGCCTCAAGCAATCCTGTGCTTTTTCGGCTTGTTCCCAAAAAAGTGACTTGAAAAATGGAGCTCAGGGGCACTGCAATTCACAAACCTGCAGAGATTTAAATGATAACTCTCGTCCACAAATATATTGAGGGAAGGCAACGAAGAGGCTTTGAAAGCAAGGCAGAATTGCAGGAAACAGATTTCAGGAGGTAGATTTGAATCGCCTTGAAAGCACATGAAAAGCGGCAAAACGTGGACAATGATGCCCTTGGCCAAAAAGGGCGTATGCGTTTTTTCCTGAATATATTCAGGAAAAAAAGCATACGCCCTTTTTGGCCAACCAAGCAACCTGGAAAGGCAAATCAGCGCACCAAAGAAGTCTGGCTTCCCAGCGGGCAAAAGGGCCATGCGGAAAAAAGTGTCAAAACCAGAAATGCAGGACCGGCCATGGAGAAATGGGAGCCTTGCTACGCTGATGGGCGGGATGTAATTTGCCAACAGCCACTCTGAAGAAGTGTACAGTGTGTCCTGAAACATCTAAAAAACACAGCTTGGAGAGCATAGGGCACTTCCACTCATGGGCGTATAAATTGGGAAAACTAAAATTCAGCAAGACACAGGCACTCCAAAGTATAGAGCTGCTCTGTTGACAAGAACCCACACTTCATTACACCCTAAATATCCTAGGAGAGAGAAAAATGCATAAAGAAGTTGTGGTCCTCATGTACAATGGAATATCACTCAGCCATGAAATCAACGTCATAAGGCTAGTAGCAGCACGATGAGTGGATTTAGGTACGACGATTCTAAGTGAAATAAGTCACACAGAAAAAGACACTTATCATAAGATATCACTTATAGAGGGAATGTAAAAACCGCTACACTTGAACTGAATTGCAAAACAGAACAGAGTCACACATTTAGAGAACACACTATGGCTGCTGAACGGGAAAGGTGAGGTGGGGTGATGCATAAAACAAGGGTTTCAAATTAGCTCAGATACCGTTCCATAAACCCAATATGTAACAGACAAGACCTATTCCTTTTTCAGTGAACTGGACTCAACACCCCCTATTCACCGCACAAGAATATATCTGAGTAGTAAGAATCTTCAAACCTATGTATTGATATCTCTCTGTAAGTGAGTCAAGGGGGTGTAAAGCGCCATAAACACAGCCGTGAAAAGCAGCTAAACCCCATTATAAAAATAAATTACTTTTCAAAACCAGTGAAACAAAGACAGTGAAAGAGAGAGAAATTCTTACAAAATTCGTTCAGGGGCTGTGATGCAACCTGGATTGACCATATCTAGACCCACAGCTGATTGAGACATAAGGGTGGACACTCTTGGGGCTGAGAGGTTCGGTGAGGTTGGGTGAGCCAACGCAGACCCTTTCAAGTAATACTGCATGGTAGCCATCCCATGGGTCCCAAATCTCCAGGTTCAAGGGCATCTTCCTACATCGAAAACAGGCATGAGAAACCCAGAAGATGGTACACCGTGTGATCGGGAAAGGTTTCTAAAACGCACCTCATTTCTCATCTCCTTGGCTCGGGTTCGCCATTCCAGCCGATTTACTAGCCATCTCCCTCCTTGGAGAATCAGCACGTTTAACCTCCTGTTCCGTACAGGTTGCAATTTGTCCTGAGGATGAACGGGAAGAGGGGGAACCAATGAGAGACTAGTTCTAGGTGTTGGGACAGGCACAGGTCACTCTATTTTCCCATCAGGAAGAAGAATTAAGCACAAGCGCAGCCTGCCCCCCAGAACCAGAAGAGGGCCTGAAGCAATCCTGCGCTTTTGCGGCCAGCTCCCAAAAAAGCGAGTTGAAAAATGGAGCTCAGGGGCACTGCAATTCACAAACCTGCAGAGTTATAAATGATAACTCTCGGCCACAAATATATTGAGGGAAGGCAACGAAGAGGCTTTGAAAGCAAGGCAGAATTGCAGGAAACAGATTTCAGGAGGTAGATTCGAATCGCCTTGAAAGCACATGAAAAGCGGCAAAACGTGGACAATGATGCCCTTAGCTAAAAAGGGCGTATGCGTTTTTTCCTGAATACATTCAGGAAAAAACGCATACGCCCTTTTTGGCCAAACAATCAAGCTGGAAAGGCAAATCAGCGCTACAAAGAAGTCTCGCTTCACAGCGGGCAAAAGGGCCATGTGGAAAAAAGTGTCAAAACCAGAAATGCAGGACCGGCCATGGAGAAATGGGAGCCTAGCTACGCTGATGGGCGGTATATAAATTGCCAACAGCCACTCTGGAGAAGTATACGGTGTGTCCTGAAACATATAAAAAACACAGCTTGGAGAGCATAGGGCACTTCCACTCATGGCCGTATAAATTGGGAAAACTAAAAATCAGCAACACACAGGCACCCCAAAGTTTAGGGCTGGTCTGTTAACAAGAACCCCCACTTCATTACACCTTCAATATCCTAGGAAAGAGCAAAATTGAAAAAGAAGTTGTGGTCCTCAAGTACAATGGAATATCACTCAGGCATGAAATCAACGTCATAAGGCTATTAGCAGAACGATGAGTGGATTTAGGTACGACGATTCTAAGTGAAATAAGTCACACAGAAAAAGACACTTATCATAAGATATCACTTATAGAGGGAATGTAAATACCGCTACACTTGAACTGAATTACAAAACAGAACAGAGTCACACGTTTAGAAAACACACTATGGCTGCTGATCGGGAAAGGAGAGGTGGGGTGATGCATAAAACAAGGGTTTCAAATTAGCTCCGATACCGTTCCATTAACCCAATATGTAATAGACAAGACCTACTCCTTGCTCAGTGAACTGGCCTCAACAACCCCTATTTACCGCACAAGAATATATCTGACTAGTAAGAATCTTCAAAACTATGTATTGATAACTCTCTGTAAGTGAGTCAAGGGGTGGGATGTAAAGCGGCATAAACACAGCCGTGAAAAGCAGCTAAACCCCATTATAAAAATAAATTCCTTTTTAAAACCCATGAAACCAAGACAGAGAAAGAGATAGAAATTCTTACAAAATTCGTTCAGGGGCTGTGATGCAACCTGGATTGACCATATCTAGACCCACAGCTGATTGAGACATAAGGGTGGACACTCTTGGGGCTGAGAGGTTTGGTGAGGTTGGGTGAGCCAACGCAAACCCTTTACAGTAATACTGCAGGTACCCATCCCATGGGCCCCAAATCTCCAGGTTCTAGGGCATCTTCCTACATCGAAAACGTGCATGAGAAACCCAGAAGATGGTACACCGTGTGATCGGGAAAGGTTTCTAAAACGCACCTCATTTCTCATCTCCTTGTGCTCGGGTTCGCCATTCCAACCGTTTTACTAGCCATCTCCCTCCTTGGAGAATCAGCACCTTTAACCTCCTGTTCCGTATAGGTTGCAATTTGTCCTGAGGATGAACGGGAAGAGGGGGAACCAATGAGAGACTAGTTCTAGGTGTTGGGACAGGCACAGGTCACTCTATTTTCCCATCAGGAAGAAGAATTAACCACAAGCACAACCTGCCCCCCAGAACCAGAAGAGGGCCTGAAGCAATCCTCCACTTTTGCGGCCAGCTCCCAAAAAAGCGAGTTGAAAAATGGAGCTCAGGGGCACTGCAATTCACAAACCTGCAGAGTTATAAATGATAACTCTCGTCCACAAATATATTGAGGGAAGGCAACGAAGAGGCTTTGAAAGCAAGGCAGAATTGCAGGAAACAGATTTCAGGAGGTAGATTCGAATCGCCTTGAAAGCACATGAAAAGCGGCAAAACGTGGACAATGATGCCCTTAGCCAAAAAGGGCGTATGCGTTTTTTCCTGAATACATTCAGGAAAAAACGCATACGCCCTTTTTGGGCAACCAAGCAAGCTGGAAAGGCAAATCAGCGCTACAAAGAAATCTCGCTTCACAGCGGGCAAAAGGGCCATGTGGAAAAAAGTGTCAAAACCAGAAATGCAGGACCGGCCATGGAGAAATGGGAGCCTTGCTACGCTGATGGGCGGTATATAAATTGCCAACAGCCACTCTGGAAAAGTATACGGTGTGTCCTGAAACATCTAAAAAACACAGCTTGGAGAGCATAGGGCACTTCCACTCATGGCCGTATAAATTGGGAAAACTAAAAATCAGCAACACACAGGCACCCCAAAGTTTAGGGCTGGTCTGTTAACAAGAACCCCCACTTCATTACACCTTCAATATCCTAGGAAAGAGCAAAATTGAAAAAGAAGTTGTGGTCCTCAAGTACAATGGAATATCACTCAGGCATGAAATCAACGTCATAAGGCTATTAGCAGAACGATGAGTGGATTTAGGTACGACGATTCTAAGTGAAATAAGTCACACAGAAAAAGACACTTATCATAAGATATCACTTATAGAGGGAATGTAAATACCGCTACACTTGAACTGAATTACAAAACAGAACAGAGTCACACGTTTAGAAAACACACTATGGCTGCTGATCGGGAAAGGAGAGGTGGGGTGATGCATAAAACAAGGGTTTCAAATTAGCTCCGATACCGTTCCATTAACCCAATATGTAATAGACAAGACCTACTCCTTGCTCAGTGAACTGGCCTCAACAACCCCTATTTACCGCACAAGAATATATCTGACTAGTAAGAATCTTCAAAACTATGTATTGATAACTCTCTGTAAGTGAGTCAAGGGGTGGGATGTAAAGCGGCATAAACACAGCCGTGAAAAGCAGCTAAACCCCATTATAAAAATAAATTCCTTTTCAAAACCCATGAAACCAAGACAGTGAAAGAGATGGAAATTCTTACAAAATTCGTTCAGGGGCTGTGATGCAACCTGGATTGACCATATCTAGACCCACAGCTGATTGAGACATAAGGGTGGACACTCTTGGGGCTGAGAGGTTTGGTGAGGTTGGGTGAGCCAACGCAAACCCTTTACAGTAATACTGCAGGTACCCATCCCATGGGCCCCAAATCTCCAGGTTCTAGGGCATCTTCCTACATCGAAAACGTGCATGAGAAACCCAGAAGATGGTACACCGTGTGATCGGGAAAGGTTTCTAAAACGCACCTCATTTCTCATCTCCTTGTGCTCGGGTTCGCCATTCCAACCGTTTTACTAGCCATCTCCCTCCTTGGAGAATCAGCACCTTTAACCTCCTGTTCCGTACAGGTTGCAATTTGTCCTGAGGATGAACGGGAAGAGGGGGAACCAATGAGAGACTAGCTCTAGGGGTTGGGACACGCACAGGTCACTCTATTTTCCCATCAGGAAGAAGAATTAAGCACAAGCTCAGCCTGCCCCCCCGAACCAGAAGAGGGCCTCAAGCAATCCTGTGGTTTGCGGCTTGTTCCCAAAAAAGTGACTTGAAAAATGGAGCTCAGGGGCACTGCAATTCACAAACCTGCAGAGATTTAAATGATAACTCTCGTCCACAAATATATTGAGGGAAGGCAACGAAGAGGCTTGGAAAGCAAGGCAGAATTGCAGGAAACAGATTTCAGGAGGTAGATTCGAATCGCCTTGAAAGCACATGAAAAGCGGCAAAACGTGGACAATGATGCCCTTGGCCAAAAAGGGCGTATGCGTTTTTTCCTGAATATATTCAGGAAAAAACGCATACGCCCTTTTTGGCCAACCAAGCAACCTGGAAAGGCAAATCAGCGCACCAAAGAAGTCTGGCTTCCCAGCGGGCAAAAGGGCCATGCGGAAAAAAGTGTCAAAACCAGAAATGCAGGACCGGCCATGGAGAAATGGGACCCTTGCTACGCTGATGGGCGGGATGTAATTTGCCAACAGCCACTCTGAAGAAGTGTACAGAGTGTCCTGAAACATCTAAAAAACACAGCTTGGAGAGCATAGGGCACTTCCACTCATGGGCGTATAAATTGGGAAAACTAAAATTCAGCAAGACACAGGCACTCCAAAGTATAGAGCTGCTCTGTTGACAAGAACCCACACTTCATTACACCCTAAATATCCTAGGAGAGAGAAAAATGCATAAAGAAGTTGTGGTCCTCATGTACAATGGAATATCACTCAGCCATGAAATCAACGTCATAAGGCTAGTAGCAGCACGATGAGTGGATTTAGGTACGACGATTCTAACTGAAATAAGTCACACAGAAAAAGACACTTATCATAAGATATCACTTATAGAGGGAATGTAAAAACCGCTACACTTGAACTGAATTGCAAAACAGAACAGAGTCACACATTTAGAGAACACACTATGGCTGCTGAACGGGAAAGGTGAGGTGGGGTGATGCATAAAACAAGGGTTTCAAATTAGCTCAGATACCGTTCCATAAACCCAATATGTAACAGACAAGACCTATTCCTTTTTCAGTGAACTGGACTCAACACCCCCTATTCACCGCACAAGAATATATCTGAGTAGTAAGAATCTTCAAACCTATGTATTGATATCTCTCTGTAAGTGAGTCAAGGGGGTGTAAAGCGCCATAAACACAGCCGTGAAAAGCAGCTAAACCCCATTATAAAAATAAATTACTTTTCAAAACCAGTGAAACAAAGACAGTGAAAGAGAGAGAAATTCTTACAAAATTCGTTCAGGGGCTGTGATGCAACCTGGATTGACCATATCTAGACCCACAGCTGATTGAGACATAAGGGTGGACACTCTTGGGGCTGAGAGGTTCGGTGAGGTTGGGTGAGCCAACGCAGACCCTTTCAAGTAATACTGCATGGTAGCCATCCCATGGGTCCCAAATCTCCAGGTTGAAGGGCATCTTCCTACATCGAAAACAGGCATGAGAAACCCAGAAGATGGTACACCGTGTGATCGGGAAAGGTTTCTAAAACGCACTTCATTTCTCATCTCCTTGGCTCGGGTTCGCCATTCCAGCCGATTTACTAGCCATCTCCCTCCTTGGAGAATCAGCACGTTTAACCTTCTGTTCCGTACATGTTGCAATTTGTCCTGATGATGAACGGGAAGAGGGGGAACCAATGAGAGACTAGTTCTAGGTGTTGGGACAGGCACAGGTCACTCTATTTTCCCATCAGGAAGAAGAATTAACCACAACCTCAACCTGCCCCCCAGAACCAGAAGAGGGCCTGAAGCAATCCTCCACTTTTGCGGCCAGCTCCCAAAAAAGCGAGTTGAAAAATGGAGCTCAGGGGCACTGCAATTCACAAACCTGCAGAGTTATAAATGATAACTCTCGTCCACAAATATATTGAGGGAAGGCAACGAAGAGGCTTTGAAAGCAAGGCAGAATTGCAGGAAACAGATTTCAGGAGGTAGATTCGAATCGCCTTGAAAGCACAAGAAAAGCGGCAAAACGTGGACAATGATGCCCTTAGCCAAAAAGGGCGTATGCGTTTTTTCCTGAATACATTCAGGAAAAAACGCATACGCCCTTTTTGGCCAACCAAGCAAGCTGGAAAGGCAAATCAGCGCTACAAAGAATTCTCGCTTCACAGCGGGCAAAAGGGCCATGCGGAAAAAAGTGTCAAAACCAGAAATGCAGGACCGGCCATGGAGAAATGGGAGCCTTGCTACGCTGATGGGCGGTATATAAATTGCCAACAGCCACTCTGGAGAAGTATACGGTGTGTCCTGAAACATCTAAAAAACACAGCTTGGAGAGAATAGGGCACTTCCACTCATGGCCGTATAAATTGGGAAAACTAAAAATCAGCAAGACACAGGCACCCCAAAGTTTAGGGCTGGTCTGTTAACAAGAACCCCCACTTCATTACACCTTCAATATCCTAGGAAAGAGCAAAATTGAAAAAGAAGTTGTGGTCCTCAAGTACAATGGAATATCACTCAGGCATGAAATCAACGTCATAAGGCTATTAGCAGAACGATGAGTGGATTTAGGTACGACGATTCTAAGTGAAATAAGTCACACAGAAAAAGACACTTATCATAAGATATCACTTATAGAGGGAATGTAAATACCGCTACACTTGAACTGAATTACAAAACAGAACAGAGTCACACGTATAGAAAACACACTATGGCTGCTGATCGGGAAAGGAGAGGTGGGGTGATGCATAAAACAAGGGTTTCAAATTAGCTCCGATACCGTTCCATTAACCCAATATGTAATAGACAAGACCTACTCCTTGCTCAGTAAACTGGACTCAACAACCCCTATTTACCGCACAAGAATATATCTGACTAGTAAGAATCTTCAAAACTATGTATTGATAACTCTCTGTAAGTGAGTCAAGGGGTGGGATGTAAAGCGGCATAAACACAGCCGTGAAAAGCAGCTAAACCCCATTATAAAAATAAATTCCTTTTCAAAACCCATGAAACCAAGACAGTGAAAGAGATAGCAATTCTTACAAAATTCGTTCAGGGGCTGTGATGCAACCTGGATTGACCATATCTAGACCCACAGCTGATTGAGACATAAGGGTGGACACTCTTGGGGCTGAGAGGTTTGGTGAGGTTGGGTGAGCCAACGCAAACCCTTTACAGTAATACTGCAGGTACCCATCCCATGGGCCCCAAATCTCCAGGTTCTAGGGCATCTTCCTACGTCGAAAACTTGCATGAGAAACCCAGAAGATGGTACACCGTGTGATCGGGAAAGCTTTCTAAAACGCACCTAATTTCTCATCTATTTGTGTTCAGGTTCACCATTTCAGCCGCTTTACTAGCCATCTCCGTCCTTGGAGAATCAGCACCTTTAACCTCCTGTTCCGTACAGGTTGCAATTTGTCCTGAGGATGAACGGGAAGAGGGGGAACCAATGAGAGACTAGCTCTAGGGGTTGGGACAGGCACAGGTCACTCTATTTTCCCATCAGGAAGAAGAATTAACTACAGGCTTAGGCTGCCGACCGGAACCAGAATAGTGTCTGAAGCAATCCTGCGCATTTGCGGCCAGCTCCCAAAAAAGCGAGTTGAAAAATGGAGCTCAGGGGCACTGTAATTCACAAACCTGCAGAGTTTTAAATGATAAATCTCGTCCACAAATATATTAAGGGAAGGCAAAGAAGAGGCTTTGAAAACAAGGCAGAATTGCAGGAAACAGATTTCAGGAGGTAGATTCGAATCGCCTTCAAAGCACATGAAAAGCGGCAAAACGTGGACAATGATGCCCTTGGCCAAAAAGGGCGTATGCGTTTTTTCCTGAATATATTCAGGAAAAAACGCATACGCCCTTTTTGGCCAACCAAGCAACCTGGAAAGGCAAATCAGCGCTCCAAAGAAGTCTGGCTTCCCAGCGGGAAAAAGGGAAATGTTGCAAAAAAGTGTCAAAACCAGAAATGCAGGAACGGCCATGGAGTAATGGGAGCCTTGCTACGCTGATGGGTGGGATGTAAATTGCCAACAGCCACTCTGGAGAAGTGTACGGTGTGTCCTGAAACATCTAAAAAACACAGCTTGGAGAGCATAGGGCACTTCCACTCATGGGCGTATAAATTGGGAAAACTAAAAATCAGCAAGACACAGGCACCCCAAAGTTTAGGGCTGCTCTGATGACAAGAACCCCCACTTCATTACACCTTAAATATCCTAGGAAAGAAAAAAATGGATAAAGAAGTTGTGGTCCTCATGTACAATGGAATATCACTCAGCCATGAAATCAACGTCATAAGGCTAGTAGCAGCACGATGAGTGGATTTAGGTACGACGACTCTAAGTGAAATAAGTCACACAGAAAAAGACACTTATCATAAGATATCACTTATAGAGGGAATGTAAAAACCGCTACACTTGAACTGAATTACAAAACAGAACAGAGTCACACGTTTAGAAAACACACTATGGCTGCTGAACGGGAAAGGTAAGGTGGGGTGATGCATAAAACAAGGGTTTCGAATTAGCTCAGATACCGTTCCATAAACCCAATATGTAATAGACAAGACCTACGCCTTGCTCAGTGAACTGGACTCAACACCCCCTATTCACCGCACAAGAATATATCTGACTAGTAAGAATCTTCAAACCTATGTATTGATATCTCTCTGTAAGTGAGTCAAGGGGGTGTAAAGCGGCATAAACACAGCCGTGAAAAGCAGCCAAACCCCATTATAAAAATAAATTACTTTTCAAAACCCGTGAAACAAAGACAGTGAAAGAGAGACAAATACTTACAAAACTGTTCAGGGTCTGTGATGCAACCTGGATTGACGATATCTAGACCCACAGCTAATTGAGACATAAGGGTGGACAATCTTGGGGCTGAGAGTTTTGGTGAGGTTGGGTGAGCCAACAGAGACCCTTTAAAGTAATACTGCATGGCACCCATCCCATGGGTCCCAAATCTCCAGGTTCAAGGGCATCTTCCTACATCGAAAACGTGCATGAGAAACCCAGAAGATGGTACACCGTGTGATCGGGAAAGGTTTCTAAAACGCACCTCATTTCTCATCTCCTTGTGCTCGGGTTCGCCATTCCAACCGTTTTACTAGACATCTCCCTCCTTGGAGAATCAGCACCTTTAACCTCCTCTTCCGTACAGGTTGCAATTTGTCCTGAGGATGAACGGGAAGAGGGGGAACCAATGAGAGACTAGCTCTAGGTGTTGGGACAGGCACAGGTCACTCTATTTTCCCATCAGGAAGAAGAATTAAGCACAAGCGCAGCCTGCCCCCCAGAACCAGAAGAGGGCCTGAAGCAATCCTGCGCTTTTGCGGCCAGCTCCCAAAAAAGCGAGTTGAAAAATGGAGCTCAGGGGCACTGCAATTCACAAACCTGCAGAGTTTTAAATGATACCTCTCGTCCACAAATATATTAAGGGAAGGCAACGAAGAGGCTTTGAAAACAAGGCAGAATTGCAGGAAACAGATTTCAGGAGGTAGATTTGAATCGCCTTGAAAGCACATGAAAAGCGGGAAAACGTGGACAATGATGCCCTTGGCCAAAAAGGGCGTATGCGTTTTTTCCTGAATATATTCAGGAAAAAACGCATACGCCCTTTTTGGCCAACCAAGCAACCTGGAAAGGCCAATCATCGCTCCAAAGAAGTCTCGCTTCCCAGCGGGCAAAAAGGCCATGCGGAAAAAAGTGTCCAAACCAGAAATGCAGGACCGGCCATGGAGAAATGGGAGCCTTGCTACGCTGATGGGTGGGATGTAAATTGCCAACAGCCACTCTGGAGACGTGTACGGTGTGTTCTGAAACATCTAAAAAACACAGCTTGGAGAGCATAGGGCACTTCCACTCATGGCCGTATAAATTGGGAAAACTAAAAATCAGCAAGACACAGGCACCCCAAAGTTTAGGGCTGCTCTGTTGACAAGAACCCCCACTTCATTACACCTTAAATATCCTAGGAGAGAGAAAAATGGATAAAGAAGTTGTGGTCCTCATGTACAATGGAATATCACTCAGCCATGAAATCAACTTCATAAGGCTAGAAGCAGCACGATGAGAGGATTTAGGTACGACGATTCTAAGTGAAATAAGTCACACAAAAAAAGACACTTATCATAAGATATCAATATAGAGGGAATGTAAAAACCGCTACACTTGAACTGAATTGCAAAACAGAACAGAGTCACACATTTAGAAAACACACTATGGCTGCTGAACGGGAAAGGTGAGGTGGGGTGATGCATAAAACAAGGGTTACAAATTAGCTCAGATACCGTTCCATAAACCCAATATGTAACAGACAAGTCCTATTCCTTTTTCAGTGAACTGGACTCAACACCCCCTATTCACCGCACAAGAATATATCTGACTAGTAAGAATCTTCAAACCTATGTATTGATATCTCTCTGTAAGTGAGTCAAGGGGGTGTAAAGCGCCATAAACACAGCCGTGAAAAGCAGCTAAACCCCATTATAAAAATAAATTACATTTCAAAACCCGTGAAACAAAGACAGTGAAAGAGAGAGAAATTCTTACAAAATTCGTTCAGGGGCTGTGATGCAAACTGGATTGACCATATCTAGACCCACAGCTGATTGAGACATAAGGGTGGACACTCTTGGGGCTGAGAGGTTCGGTGAGGTTGGGTGAGCCAACGCAGACCCTTTCAAGTAATACTGCATGGTAGCCATCCCATGGGTCCCAAATCTCCAGGTTCAAGGGCATCTTCCTACATCGACAACAGGCATGAGAAACCCAGAAGATGGTACACCGTGTGATCGGGAAAGGTTTCTAAAACGCACCTCATTTCTCATCTCCTTGGCTCGGGTTCGCCATTCCAGCCGATTTACTAGCCATCTCCCTCCTTGGAGAATCACCACCTTTAACCTCCTGTTCCGTACAGGTTGCAATTTGTCCTGAGGATGAACGGGAAGAGGGGGAACCAATGAGAGACTAGCTCTAGGTGTTGGCACAGGCACAGGTCACTCTATTTTCCCATCAGGAAGAAGAATTAAGCACAAGCGCAGCCTGCCCCCCAGAACCAGAAGAGGGCCTGAAGCAATCCTGCGCTTTTGCGGCCAGCTCCCAAAAAAGCGAGTTGAAAAATGGAGCTCAGGGGCACTGCAATTCACAAACATGCAGAGTTTTAAATGATACCTCTCGTCCACAAATATATTAAGGGAAGGCAATGAAGAGGCTTTGAAAACAAGGCAGAATTGCAGGAAACAGATTTCAGGAGGTAGATTCGAATCGCCTTGAAAGCACATGAAAAGCGGCAAAACGTGGACAATGATGCCCTTGGCCAAAAAGGGCATATGCGTTTTTTCCTGAATATATTCAGGAAAAAACGCATACGCCCTTTATGGCCAACCAAGCAACCTGGAAAGGCAAATCAGCGCTCCAAAGAAGTCTCGCTTCCCAGCGGGGAAAAGGGCCATGCGGAAAAAAGTGTCCAAACCAGAAATGCAGGACAGGCCATGGAGAAATGGGAGCCTTGCTACGCTGATGGGTGGGATGTAAATTGCCAACAGCCACTCTGGAGAAGTGTACGGTGTGTTCTGAAACATCTAAAAAACACAGCTTGGAGAGCATAGGGCACTTCCACTCATGGCCGTATAAATTGGGAAAACTAAAAAGCAGCAAGACACAGGCACCCCAAAGTTTAGGGCTGCTCTGTTGACAAGAACCCCCACTTCATTACACCTTAAATATCCTAGGAGAGAGAAAAATGGATAAAGAAGTTGTGGTCCTCATGTACAATGGAATATCACTCAGCCATGAAATCAACTTCATAAGGGTAGAAGCAGCACGATGAGAGGATTTAGGTACGACGATTCTAAGTGAAATAAGTCACACAGAAAAAGACACTTATCATAAGATATCACTTATAGAGGGAATGTAAAAACCGCTACACTTGAACTGAATTGCAAAACAGAACAGAGTCACACATTTAGAAAACACACTATGGCTGCTGAACGGGAAAGGTGAGGTGGGGTGATGCATAAAACAAGGGTTTCAAATTAGCTCAGATACCGTTCCATAAACTCAATATGTAACAGACAAGACCTATTCCTTTTTCAGTGAACTGGACTCAACACCCCCTATTCACCGCACAAGAATATATCTGAGTAGTAAGAATCTTCAAACCTATGTATTGATATCTCTCTGTAAGTGAGTCAAGGGGGTGTAAAGCGCCATAAACACAGCCGTGAGAAGCAGCTAAACCCCATTATAAAAATAAATTACTTTTCAAAACCAGTGAAACAAAGACAGTGAAAGAGAGAGAAGTTCTTACAAAATTCGTTCAGGGGCTGTGATGCAACCTGGATTGACCATATCTAGACACACAGCTGATTGAGACATAAGGGTGGACACTCTTGGGGCTGAGAGGTTCGGTGAGGTTGGGTGAGCCAACGCAGACCCTTTCAAGTAATACTGCATGGTAGCCATCCCATGGGTCCCAAATGTCCAGGTTCAAGGGCATCTTCCTACATCGAAAACAGGCATGAGAAACCCAGAAGATGGTACACCGTGTGATCGGGAAAGGTTTCTAAAACGCACCTCATTTCTCATCTCCTTGGCTCGGGTTCGCCATTCCAGCCGATTTACTAGCCATCTCCCTCCTTGGAGAATCACCACCTTTAACCTCCTGTTCCGTACAGGTTGCAATTTGTCCTGAGGATGAACGGGAAGAGGGGGAACCAATGAGAGACTAGCTCTAGGTGTTGGCACAGGCACAGGTCACTCTATTTTCCCATCAGGAAGAAGAATTAAGCACAAGCGCAGCCTGCCCCCCAGAACCAGAAGAGGGCCTGAAGCAATCCTGCGCTTTTGCGGCCAGCTCCCAAAAAAGCGAGTTGAAAAATGGAGCTCAGGGGCACTGCAATTCACAAACATGCAGAGTTTTAAATGATACCTCTCGTCCACAAATATATTAAGGGAAGGCAACGAAGAGGCTTTGAAAACAAGGCAGAATTGCAGGAAACAGATTTCAGGAGGTAGATTCGAATCGCCTTGAAAGCACATGAAAAGCGGCAAAACGTGGACAATGATGCCCTTGGCCAAAAAGGGCATATGCGTTTTTTCCTGAATATATTCAGGAAAAAACGCATACGCCCTTTATGGCCAACCAAGCAACCTGGAAAGGCAAATCAGCGCTCCAAAGAAGTCTCGCTTCCCAGCGGGGAAAAGGGCCATGCGGAAAAAAGTGTCCAAACCAGAAATGCAGGACAGGCCATGGAGAAATGGGAGCCTTGCTACGCTGATGGGTGGGATGTAAATTGCCAACAGCCACTCTGGAGAAGTGTACGGTGTGTTCTGAAACATCTAAAAAACACAGCTTGGAGAGCATAGGGCACTTCCACTCATGGCCGTATAAATTGGGAAAACTAAAAAGCAGCAAGACACAGGCACCCCAAAGTTTAGGGCTGCTCTGTTGACAAGAACCCCCACTTCATTACACCTTAAATATCCTAGGAGAGAGAAAAATGGATAAAGAAGTTGTGGTCCTCATGTACAATGGAATATCACTCAGCCATGAAATCAACTTCATAAGGGTAGAAGCAGCACGATGAGAGGATTTAGGTACGACGATTCTAAGTGAAATAAGTCACACAGAAAAAGACACTTATCATAAGATATCACTTATAGAGGGAATGTAAAAACCGCTACACTTGAACTGAATTGCAAAACAGAACAGAGTCACACATTTAGAAAACACACTATGGCTGCTGAACGGGAAAGGTGAGGTGGGGTGATGCATAAAACAAGGGTTTCAAATTAGCTCAGATACCGTTCCATAAACCCAATATGTAAGAGACAAGACCTATTCCTTTTTCAGTGAACTGGACTCAACACCCCCTATTCACCGCACAAGAATATATCTGAGTAGTAAGAATCTTCAAACCTATGTATTGATATCTCTCTGTAAGTGAGTCAAGGGGGTGTAAAGCGCCATAAACACAGCCGTGAGAAGCAGCTAAACCCCATTATAAAAATAAATTACTTTTCAAAACCAGTGAAACAAAGACAGTGAAAGAGAGAGAAGTTCTTACAAAATTCGTTCAGGGGCTGTGATGCAACCTGGATTGACCATATCTAGACACACAGCTGATTGAGACATAAGGGTGGACACTCTTGGGGCTGAGAGGTTCGGTGAGGTTGGGTGAGCCAACGCAGACCCTTTCAAGTAATACTGCATGGTAGCCATCCCATGGGTCCCAAATGTCCAGGTTCAAGGGCATCTTCCTACATCGAAAACAGGCATGAGAAACCCAGAAGATGGTACACCGTGTGATCGGGAAAGGTTTCTAAAACGCACCTCATTTCTCATCTCCTTGGCTCGGGTTCGCCATTCCAGCCGATTTACTAGCCATCTCCCTCCTTGGAGAATCACCACCTTTAACCTCCTGTTCCGTACAGGTTGCAATTTGTCCTGAGGATGAACGGGAAGAGGGGGAACCAATGAGAGACTAGCTCTAGGTGTTGGCACAGGCACAGGTCACTCTATTTTCCCATCAGGAAGAAGAATTAAGCACAAGCGCAGCCTGCCCCCCAGAACCAGAAGAGGGCCTGAAGCAATCCTGCGCTTTTGCGGCCAGCTCCCAAAAAAGCGAGTTGAAAAATGGAGCTCAGGGGCACTGCAATTCACAAACATGCAGAGTTTTAAATGATACCTCTCGTCCACAAATATATTAAGGGAAGGCAACGAAGAGGCTTTGAAAACAAGGCAGAATTGCAGGAAACAGATTTCAGGAGGTAGATTCGAATCGCCTTGAAAGCACATGAAAAGCGGCAAAACGTGGACAATGATGCCCTTGGCCAAAAAGGGCATATGCGTTTTTTCCTGAATATATTCAGGAAAAAACGCATACGCCCTTTATGGCCAACCAAGCAACCTGGAAAGGCAAATCAGCGCTCCAAAGAAGTCTCGCTTCCCAGCGGGGAAAAGGGCCATGCGGAAAAAAGTGTCCAAACCAGAAATGCAGGACAGGCCATGGAGAAATGGGAGCCTTGCTACGCTTATGGGTGGGATGTAAATTGCCAACAGCCACTCTGGAGAAGTGTACGGTGTGTTCTGAAACATCTAAAAAACACAGCTTGGAGAGCATAGGGCACTTCCACTCATGGCCGTATAAATTGGGAAAACTAAAAAGCAGCAAGACACAGGCACCCCAAAGTTTAGGGCTGCTCTGTTGACAAGAACCCCCACTTCATTACACCTTAAATATCCTAGGAGAGAGAAAAATGGATAAAGAAGTTGTGGTCCTCATGTACAATGGAATATCACTCAGCCATGAAATCAACTTCATAAGGGTAGAAGCAGCACGATGAGAGGATTTAGGTACGACGATTCTAAGTGAAATAAGTCACACAGAAAAAGACACTTATCATAAGATATCACTTATAGAGGGAATGTAAAAACCGCTACACTTGAACTGAATTGCAAAACAGAACAGAGTCACACATTTAGAAAACACACTATGGCTGCTGAACGGGAAAGGTGAGGTGGGGTGATGCATAAAACAAGGGTTTCAAATTAGCTCAGATACCGTTCCATAAACTCAATATGTAACAGACAAGACCTATTCCTTTTTCAGTGAACTGGACTCAACACCCCCTATTCACCGCACAAGAATATATCTGAGTAGTAAGAATCTTCAAACCTATGTATTGATATCTCTCTGTAAGTGAGTCAAGGGGGTGTAAAGCGCCATAAACACAGCCGTGAGAAGCAGCTAAACCCCATTATAAAAATAAATTACTTTTCAAAACCAGTGAAACAAAGACAGTGAAAGAGAGAGAAGTTCTTACAAAATTCGTTCAGGGGCTGTGATGCAACCTGGATTGACCATATCTAGACACACAGCTGATTGAGACATAAGGGTGGACACTCTTGGGGCTGAGAGGTTCGGTGAGGTTGGGTGAGCCAACGCAGACCCTTTCAAGTAATACTGCATGGTAGCCATCCCATGGGTCCCAAATGTCCAGGTTCAAGGGCATCTTCCTACATCGAAAACAGGCATGAGAAACCCAGAAGATGGTACACCGTGTGATCGGGAAAGGTTTCTAAAACGCACCTCATTTCTCATCTCCTTGGCTCGGGTTCGCCATTCCAGCCGATTTACTAGCCATCTTCCTCCTTGGAGAATCAGCACCTTTAACCTCCTGTTCCGTACAGGTTGCAATTTGTCCTACTGATGAATGGGAAGAGGGGGAACCAATGAGAGACTAGCTCTAGGTGTTGGGACAGGCACAGGTCACTCTATTTTCCCATCAGGAAGAAGAATTAAGCACAAGCGCAGCCTGCCCCCCAGAACCAGAAGAGGGCCTGAAGCAATCCTGCGCTTTTGCGGCCAGCTCCCAAAAAAGCGAGTTGAAAAATGGAGCTCAGGGGCACTGCAATTCACAAACCTGCAGAGTTTTAAATGATAACTCTCGTCCACAAATATATTAAGGGAAGGCAACGAAGAGGCTTTGAAAACAAGGCAGAATTGCAGGAAACAGATTTCAGGAGGTAGATTCGAATCGCCTTGAAAGCACATGAAAAGCGGCAAAACGTGGACAATGATGCCCTTGGCCAAAAAGGGCGTATGCGTTTTTTCCTGAATATATTCAGGAAAAAACGCATACGCCCTTTTTGGCCAACCAAGCAACCTGGAAAGGCAAATCAGCGCTCCAAAGAAGTCTGGCTTCCCAGCGGGCAAAAGGGCCATGCGGAAAAAAGTGTCCAAACCAGAAATGCAGGACCGGCCATGGAGAAATGGGAGCCTTGCTACGCTGATGGGTGGGATGTAAATTGCCAACAGCCACTCTGGAGAAGTGTACGGTGTGTTCTGAAACATCTAAGAAACACAGCTTGGAGAGCATAGGGCACTTCCACTCATGGCCGTATAAATTGGGAAAACTAAAAAGCAGCAAGACACAGGCACACCAAAGTTTAGGGCTGCTCTGTTGACAAGAACCCCCACTTCATTACACCTTAAATATCCTAGGAGAGAGAAAAATGGATAAAGAAGTTGTGGTCCTCATGTACAATGGAATATCACTCAGCCATGAAATCAACTTCATAAGGCTAGAAGCAGCACGATGAGAGGATTTAGGTACGACGATCCTAAGTGAAATAAGTCACACAGAAAAAGACACTTATCATAAGATATCACTTATAGAGGGAATGTAAAAACCGCTACACTTGAACTGAATTGCAAAACAGAACAGAGTCACACATTTAGAAAACACACTATGGCTGCTGAACGGGAAAGGTGAGGTGGGGTGATGCATAAAACAAGGGTTTCAAATTAGCTCAGATACCGTTCCATAAACCCAATATGTAACAGACAAGACCTATTCCTTTTTCAGTGAACTGGACTCAACACCCCCTATTCACCGCACAAGAATATATCTGAGTAGTAAGAATCTTCAAACCTATGTATTGATATCTCTCTGTAAGTGAGTCAAGGGGGTGTAAAGCGCCATAAACACAGCCGTGAGAAGCAGCTAAACCCCATTATAAAAATAAATTACTTTTCAAAACCAGTGAAACAAAGAGAGTGAAAGAGAGAGAAGTTCTTACAAAATTCGTTCAGGGGCTGTGATGCAACCTGGATTGACCATATCTAGACCCACAGCTGATTGAGACATAAGGGTGGACACTCTTGGGGCTGAGAGGTTCGGTGAGGTTGGGTGAGCCAACGCAGACCCTTTCAAGTAATACTGCATGGTAGCCATCCCATGGGTCCCAAATGTCCAGGTTCAAGGGCATCTTCCTACATCGACAACAGGCATGAGAAACCCAGAAGATGGTACACCGTGTGATCGGGAAAGGTTTCTAAAACGCACCTCATTTCTCATCTCCTTGGCTCGGGTTCGCCATTCCAGCCGATTTACTAGCCATCTCCCTCCTTGGAGAATCAGCACCTTTAACCTCCTGTTCCGTACAGGTTGCAATTTGTCCTACTGATGAATGGGAAGAGGGGGAACCAATGAGAGACTAGCTCTAGGTGTTGGGACAGGCACAGGTCACTCTATTTTCCCATCAGGAAGAAGAATTAAGCACAAGCGCAGCCTGCCCCCCAGAACCAGAAGAGGGCCTGAAGCAATCCTGCGCTTTTGCGGCCAGCTCCCAAAAAAGCGAGTTGAAAAATGGAGCTCAGGGGCACTGCAATTCACAAACCTGCAGAGTTTTAAATGATAACTCTCGTCCACAAATATATTAAGGGAAGGCAACGAAGAGGCTTTGAAAACAAGGCAGAATTGCAGGAAACAGATTTCAGGAGGTAGATTCGAATCGCCTTGAAAGCACATGAAAAGCGGCAAAACGTGGACAATGATGCCCTTGGCCAAAAAGGGCGTATGCGTTTTTTCCTGAATATATTCAGGAAAAAACGCATACGCCCTTTTTGGCCAACCAAGCAACCTGGAAAGGCAAATCAGCGCTCCAAAGAAGTCTGGCTTCCCAGCGGGCAAAAGGGCCATGCGGAAAAAAGTGTCCAAACCAGAAATGCAGGACCGGCCATGGAGAAATGGGAGCCTTGCTACGCTGATGGGTGGGATGTAAATTGCCAACAGCCACTCTGGAGACGTGTACGGTGTGTTCTGAAACATCTAAAAAACACAGCTTGGAGAGCATAGGGCACTTCCACTCATGGCCGTATAAATTGGGAAAACTAAAAATCAGCAAGACACAGGCACCCCAAAGTTTAGGGCTGCTCTGTTGACAAGAACCCCCACTTCATTACACCTTAAATATCCTAGGAGAGAGAAAAATGGATAAAGAAGTTGTGGTCCTCATGTACAATGGAATATCACTCAGCCATGAAATCAACTTCATAAGGCTAGAAGCAGCACGATGAGAGGATTTAGGTACGACGATTCTAAGTGAAATAAGTCACACAAAAAAAGACACTTATCATAAGATATCAATATAGAGGGAATGTAAAAACCGCTACACTTGAACTGAATTGCAAAACAGAACAGAGTCACACATTTAGAAAACACACTATGGCTGCTGAACGGGAAAGGTGAGGTGGGGTGATGCATAAAACAAGGGTTACAAATTAGCTCAGATACCGTTCCATAAACCCAATATGTAACAGACAAGTCCTATTCCTTTTTCAGTGAACTGGACTCAACACCCCCTATTCACCGCACAAGAATATATCTGACTAGTAAGAATCTTCAAACCTATGTATTGATATCTCTCTGTAAGTGAGTCAAGGGGGTGTAAAGCGCCATAAACACAGCCGTGAAAAGCAGCTAAACCCCATTATAAAAATAAATTACATTTCAAAACCCGTGAAACAAAGACAGTGAAAGAGAGAGAAATTCTTACAAAATTCGTTCAGGGGCTGTGATGCAACCTGGATTGACCATATCTAGACCCACAGCTGATTGAGACATAAGGGTGGACACTCTTGGGGCTGAGAGGTTCGGTGAGGTTGGGTGAGCCAACGCAGACCCTTTCAAGTAATACTGCATGGTAGCCATCCCATGGGTCCCAAATCTCCAGGTTCAAGGGCATCTTCCTACATCGACAACAGGCATGAGAAACCCAGAAGATGGTACACCGTGTGATCGGGAAAGGTTTCTAAAACGCACCTCATTTCTCATCTCCTTGGCTCGGGTTCGCCATTCCAGCCGATTTACTAGCCATCTCCCTCCTTGGAGAATCAGCACCTTTAACCTCCTGTTCCGTACAGGTTGCAATTGGTCCTGATGATGAACGGGAAGAGGGGGAACCAATGAGAGACTAGCTCTAGGTGTTGGCACAGGCACAGGTCACTCTATTTTCCCATCAGGAAGAAGAATTAAGCACAAGCGCAGCCTGCCCCCCAGAACCAGACGAGGGCCTGAAGCAATCCTGCGCTTTTGCAGCCAGCTCCCAAAAAAGCGAGTTGAAAAATGGAGCTCAGGGGCACTGCAATTCACAAACCTGCAGAGTTTTAAATGATAACTCTCGTCCACAAATATATTAAGGGAAGGCAACGAAGAGGCTTTGAAAACAAGGCAGAATTGCAGGGAACAGATTTCAGGAGGTAGATTTGAATCGCCTTGAAAGCACATGAAAAGCGGCAAAACGTGGACAATGATGCCCTTGGCCAAAAAGGGCGTATGCGTTTTTTCCTGAATATATTCAGGAAAAAACGCATACGCCCTTTTTGGCCAACCAAGCAACCTGGAAAGGCAAATCAGCGCTCCAAAGAAGTCTGGCTTCCCAGCGGGCAAAAGGGCCATGCGGAAAAAAGTGTCCAAACCAGAAATGCAGGACCGGCCATGGAGAAATGGGAGCCTTGCTACGCTGATGGGTGGGATGTAAATTGCCAACAGCCACTCTGGAGAAGTGTACGGTGTGTTCTGAAACATCTAAGAAACACAGCTTGGAGAGCATAGGGCACTTCCACTCATGGCCGTATAAATTGGGAAAACTAAAAATCAGCAAGACACAGGCACCCCAAAGTTTAGGGCTGCTCTGTTGACAAGAACCCCCACTTCATTACACCTTAAATATCCTAGGAGAGAGAAAAATGGATAAAGAAGTTGTGGTCCTCATGTACAATGGAATATCACTCAGCCATGAAATCAACTTCATAAGGCTAGAAGCAGCACGATGAGAGGATTTAGGTACGACGATTCTAAGTGAAATAAGTCACACAGAAAAAGACACTTATCATAAGATATCACTTATAGAGGGAATGTAAAAACCGCTACACTTGAACTGAATTGCAAAACAGAACAGAGTCACACATTTAGAAAACACACTATGGCTGCTGAACGGGAAAGGTGAGGTGGGGTGATGCATAAAACAAGGGTTTCAAATTAGCTCAGATACCGTTCCATAAACTCAATATGTAACAGACAAGACCTATTCCTTTTTCAGTGAACTGGACTCAACACCCCCTATTCACCGCACAAGAATATATCTGAGTAGTAAGAATCTTCAAACCTATGTATTGATATCTCTCTGTAAGTGAGTCAAGGGGGTGTAAAGCGCCATAAACACAGCCGTGAGAAGCAGCTAAACCCCATTATAAAAATAAATTACTTTTCAAAACCAGTGAAACAAAGACAGTGAAAGAGAGAGAAGTTCTTACAAAATTCGTTCAGGGGCTGTGATGCAACCTGGATTGACCATATCTAGACACACAGCTGATTGAGACATAAGGGTGGACACTCTTGGGGCTGAGAGGTTCGGTGAGGTTGGGTGAGCCAACGCAGACCCTTTCAAGTAATACTGCATGGTAGCCATCCCATGGGTCCCAAATGTCCAGGTTCAAGGGCATCTTCCTACATCGAAAACAGGCATGAGAAACCCAGAAGATGGTACACCGTGTGATCGGGAAAGGTTTCTAAAACGCACCTCATTTCTCATCTCCTTGGCTCGGGTTCGCCATTCCAGCCGATTTACTAGCCATCTCCCTCCTTGGAGAATCACCACCTTTAACCTCCTGTTCCGTACAGGTTGCAATTTGTCCTGAGGATGAACGGGAAGAGGGGGAACCAATGAGAGACTAGCTCTAGGTGTTGGCACAGGCACAGGTCACTCTATTTTCCCATCAGGAAGAAGAATTAAGCACAAGCGCAGCCTGCCCCCCAGAACCAGAAGAGGGCCTGAAGCAATCCTGCGCTTTTGCGGCCAGCTCCCAAAAAAGCGAGTTGAAAAATGGAGCTCAGGGGCACTGCAATTCACAAACATGCAGAGTTTTAAATGATACCTCTCGTCCACAAATATATTAAGGGAAGGCAACGAAGAGGCTTTGAAAACAAGGCAGAATTGCAGGAAACAGATTTCAGGAGGTAGATTCGAATCGCCTTGAAAGCACATGAAAAGCGGCAAAACGTGGACAATGATGCCCTTGGCCAAAAAGGGCATATGCGTTTTTTCCTGAATATATTCAGGAAAAAACGCATACGCCCTTTATGGCCAACCAAGCAACCTGGAAAGGCAAATCAGCGCTCCAAAGAAGTCTCGCTTCCCAGCGGGGAAAAGGGCCATGCGGAAAAAAGTGTCCAAACCAGAAATGCAGGACAGGCCATGGAGAAATGGGAGCCTTGCTACGCTGATGGGTGGGATGTAAATTGCCAACAGCCACTCTGGAGAAGTGTACGGTGTGTTCTGAAACATCTAAAAAACACAGCTTGGAGAGCATAGGGCACTTCCACTCATGGCCGTATAAATTGGGAAAACTAAAAAGCAGCAAGACACAGGCACCCCAAAGTTTAGGGCTGCTCTGTTGACAAGAACCCCCACTTCATTACACCTTAAATATCCTAGGAGAGAGAAAAATGGATAAAGAAGTTGTGGTCCTCATGTACAATGGAATATCACTCAGCCATGAAATCAACTTCATAAGGGTAGAAGCAGCACGATGAGAGGATTTAGGTACGACGATTCTAAGTGAAATAAGTCACACAGAAAAAGACACTTATCATAAGATATCACTTATAGAGGGAATGTAAAAACCGCTACACTTGAACTGAATTGCAAAACAGAACAGAGTCACACATTTAGAAAACACACTATGGCTGCTGAACGGGAAAGGTGAGGTGGGGTGATGCATAAAACAAGGGTTTCAAATTAGCTCAGATACCGTTCCATAAACTCAATATGTAACAGACAAGACCTATTCCTTTTTCAGTGAACTGGACTCAACACCCCCTATTCACCGCACAAGAATATATCTGAGTAGTAAGAATCTTCAAACCTATGTATTGATATCTCTCTGTAAGTGAGTCAAGGGGGTGTAAAGCGCCATAAACACAGCCGTGAGAAGCAGCTAAACCCCATTATAAAAATAAATTACTTTTCAAAACCAGTGAAACAAAGACAGTGAAAGAGAGAGAAGTTCTTACAAAATTCGTTCAGGGGCTGTGATGCAACCTGGATTGACCATATCTAGACCCACAGCTGATTGAGACATAAGGGTGGACACTCTTGGGGCTGAGAGGTTCGGTGAGGTTGGGTGAGCCAACGCAGACCCTTTCAAGTAATACTGCATGGTAGCCATCCCATGGGTCCCAAATGTCCAGGTTCAAGGGCATCTTCCTACATCGACAACAGGCATGAGAAACCCAGAAGATGGTACACCGTGTGATCGGGAAAGGTTTCTAAAACGCACCTCATTTCTCATCTCCTTGGCTCGGGTTCGCCATTCCAGCCGATTTACTAGCCATCTCCCTCCTTGGAGAATCAGCACCTTTAACCTCCTGTTCCGTACAGGTTGCAATTTGTCCTACTGATGAATGGGAAGAGGGGGAACCAATGAGAGACTAGCTCTAGGTGTTGGGACAGGCACAGGTCACTCTATTTTCCCATCAGGAAGAAGAATTAAGCACAAGCGCAGCCTGCCCCCCAGAACCAGAAGAGGGCCTGAAGCAATCCTGCGCTTTTGCGGCCAGCTCCCAAAAAAGCGAGTTGAAAAATGGAGCTCAGGGGCACTGCAATTCACAAACCTGCAGAGTTTTAAATGATAACTCTCGTCCACAAATATATTAAGGGAAGGCAACGAAGAGGCTTTGAAAACAAGGCAGAATTGCAGGAAACAGATTTCAGGAGGTAGATTCGAATCGCCTTGAAAGCACATGAAAAGCGGCAAAACGTGGACAATGATGCCCTTGGCCAAAAAGGGCGTATGCGTTTTTTCCTGAATATATTCAGGAAAAAACGCATACGCCCTTTTTGGCCAACCAAGCAACCTGGAAAGGCAAATCAGCGCTCCAAAGAAGTCTGGCTTCCCAGCGGGCAAAAGGGCCATGCGGAAAAAAGTGTCCAAACCAGAAATGCAGGACCGGCCATGGAGAAATGGGAGCCTTGCTACGCTGATGGGTGGGATGTAAATTGCCAACAGCCACTCTGGAGACGTGTACGGTGTGTTCTGAAACATCTAAAAAACACAGCTTGGAGAGCATAGGGCACTTCCACTCATGGCCGTATAAATTGGGAAAACTAAAAATCAGCAAGACACAGGCACCCCAAAGTTTAGGGCTGCTCTGTTGACAAGAACCCCCACTTCATTACACCTTAAATATCCTAGGAGAGAGAAAAATGGATAAAGAAGTTGTGGTCCTCATGTACAATGGAATATCACTCAGCCATGAAATCAACTTCATAAGGCTAGAAGCAGCACGATGAGAGGATTTAGGTACGACGATTCTAAGTGAAATAAGTCACACAAAAAAAGACACTTATCATAAGATATCAATATAGAGGGAATGTAAAAACCGCTACACTTGAACTGAATTGCAAAACAGAACAGAGTCACACATTTAGAAAACACACTATGGCTGCTGAACGGGAAAGGTGAGGTGGGGTGATGCATAAAACAAGGGTTACAAATTAGCTCAGATACCGTTCCATAAACCCAATATGTAACAGACAAGTCCTATTCCTTTTTCAGTGAACTGGACTCAACACCCCCTATTCACCGCACAAGAATATATCTGACTAGTAAGAATCTTCAAACCTATGTATTGATATCTCTCTGTAAGTGAGTCAAGGGGGTGTAAAGCGCCATAAACACAGCCGTGAAAAGCAGCTAAACCCCATTATAAAAATAAATTACATTTCAAAACCCGTGAAACAAAGACAGTGAAAGAGAGAGAAATTCTTACAAAATTCGTTCAGGGGCTGTGATGCAACCTGGATTGACCATATCTAGACCCACAGCTGATTGAGACATAAGGGTGGACACTCTTGGGGCTGAGAGGTTCGGTGAGGTTGGGTGAGCCAACGCAGACCCTTTCAAGTAATACTGCATGGTAGCCATCCCATGGGTCCCAAATCTCCAGGTTCAAGGGCATCTTCCTACATCGACAACAGGCATGAGAAACCCAGAAGATGGTACACCGTGTGATCGGGAAAGGTTTCTAAAACGCACCTCATTTCTCATCTCCTTGGCTCGGGTTCGCCATTCCAGCCGATTTACTAGCCATCTCCCTCCTTGGAGAATCAGCACCTTTAACCTCCTGTTCCGTACAGGTTGCAATTGGTCCTGATGATGAACGGGAAGAGGGGGAACCAATGAGAGACTAGCTCTAGGTGTTGGCACAGGCACAGGTCACTCTATTTTCCCATCAGGAAGAAGAATTAAGCACAAGCGCAGCCTGCCCCCCAGAACCAGAAGAGGGCCTGAAGCAATCCTGCGCTTTTGCAGCCAGCTCCCAAAAAAGCGAGTTGAAAAATGGAGCTCAGGGGCACTGCAATTCACAAACCTGCAGAGTTTTAAATGATAACTCTCGTCCACAAATATATTAAGGGAAGGCAACGAAGAGGCTTTGAAAACAAGGCAGAATTGCAGGGAACAGATTTCAGGAGGTAGATTTGAATCGCCTTGAAAGCACATGAAAAGCGGCAAAACGTGGACAATGATGCCCTTGGCCAAAAAGGGCGTATGCGTTTTTTCCTGAATATATTCAGGAAAAAACGCATACGCCCTTTTTGGCCAACCAAGCAACCTGGAAAGGCAAATCAGCGCTCCAAAGAAGTCTGGCTTCCCAGCGGGCAAAAGGGCCATGCGGAAAAAAGTGTCCAAACCAGAAATGCAGGACCGGCCATGGAGAAATGGGAGCCTTGCTACGCTGATGGGTGGGATGTAAATTGCCAACAGCCACTCTGGAGAAGTGTACGGTGTGTTCTGAAACATCTAAGAAACACAGCTTGGAGAGCATAGGGCACTTCCACTCATGGCCGTATAAATTGGGAAAACTAAAAATCAGCAAGACACAGGCACCCCAAAGTTTAGGGCTGCTCTGTTGACAAGAACCCCCACTTCATTACACCTTAAATATCCTAGGAGAGAGAAAAATGGATAAAGAAGTTGTGGTCCTCATGTACAATGGAATATCACTCAGCCATGAAATCAACTTCATAAGGCTAGAAGCAGCACGATGAGAGGATTTAGGTACGACGATTCTAAGTGAAATAAGTCACACAGAAAAAGACACTTATCATAAGATATCACTTATAGAGGGAATGTAAAAACCGCTACACTTGAACTGAATTGCAAAACAGAACAGAGTCACACATTTAGAAAACACACTATGGCTGCTGAACGGGAAAGGTGAGGTGGGGTGATGCATAAAACAAGGGTTTCAAATTAGCTCAGATACCGTTCCATAAACCCAATATGTAACAGACAAGACCTATTCTTTTTTCAGTGAACTGGACTCAACACCCCCTATTCACCGCACAAGAATATATCTGACTAGTAAGAATCTTCAAACCTATGTATTGATATCTCTCTGTAAGTGAGTCAAGGGGGTGTAAAGCGCCATAAACACAGCCGTGAAAAGCAGCTAAACCCCATTATAAAAATAAATTACTTTTCAAAACCAGTGAAACAAAGACAGTGAAAGAGAGAGAAATTCTTACAAAATTCGTTCAGGGGCTGTGATGCAACCTGGATTGACATATCTAGACCCACAGCTGATTGAGACATAAGGGTGGACACTCTTGGGGCTGAGAGGTTCGGTGAGGTTGGGTGAGCCAACGCAGACCCTTTCAAGTAATACTGCATGGTAGCCATCCCATGGGTCCCAAATCTCCAGGTTCAAGGGCATCTTCCTACATCGACAACAGGCATGAGAAACCCAGAAGATGGTACACCGTGTGATCGGGAAAGGTTTCTAAAACGCACCTCATTTCTCATCTCCTTGGCTCGGGTTCGCCATTCCAGCCGATTTACTAGCCATCTCCCTCCTTGGAGAATCACCACCTTTAACCTCCTGTTCCGTACAGGTTGCAATTTGTCCTGAGGATGAACGGGAAGAGGGGGAACCAATGAGAGACTAGCTCTAGGTGTTGGCACAGGCACAGGTCACTCTATTTTCCCATCAGGAAGAAGAATTAAGCACAAGCGCAGCCTGCCCCCCAGAACCAGAAGAGGGCCTGAAGCAATCCTGCGCTTTTGCGGCCAGCTCCCAAAAAAGCGAGTTGAAAAATGGAGCTCAGGGGCACTGCAATTCACAAACATGCAGAGTTTTAAATGATACCTCTCGTCCACAAATATATTAAGGGAAGGCAACGAAGAGGCTTTGAAAACAAGGCAGAATTGCAGGAAACAGATTTCAGGAGGTAGATTCGAATCGCCTTGAAAGCACATGAAAAGCGGCAAAACGTGGACAATGATGCCCTTGGCCAAAAAGGGCATATGCGTTTTTTCCTGAATATATTCAGGAAAAAACGCATACGCCCTTTATGGCCAACCAAGCAACCTGGAAAGGCAAATCAGCGCTCCAAAGAAGTCTCGCTTCCCAGCGGGGAAAAGGGCCATGCGGAAAAAAGTGTCCAAACCAGAAATGCAGGACAGGCCATGGAGAAATGGGAGCCTTGCTACGCTGATGGGTGGGATGTAAATTGCCAACAGCCACTCTGGAGAAGTGTACGGTGTGTTCTGAAACATCTAAAAAACACAGCTTGGAGAGCATAGGGCACTTCCACTCATGGCCGTATAAATTGGGAAAACTAAAAAGCAGCAAGACACAGGCACCCCAAAGTTTAGGGCTGCTCTGTTGACAAGAACCCCCACTTCATTACACCTTAAATATCCTAGGAGAGAGAAAAATGGATAAAGAAGTTGTGGTCCTCATGTACAATGGAATATCACTCAGCCATGAAATCAACTTCATAAGGGTAGAAGCAGCACGATGAGAGGATTTAGGTACGACGATTCTAAGTGAAATAAGTCACACAGAAAAAGACACTTATCATAAGATATCACTTATAGAGGGAATGTAAAAACCGCTACACTTGAACTGAATTGCAAAACAGAACAGAGTCACACATTTAGAAAACACACTATGGCTGCTGAACGGGAAAGGTGAGGTGGGGTGATGCCATAAAACAAGGGTTTCAAATTAGCTCAGATACCGTTCCATAAACTCAATATGTAACAGACAAGACCTATTCCTTTTTCAGTGAACTGGACTCAACACCCCCATTCACCGCAGAAGAATATATCTGAGTAGTAAGAATCTTCAAACCTATGTATTGATATCTCTCTGTAAGTGAGTCAAGGGTGTGTAAAGCGCCATAAACACAGCCGTGAGAAGCAGCTAAACCCCATTATAAAAATAAATTACTTTTCAAAACCAGTGAAACAAAGACAGTGAAAGAGAGAGAAGTTCTTACAAAATTCGTTCAGGGGCTGTGATGCAACCTGGATTGACCATATCTAGACACACAGCTGATTGAGACATAAGGGTGGACACTCTTGGGGCTGAGAGGTTCGGTGAGGTTGGGTGAGCCAACGCAGACCCTTTCAAGTAATACTGCATGGTAGCCATCCCATGGGTCCCAAATGTCCAGGTTCAAGGGCATCTTCCTACATCGAAAACAGGCATGAGAAACCCAGAAGATGGTACACCGTGTGATCGGGAAAGGTTTCTAAAACGCACCTCATTTCTCATCTCCTTGGCTCGGGTTCGCCATTCCAGCCGATTTACTAGCCATCTCCCTCCTTGGAGAATCACCACCTTTAACCTCCTGTTCCGTACAGGTTGCAATTTGTCCTGAGGATGAACGGGAAGAGGGGGAACCAATGAGAGACTAGCTCTAGGTGTTGGCACAGGCACAGGTCACTCTATTTTCCCATCAGGAAGAAGAATTAAGCACAAGCGCAGCCTGCCCCCCAGAACCAGAAGAGGGCCTGAAGCAATCCTGCGCTTTTGCGGCCAGCTCCCAAAAAAGCGAGTTGAAAAATGGAGCTCAGGGGCACTGCAATTCACAAACCTGCAGAGTTTTAAATGATACCTCTCGTCCACAAATATATTAAGGGAAGGCAACGAAGAGGCTTTGAAAACAAGGCAGAATTGCAGGAAACAGATTTCAGGAGGTAGATTCGAATCGCCTTGAAAGCACATGAAAAGCGGCAAAACGTGGACAATGATGCCCTTGGCCAAAAAGGGCATATGCGTTTTTTCCTGAATATATTCAGGAAAAAACGCATACGCCCTTTATGGCCAACCAAGCAACCTGGAAAGGCAAATCAGCGCTCCAAAGAAGTCTCGCTTCCCAGCGGGGAAAAGGGCCATGCGGAAAAAAGTGTCCAAACCAGAAATGCAGGACAGGCCATGGAGAAATGGGAGCCTTGCTACGCTTATGGGTGGGATGTAAATTGCCAACAGCCACTCTGGAGAAGTGTACGGTGTGTTCTGAAACATCTAAAAAACACAGCTTGGAGAGCATAGGGCACTTCCACTCATGGCCGTATAAATTGGGAAAACTAAAAAGCAGCAAGACACAGGCACCCCAAAGTTTAGGGCTGCTCTGTTGACAAGAACCCCCACTTCATTACACCTTAAATATCCTAGGAGAGAGAAAAATGGATAAAGAAGTTGTGGTCCTCATGTACAATGGAATATCACTCAGCCATGAAATCAACTTCATAAGGGTAGAAGCAGCACGATGAGAGGATTTAGGTACGACGATTCTAAGTGAAATAAGTCACACAGAAAAAGACACTTATCATAAGATATCACTTATAGAGGGAATGTAAAAACCGCTACACTTGAACTGAATTGCAAAACAGAACAGAGTCACACATTTAGAAAACACACTATGGCTGCTGAACGGGAAAGGTGAGGTGGGGTGATGCATAAAACAAGGGTTTCAAATTAGCTCAGATACCGTTCCATAAACCCAATATGTAAGAGACAAGACCTATTCCTTTTTCAGTGAACTGGACTCAACACCCCCTATTCACCGCACAAGAATATATCTGAGTAGTAAGAATCTTCAAACCTATGTATTGATATCTCTCTGTAAGTGAGTCAAGGGGGTGTAAAGCGCCATAAACACAGCCGTGAGAAGCAGCTAAACCCCATTATAAAAATAAATTACTTTTCAAAACCAGTGAAACAAAGACAGTGAAAGAGAGAGAAGTTCTTACAAAATTCGTTCAGGGGCTGTGATGCAACCTGGATTGACCATATCTAGACACACAGCTGATTGAGACATAAGGGTGGACACTCTTGGGGCTGAGAGGTTCGGTGAGGTTGGGTGAGCCAACGCAGACCCTTTCAAGTAATACTGCATGGTAGCCATCCCATGGGTCCCAAATGTCCAGGTTCAAGGGCATCTTCCTACATCGAAAACAGGCATGAGAAACCCAGAAGATGGTACACCGTGTGATCGGGAAAGGTTTCTAAAACGCACCTCATTTCTCATCTCCTTGGCTCGGGTTCGCCATTCCAGCCGATTTACTAGCCATCTCCCTCCTTGGAGAATCACCACCTTTAACCTCCTGTTCCGTACAGGTTGCAATTTGTCCTGAGGATGAACGGGAAGAGGGGGAACCAATGAGAGACTAGCTCTAGGTGTTGGCACAGGCACAGGTCACTCTATTTTCCCATCAGGAAGAAGAATTAAGCACAAGCGCAGCCTGCCCCCCAGAACCAGAAGAGGGCCTGAAGCAATCCTGCGCTTTTGCGGCCAGCTCCCAAAAAAGCGAGTTGAAAAATGGAGCTCAGGGGCACTGCAATTCACAAACATGCAGAGTTTTAAATGATACCTCTCGTCCACAAATATATTAAGGGAAGGCAACGAAGAGGCTTTGAAAACAAGGCAGAATTGCAGGAAACAGATTTCAGGAGGTAGATTCGAATCGCCTTGAAAGCACATGAAAAGCGGCAAAACGTGGACAATGATGCCCTTGGCCAAAAAGGGCATATGCGTTTTTTCCTGAATATATTCAGGAAAAAACGCATACGCCCTTTATGGCCAACCAAGCAACCTGGAAAGGCAAATCAGCGCTCCAAAGAAGTCTCGCTTCCCAGCGGGGAAAAGGGCCATGCGGAAAAAAGTGTCCAAACCAGAAATGCAGGACAGGCCATGGAGAAATGGGAGCCTTGCTACGCTTATGGGTGGGATGTAAATTGCCAACAGCCACTCTGGAGAAGTGTACGGTGTGTTCTGAAACATCTAAAAAACACAGCTTGGAGAGCATAGGGCACTTCCACTCATGGCCGTATAAATTGGGAAAACTAAAAAGCAGCAAGACACAGGCACCCCAAAGTTTAGGGCTGCTCTGTTGACAAGAACCCCCACTTCATTACACCTTAAATATCCTAGGAGAGAGAAAAATGGATAAAGAAGTTGTGGTCCTCATGTACAATGGAATATCACTCAGCCATGAAATCAACTTCATAAGGGTAGAAGCAGCACGATGAGAGGATTTAGGTACGACGATTCTAAGTGAAATAAGTCACACAGAAAAAGACACTTATCATAAGATATCACTTATAGAGGGAATGTAAAAACCGCTACACTTGAACTGAATTGCAAAACAGAACAGAGTCACACATTTAGAAAACACACTATGGCTGCTGAACGGGAAAGGTGAGGTGGGGTGATGCATAAAACAAGGGTTTCAAATTAGCTCAGATACCGTTCCATAAACTCAATATGTAACAGACAAGACCTATTCCTTTTTCAGTGAACTGGACTCAACACCCCCTATTCACCGCACAAGAATATATCTGAGTAGTAAGAATCTTCAAACCTATGTATTGATATCTCTCTGTAAGTGAGTCAAGGGGGTGTAAAGCGCCATAAACACAGCCGTGAGAAGCAGCTAAACCCCATTATAAAAATAAATTACTTTTCAAAACCAGTGAAACAAAGACAGTGAAAGAGAGAGAAGTTCTTACAAAATTCGTTCAGGGGCTGTGATGCAACCTGGATTGACCATATCTAGACACACAGCTGATTGAGACATAAGGGTGGACACTCTTGGGGCTGAGAGGTTCGGTGAGGTTGGGTGAGCCAACGCAGACCCTTTCAAGTAATACTGCATGGTAGCCATCCCATGGGTCCCAAATGTCCAGGTTCAAGGGCATCTTCCTACATCGAAAACAGGCATGAGAAACCCAGAAGATGGTACACCGTGTGATCGGGAAAGGTTTCTAAAACGCACCTCATTTCTCATCTCCTTGGCTCGGGTTCGCCATTCCAGCCGATTTACTAGCCATCTTCCTCCTTGGAGAATCAGCACCTTTAACCTCCTGTTCCGTACAGGTTGCAATTTGTCCTACTGATGAATGGGAAGAGGGGGAACCAATGAGAGACTAGCTCTAGGTGTTGGGACAGGCACAGGTCACTCTATTTTCCCATCAGGAAGAAGAATTAAGCACAAGCGCAGCCTGCCCCCCAGAACCAGAAGAGGGCCTGAAGCAATCCTGCGCTTTTGCGGCCAGCTCCCAAAAAAGCGAGTTGAAAAATGGAGCTCAGGGGCACTGCAATTCACAAACCTGCAGAGTTTTAAATGATAACTCTCGTCCACAAATATATTAAGGGAAGGCAACGAAGAGGCTTTGAAAACAAGGCAGAATTGCAGGAAACAGATTTCAGGAGGTAGATTCGAATCGCCTTGAAAGCACATGAAAAGCGGCAAAACGTGGACAATGATGCCCTTGGCCAAAAAGGGCGTATGCGTTTTTTCCTGAATATATTCAGGAAAAAACGCATACGCCCTTTTTGGCCAACCAAGCAACCTGGAAAGGCAAATCAGCGCTCCAAAGAAGTCTGGCTTCCCAGCGGGCAAAAGGGCCATGCGGAAAAAAGTGTCCAAACCAGAAATGCAGGACCGGCCATGGAGAAATGGGAGCCTTGCTACGCTGATGGGTGGGATGTAAATTGCCAACAGCCACTCTGGAGAAGTGTACGGTGTGTTCTGAAACATCTAAGAAACACAGCTTGGAGAGCATAGGGCACTTCCACTCATGGCCGTATAAATTGGGAAAACTAAAAAGCAGCAAGACACAGGCACACCAAAGTTTAGGGCTGCTCTGTTGACAAGAACCCCCACTTCATTACACCTTAAATATCCTAGGAGAGAGAAAAATGGATAAAGAAGTTGTGGTCCTCATGTACAATGGAATATCACTCAGCCATGAAATCAACTTCATAAGGCTAGAAGCAGCACGATGAGAGGATTTAGGTACGACGATCCTAAGTGAAATAAGTCACACAGAAAAAGACACTTATCATAAGATATCACTTATAGAGGGAATGTAAAAACCGCTACACTTGAACTGAATTGCAAAACAGAACAGAGTCACACATTTAGAAAACACACTATGGCTGCTGAACGGGAAAGGTGAGGTGGGGTGATGCATAAAACAAGGGTTTCAAATTAGCTCAGATACCGTTCCATAAACCCAATATGTAACAGACAAGACCTATTCCTTTTTCAGTGAACTGGACTCAACACCCCCTATTCACCGCACAAGAATATATCTGAGTAGTAAGAATCTTCAAACCTATGTATTGATATCTCTCTGTAAGTGAGTCAAGGGGGTGTAAAGCGCCATAAACACAGCCGTGAGAAGCAGCTAAACCCCATTATAAAAATAAATTACTTTTCAAAACCAGTGAAACAAAGAGAGTGAAAGAGAGAGAAGTTCTTACAAAATTCGTTCAGGGGCTGTGATGCAACCTGGATTGACCATATCTAGACACACAGCTGATTGAGACATAAGGGTGGACACTCTTGGGGCTGAGAGGTTCGGTGAGGTTGGGTGAGCCAACGCAGACCCTTTCAAGTAATACTGCATGGTAGCCATCCCATGGGTCCCAAATGTCCAGGTTCAAGGGCATCTTCCTACATCGACAACAGGCATGAGAAACCCAGAAGATGGTACACCGTGTGATCGGGAAAGGTTTCTAAAACGCACCTCATTTCTCATCTCCTTGGCTCGGGTTCGCCATTCCAGCCGATTTACTAGCCATCTCCCTCCTTGGAGAATCAGCACCTTTAACCTCCTGTTCCGTACAGGTTGCAATTTGTCCTACTGATGAATGGGAAGAGGGGGAACCAATGAGAGACTAGCTCTAGGTGTTGGGACAGGCACAGGTCACTCTATTTTCCCATCAGGAAGAAGAATTAAGCACAAGCGCAGCCTGCCCCCCAGAACCAGAAGAGGGCCTGAAGCAATCCTGCGCTTTTGCGGCCAGCTCCCAAAAAAGCGAGTTGAAAAATGGAGCTCAGGGGCACTGCAATTCACAAACCTGCAGAGTTTTAAATGATAACTCTCGTCCACAAATATATTAAGGGAAGGCAACGAAGAGGCTTTGAAAACAAGGCAGAATTGCAGGAAACAGATTTCAGGAGGTAGATTCGAATCGCCTTGAAAGCACATGAAAAGCGGCAAAACGTGGACAATGATGCCCTTGGCCAAAAAGGGCGTATGCGTTTTTTCCTGAATATATTCAGGAAAAAACGCATACGCCCTTTTTGGCCAACCAAGCAACCTGGAAAGGCAAATCAGCGCTCCAAAGAAGTCTGGCTTCCCAGCGGGCAAAAGGGCCATGCGGAAAAAAGTGTCCAAACCAGAAATGCAGGACCGGCCATGGAGAAATGGGAGCCTTGCTACGCTGATGGGTGGGATGTAAATTGCCAACAGCCACTCTGGAGAAGTGTACGGTGTGTTCTGAAACATCTAAAAAACACAGCTTGGAGAGCATAGGGCACTTCCACTCATGGCCGTATAAATTGGGAAAACTAAAAAGCAGCAAGACACAGGCACACCAAAGTTTAGGGCTGCTCTGTTGACAAGAACCCACACTTCATTACACCTTAAATATCCTAGGAGAGAGAAAAATGGATAAAGAAGTTGTGGTCCTCATGTACAATGGAATATCACTCAGCCATGAAATCAACTTCATAAGGCTAGAAGCAGCACGATGAGAGGATTTAGGTACGACGATCCTAAGTGAAATAAGTCACACAGAAAAAGACACTTATCATAAGATATCACTTATAGAGGGAATGTAAAAACCGCTACACTTGAACTGAATTGCAAAACAGAACAGAGTCACACATTTAGAAAACACACTATGGCTGCTGAACGGGAAAGGTGAGGTGGGGTGATGCATAAAACAAGGGTTTCAAATTAGCTCAGATACCGTTCCATAAACCCAATATGTAACAGAAAAGACCTATTCCTTTTTCAGTGAACTGGACTCAACACCCCCTATTCACCGCACAAGAATATATCTGAGTAGTAAGAATCTTCAAACCTATGTATTGATATCTCTCTGTAAGTGAGTCAAGGGGGTGTAAAGCACCATAAACACAGCCGTGAGAAGCAGCTAAACCCCATTATAAAAATAAATTACTTTTCAAAACCAGTGAAACAAAGACAGTGAAAGAGAGAGAAGTTCTTACAAAATTCGTTCAGGGGCTGTGATGCAACCTGGATTGACCATATCTAGACACACAGCTGATTGAGACATAAGGGTGGACACTCTTGGGGCTGAGAGGTTCGGTGAGGTTGGGTGAGCCAACGCAGACCCTTTCAAGTAATACTGCATGGTAGCCATCCCATGGGTCCCAAATCTCCAGGTTCAAGGGCATCTTCCTACATCGACAACAGGCATGAGAAACCCAGAAGATGGTACACCGTGTGATCGGGAAAGGTTTCTAAAACGCACCTCATTTCTCATCTCCTTGGCTCGGGTTCGCCATTCCAGCCGATTTACTAGCCATCTCCCTCCTTGGAGAATCAGCACCTTTAACCTCCTGTTCCGTACAGGTTGCAATTTGTCCTGATGATGAACGGGAAGAGGGGGAACCAATGAGAGACTAGCTCGAGGTGTTGGGACAGGCACAGGTCACTCTATGTTCCCATCAGGAAGAAGAATTAAGCACAAGCGCAGCCTGCCCCCCAGAACCAGAAGAGGGCCTGAAGCAATCCTGCGCTTTTGCGGCCAGCTCCCAAAAAAGCGAGTTGAAAAATGGAGCTCAGGGGCACTGCAATTCACAAACCTGCAGAGTTTTAAATGATAACTCTCGTCCACAAATATATTAAGGGAAGGCAACGAAGAGGCTTTGATAACAAGGCAGAATTGCAGGAAACAGATTTCAGGAGGTAGATTTGAATCGCCTTGAAAGCACATGAAAAGCGGCAAAACGTGGACAATGATGCCCTTGGCCAAAAAGGGCATATGCGTTTTTTCCTGAATATATTCAGGAAAAAACGCATATGCCCTTTTTGGCCAACCAAGCAACCTGGAAAGGCAAATCAGCGCTCCAAAGAAGTCTCGCTTCCCAGTGGGCAAAAGGGCCATGCGGAAAAAAGTGTCCAAACCAGAAATGCAGGACCGGCCATGGAGAAATGGGAGCCTTGCTACGCTGATGGGTGGGATGTAAATTGCCAACAGCCACTCTGGAGAAGTGTACGGTGTGTTCTGAAACATCTAAAAAACACAGCTTGGAGAGCATAGGGCACTTCCACTCATGGCCGTATAAATTGGGAAAACTAAAAAGCAGCAAGACACAGGCACCCCAAAGTTTAGGGCTGCTCTGTTGACAAGAACCCCCACTTCATTACACCTTAAATATCCTAGGAGAGAGAAAAATGGAAAAAGAAGTTGTGGTCCTCATGTACAATGGAATATCACTCAGCCATGAAATCAACTTCATAAGGCTAGAAGCAGCACGATGAGAGGATTTAGGTACGATGATTCTAAGTGAAATAAGTCACACAGAAAAAGACACTTATCATAAGATATCACTTATAGAGGGAATGTAAAAACCGCTACACTTGAACTGAATTGCAAAACAGAACAGAGTCACACATTTAGAAAACACACTATGGCTGCTGAACGGGAAAGGTGAGGTGGGGTGATGCATAAAACAAGGGTTTCAAATTAGCTCAGATATCGTTCCATAAACCCAATATGTAAGAGACAAGACCTATTCCTTTTTCAGTGAACTGGACTCAACACCCCCTATTCACCGCACAAGAATATATCTGACTAGTAAGAATCTTCAAACCTATGTATTGATATCTCTCTGTAAGTGAGTCAAGGGGGTGTAAAGCGCCATAAACACAGCCGTGAGAAGCAGCTAAACCCCATTATAAAAATAAATTACTTTTCAAAACCAGTGAAACAAAGACAGTGAAAGAGAGAGAAGTTCTTACAAAATTCGTTCAGGGGCTGTGATGCAACCTGGATTGACCATATCTAGACCCACAGCTGATTGAGACATAAGGGTGGACACTCTTGGGGCTGAGAGGTTCGGTGAGGTTGGGTGAGCCAACGCAGACCCTTTCAAGTAATACTGCATGGTAGCCATCCCATGGGTCCCAAATCTCCAGGTTCAAGGGCATCTTCCTACATCGACAACAGGCATGAGAAACCCAGAAGATGGTACACCGTGTGATCGGGAAAGGTTTCTAAAACGCACCTCATTTCTCATCTCCTTGGCTCGGGTTCGCCATTCCAGCCGATTTACTAGCCATCTCCCTCCTTGGAGAATCAGCACCTTTAACCTCCTGTTCCGTACAGGTTGCAATTTGTCCTGATGATGAACGGGAAGAGGGGGAACCAATGAGAGACTAGCTCGAGGTGTTGGGACAGGCACAGGTCACTCTATTTTCCCATCAGGAAGAAGAATTAAGCACAAGCGCAGCCTGCCCCCCAGAACCAGAAGAGGGCCTGAAGCAATCCTGCGCTTTTGCGGCCAGCTCCCAAAAAAGCGAGTTGAAAAATGGAGCTCAGGGGCACTGCAATTCACAAACCTGCAGAGTTTTAAATGATAACTCTCGTCCACAAATATATTAAGGGAAGGCAACGAAGAGGCTTTGATAACAAGGCAGAATTGCAGGAAACAGATTTCAGGAGGTAGATTCGAATCGCCTTGAAAGCACATGAAAAGCGGCAAAACGTGGACAATGATGCCCTTGGCCAAAAAGGGCGTATGCGTTTTTTCCTGAATATATTCAGGAAAAAACGCATACGCCCTTTTTGGCCAACCAAGCAACCTGGAAAGGCAAATCAGCGCTCCAAAGAAGTCTGGCTTCCCAGCGGGCAAAAGGGCCATGCGGAAAAAAGTGTCCAAACCAGAAATGCAGGACCGGCCATGGAGAAATGGGAGCCTTGCTACGCTGATGGGTGGGATGTAAATTGCCAACAGCCACTCTGGAGAAGTGTACGGTGTGTTCTGAAACATCTAAAAAACACAGCTTGGAGAGCATAGGGCACTTCCACTCATGGCCGTATAAATTGGGAAAACTAAAAAGCAGCAAGACACAGGCACCCCAAAGTTTAGGGCTGCTCTGTTGACAAGAACCCACACTTCATTACACCTTAAATATCCTAGGAGAGAGAAAAATGGATAAAGAAGTTGTGGTCCTCATGTACAATGGAATATCACTCAGCCATGAAATCAACTTCATAAGGCTAGAAGCAGCACGATGAGAGGATTTAGGTACGACGATCCTAAGTGAAATAAGTCACACAGAAAAAGACACTTATCATAAGATATCACTTATAGAGGGAATGTAAAAACCGCTACACTTGAACTGAATTGCAAAACAGAACAGAGTCACACATTTAGAAAACACACTATGGCTGCTGAACGGGAAAGGTGAGGTGGGGTGATGCATAAAACAAGGGTTTCAAATTAGCTCAGATACCGTTCCATAAACCCAATATGTAACAGACAAGACCTATTCCTTTTTCAGTGAACTGGACTCAACACCCCCTATTCACCGCACAAGAATATATCTGAGTAGTAAGAATCTTCAAACCTATGTATTGATATCTCTCTGTAAGTGAGTCAAGGGGGTGTAAAGCGCCATAAACACAGCCGTGAGAAGCAGCTAAACCCCATTATAAAAATAAATTACTTTTCAAAACCAGTGAAACAAAGACAGTGAAAGAGAGAGAAGTTCTTACAAAATTCGTTCAGGGGCTGTGATGCAACCTGGATTGACCATATCTAGACCCACAGCTGATTGAGACATAAGGGTGGACACTCTTGGGGCTGAGAGGTTCGGTGAGGTTGGGTGAGCCAACGCAGACCCTTTCAAGTAATACTGCATGGTAGCCATCCCATGGGTCCCAAATCTCCAGGTTCAAGGGCATCTTCCTACATCGAAAACAGGCATGAGAAACCCAGAAGATGGTACACCGTGTGATCGGGAAAGGTTTCTAAAACGCACCTCATTTCTCATCTCCTTGGCTCGGGTTCGCCATTCCAGCCGATTTACTAGCCATCTCCCTCCTTGGAGAATCAGCACCTTTAACCTCCTGTTCCGTACAGGTTGCAATTTGTCCTGATGATGAACGGGAAGAGGGGGAACCAATGAGAGACTAGCTCTAGGTGTTGGGACAGGCACTGGTCACTCTATTTTCCCATCAGGAAGAAGAATTAAGCACAAGCGCAGCCTGCCCCCCAGAACCAGAAGAGGGCCTGAAGCAATCCTGCGCTTTTGCGGCCAGCTCCCAAAAAAGCGAGTTGAAAAATGGAGCTCAGGGGCACTGCAATTCACAAACCTGCAGAGTTTTAAATGATAACTCTCGTCCACAAATATATTAAGGGAAGGCAACGAAGAGGCTTTGAAAACAAGGCAGAATTGCAGGAAACAGATTTCAGGAGGTAGATTTGAATCGCCTTGAAAGCACATGAAAAGCGGCAAAACGTGGACAATGATGCCCTTGGCCAAAAAGGGCGTATGCGTTTTTTCCTGAATATATTCAGGAAAAAACGCATACGCCCTTTTTGGCCAACCAAGCAACCTGGAAAGGCAAATCAGCGCTCCAAAGAAGTCTGGCTTCCCAGCGGGCAAAAGGGCCATGCGGAAAAAAGTGTCCAAACCAGAAATGCAGGACTGGCCATGGAGAAATGGGAGCCTTGCTACGCTGATGGGTGGGATGTAAATTGCCAACAGCCACTCTGGAGAAGTGTACAGTGTGTTCTGAAACATCTAAAAAACACAGCTTGGAAAGCATAGGGCACTTCCACTCATGGCCGTATAAATTGTGAAAACTAAAAAGCAGCAAGACACAGGCACCCCAAAGTTTAGGGCTGCTCTGTTGACAAGAACCCCCACTTCATTACACCTTAAATATCCTAGGAGAGAGAAAAATGGATAAAGAAGTTGTGGTCCTCATGTACAATGGAATATCACTCAGCCATGAAATCAACTTCATAAGGCTAGAAGCAGCACGATGAGAGGATTTAGGTACGACGATTCTAAGTGAAATAAGTCACACAGAAAAAGACACTTATCATAAGATATCACTTATAGAGGGAATGTAAAAACCGCTACACTTGAACTGAATTGCAAAACAGAACAGAGTCACACATTTAGAAAACACACTATGGCTGCTGAACGGGAAAGGTGAGGTGGGGTGATGCATAAAACAAGGGTTTCAAATTAGCTCAGATACCGTTCCATAAACCCAATATGTAACAGACAAGACCTATTCCTTTTTCAGTGAACTGGACTCAACACCCCCTATTCATTGCACAAGAATATATCTGAGTAGTAAGAATCTTCAAACCTATGTATTGATATCTCTCTGTAAGTGAGTCAAGGGGGTGTAAAGCGCCATAAACACAGCCGTGAGAAGCAGCTAAACCCCATTATAAAAATAAATTACTTTTCAAAACCAGTGAAACAAAGACAGTGAAAGAGAGAGAAGTTCTTACAAAATTCCTTCAGGGGCTGTGATGCAACCTGGATTGACCATATCTAGACACACAGCTGATTGAGACATAAGGGTGGACACTCTTGGGGCTGAGAGGTTCGGTGAAGTTGGGTGAGCCAACGCAGACCCTTTCAAGTAATACTGCATGGTAGCCATCCCATGGGTCCCAAATCTCCAGGTTCAAGGGCATCTTCCTACATCGACAACAGGCATGAGAAACCCAGAAGATGGTACACCGTGTGATCGGGAAAGGTTTCTAAAACGCACCTCATTTCTCATCTCCTTGGCTCGGGTTCGCCATTCCAGCCGATTTACTAGCCATCTCCCTCCTTGGAGAATCAGCACCTTTAACCTCCTGTTCCGTACAGGTTGCAATTTGTCCTGATGATGAACGGGAAGAGGGGGAACCAATGAGAGACTAGCTCTAGGTGTTGGGACAGGCACAGGTCACTCTATTTTCCCATCAGGAAGAAGAATTAAGCACAAGCGCAGCCTGCCCCCCAGAACCAGAAGAGGGCCTGAAGCAATCCTGCGCTTTTGCGGCCAGCTCCCAAAAAAGCGAGTTGAAAAATGGAGCTCAGGGGCACTGCAATTCACAAACCTGCAGAGTTTTAAATGATACCTCTCGTCCACAAATATATTAAGGGAAGGCAACGAAGAGGCTTTGAAAACAAGGCAGAATTGCAGGAAACAGATTTCAGGAGGTAGATTCGAATCGCCTTGAAAGCACATGAAAAGCGGCAAAACGTGGACAATGATGCCCTTGGCCAAAAAGGGCATATGCATTTTTTCCTGAATATATTCAGGAAAAAAACGCATACGCCCTTTTTGGCCAACAAAGCAACCTGGAAAGGCAAATCAGCGCTCCAAAGAAGTCTGGTTTCCCAGCGGGCAAAAGGGCCATGCGGAAAAAAGTGTCCAAACCAGAAATGCAGGACCGGCCATGGAGAAATGGGAGCCTTGCTACGCTGATGGGTGGGATGTAAATTGCCAACAGCCACTCTGGAGAAGTGTACGGTGTGTTCTGAAACATCTAAAAAACACAGCTTGGAGAGCATAGGGCACTTCCACTCATGGCCGTATAAATTGGGAAAACTAAAAAGCAGCAAGACACAGGCACCCCAAAGTTTAGGGCTGCTCTGTTGACAAGAACCCACACTTCATTACACCTTAAATATCCTAGGAGAGAGAAAAATGGATAAAGAAGTTGTGGTCCTCATGTACAATGGAATATCACTCAGCCATGAAATCAACTTCATAAGGCTAGAAGCAGCACGATGAGAGGATTTAGGTACGACGATCCTAAGTGAAATAAGTCACACAGAAAAAGACACTTATCATAAGATATCACTTATAGAGGGAATGTAAAAACCGCTACACTTGAACTGAATTGCAAAACAGAACAGAGTCACACATTTAGAAAACACACTATGGCTGCTGAACGGGAAAGGTGAGGTGGGGTGATGCATAAAACAAGGGTTTCAAATTAGCTCAGATACCGTTCCATAAACTCAATATGTAACAGACAAGACCTATTCCTTTTTCAGTGAACTGGACTCAACACCCCCTATTCACCGCACAAGAATATATCTGAGTAGTAAGAATCTTCAAACCTATGTATTGATATCTCTGTGTAAGTGAGTCAAGGGGGTGTAAAGCGCCATAAACACAGCCGTGAGAAGCAGCTAAACCCCATTATAAAAATAAATTACTTTTCAAAACCAGTGAAACAAAGACAGTGAAAGAGAGAGAAATTCTTACAAAATTCGTTCAGGGGCTGTGATGCAACCTGGATTGACCATATCTAGACCCACAGCTGATTGAGACATAAGGGTGGACACTCTTGGGGCTGAGAGGTTCGGTGAGGTTGGGTGAGCCAACGCAGACCCTTTCAAGTAATACTGCATGGTAGCCATCCCATGGGTCCCAAATCTCCAGGTTCAAGGGCATCTTCCTACATCGACAACAGGCATGAGAAACCCAGAAGATGGTACACCGTGTGATCGGGAAAGGTTTCTAAAACGCACCTCATTTCTCATCTCCTTGGCTCGGGTTCGCCATTCCAGCCGATTTACTAGCCATCTCCCTCCTTGGAGAATCAGCACCTTTAACCTCCTGTTCCGTACAGGTTGCAATTTGTCCTGATGATGAACGGGAAGAGGGGGAACCAATGAGAGACTAGCTCTAGGTGTTGGGACAGGCACAGGTCACTCTATTTTCCCATCAGGAAGAAGAATTAAGCACAAGCGCAGCCTGCCCCCCAGAACCAGAAGAGGGCCTGAAGCAATCCTGCGCTTTTGCGGCCAGCTCCCAAAAAAGCGAGTTGAAAAATGGAGCTCAGGGGCACTGCAATTCACAAACCTGCAGAGTTTTAAATGATAACTCTCGTCCACAAATATATTAAGGGAAGGCAACGAAGAGGCTTTGAAAACAAGGCAGAATTGCAGGAAACAGATTTCAGGAGGTAGATTTGAATCGCCTTGAAAGCACATGAAAAGCGGCAAAATGTGGACAATGATGCCCTTGGCCAAAAAGGGCGTATGCGTTTTTTCCTGAATATATTCAGGAAAAAACGCATACGCCCTTTTTGGCCAACCAAGCAACCTGGAAAGGCAAATCAGCGCTCCAAAGAAGTCTGGTTTCCCAGCGGGCAAAAGGGCCATGCGGAAAAAAGTGTCCAAACCAGAAATGCAGGACCGGCCATGGAGAAATGGGAGCCTTGCTACGCTGATGGGTGGGATGTAAATTGCCAACAGCCACTCTGGAGAAGTGTACGGTGTGTTCTGAAACATCTAAAAAACACAGCTTGGAGAGCATAGGGCACTTCCACTCATGGCCGTATAAATTGGGAAAACTAAAAAGCAGCAAGACACAGGCACCCCAAAGTTTAGGGCTGCTCTGTTGACAAGAACCCCCACTTCATTACACCTTAAATATCCTAGGAGAGAGAAAAATGGATAAAGAAGTTGTGGTCCTCATGTACAATGGAATATCACTCAGCCATGAAATCAACTTCATAAGGCTAGAAGCAGCACGATGAGAGGATTTAGGTACGACGATTCTAAGTGAAATAAGTCACACAGAAAAAGACACTTATCATAAGATATCACTTATAGAGGGAATGTAAAAACCGCTACACTTGAACTGAATTGCAAAACAGAAAAGAGTCACACATTTAGAAAACACACTATGGCTGCTGAACGGGAAAGGTGAGGTGGGGTGATGCATAAAACAAGGGTTTCAAATTAGCTCAGATACCGTTCCATAAACCCAATATGCAACAGACAAGACCTATTCCTTTTTCAGTGAACTGGACTCAACACCCCCTATTCACCGCACAAGAATATATCTGAGTAGTAAGAATCTTCAAACCTATGTATTGATATCTCTCTGTAAGTGAGTCAAGGGGGTGTAAAGCGCCATAAACACAGCCGTGAGAAGCAGCTAAACCCCATTATAAAAATAAATTACTTTTCAAAACCAGTGAAACAAAGACAGTGAAAGAGAGAGAAGTTCTTACAAAATTCGTTCAGGGGCTGTGATGCAACCTGGATTGACCATATCTAGACACACAGCTGATTGAGACATAAGGGTGGACACTCTTGGGGCTGAGAGGTTCGGTGAGGTTGGGTGAGCCAACGCAGACCCTTTCAAGTAATACTGCATGGTAGCCATCCCATGGGTCCCAAATGTCCAGGTTCAAGGGCATCTTCCTACATCGAAAACAGGCATGAGAAACCCAGAAGATGGTACACCGTGGGATCGGGAAAGGTTTCTAAAACGCACCTCATTTCTCATCTCCTTGGCTCGGGTTCGCCATTCCAGCCGATTTACTAGCCATCTCCCTCCTTGGAGAATCAGCACCTTTAACCTCCTGTTCCGTACAGGTTGCAATTTGTCCTGATGATGAACGGGAAGAGGGGGAACCAATGAGAGACTAGCTCTAGGTGTTGGGACAGGCACAGGTCACTCTATTTTCCCATCAGGAAGAAGAATTAAGCACAAGCGCAGCCTGCCCCCCAGAACCAGAAGAGGGCCTGAAGCAATCCTGCGCTTTTGCGGCCAGGTCCCAAAAAAGCGAGTTGAAAAATGGAGCTCAGGGGCACTGCAATTCACAAACCTGCAGAGTTTTAAATGATAACTCTCGTCCACAAATATATTAAGGGAAGGCAACGAAGAGGCTTTGAAAACAAGGCAGAATTGCAGGAAACAGATTTCAGGAGGTAGATTCGAATCGCCTTGAAAGCACATGAAAAGCGGCAAAACGTGGACAATGATGCCCTTGGCCAAAAAGGGCGTATGCGTTTTTTCCTGAATATATTCAGGAAAAAACGCATACGCCCTTTTTGGCCAACCAAGCAACCTGGAAAGGCAAATCAGCGCTCCAAAGAAGTCTGGCTTCCCAGCGGGCAAAAGGGCCATGCGGAAAAAAGTGTCCAAACCAGAAATGCAGGACCGGCCATGGAGAAATGGGAGCCTTGCTACGCTGATGGGTGGGATGTAAATTGCCAACAGCCACTCTGGAGAAGTGTACGGTGTGTTCTGAAACATCTAAAAAACACAGCTTGGAGAGCATAGGGCACTTCCACTCATGGCCGTATAAATTGGGAAAACTAAAAAGCAGCAAGACACAGGCACCCCAAAGTTTAGGGCTGCTCTGTTGACAAGAACCCCCACTTCATTACACCTTAAATATCCTAGGAGAGTGAAAAATGGATAAAGAAGTTGTGGTCCTCATGTACAATGGAATATCACTCAGCCATGAAATCAACTTCATAAGGCTAGAAGCAGCACGATGAGAGGATTTAGGTACGACGATCCTAAGTGAAATAAGTCACACAGAAAAAGACACTTATCATAAGATATCACTTATAGAGGGAATGTAAAAACCGCTACACTTGAACTGAATTGCAAAACAGAACAGAGTCACACATTTAGAAAACACACTATGGCTGCTGAACGGGAAAGGTGAGGTGGGGTGATGCATAAAACAAGGGTTTCAAATTAGCTCAGATACCGTTCCATAAACCCAATATGTAACAGACAAGACCTATTCCTTTTTCAGTGAACTGGACTCAACACCCCCTATTCACCGCACAAGAATATATCTGAGTAGTAAGAATCTTCAAACCTATGTATTGATATCTCTCTGTAAGTGAGTCAAGGGGGTGTAAAGCGCCATAAACACAGCCGTGAGAAGCAGCTAAACCCCATTATGAAAATAAATTACTTTTCAAAACCAGTGAAACAAAGACAGTGAAAGAGAGAGAAGTTCTTACAAAATTCGTTCAGGGGCTGTGATGCAACCTGGATTGACCATATCTAGACACACAGCTGATTGAGACATAAGGGTGGACACTCTTGGGGCTGAGAGGTTCGGTGAGGTTGGGTGAGCCAACGCAGACCCTTTCAAGTAATACTGCATGGTAGCCATCCCATGGGTCCCAAATCTCCAGGTTCAAGGGCATCTTCCTACATCGACAACAGGCATGAGAAACCCAGAAGATGGTACACCGTGTGATCGGGAAAGGTTTCTAAAACGCACCTCATTTCTCATCTCCTTGGCTCGGGTTCGCCATTCCAGCTGATTTACTAGCCATCTCCCTCCTTGGAGAATCAGCACCTTTAACCTCCTGTTCCGTACAGGTTGCAATTTGTCCTGATGATGAACGGGAAGAGGGGGAACCAATGAGAGACTAGCTCTAGGTGTTGGGACAGGCACAGGTCACTCTATTTTCCCATCAGGAAGAAGAATTAAGCACAAGCGCAGCCTGCCCCCCATAACCAGAAGAGGGCCTGAAGCAATCCTGCGCTTTTGCGGCCAGCTCCCAAAAAAGCGAGTTGAAAAATGGAGCTCAGGGGCACTGCAATTCACAAACCTGCAGAGTTTTAAATGATAACTCTCGTCCACAAATATATTAAGGGAAGGCAACGAAGAGGCTTTGAAAACAAGGCAGAATTGCAGGAAACAGATTTCAGGAGGTAGATTTGAATCGCCTTGAAAGCACATGAAAAGCGGCAAAACGTGGACAATGATGCCCTTGGCCAAAAAGGGCATATGCGTTTTTTCCTGAATATATTCAGGAAAAAACGCATATGCCCTTTTTGGCCAACCAAGCAACCTGGAAAGGCAAATCAGCGCTCCAAAGAAGTCTCGCTTCCCAGTGGGCAAAAGGGCCATGCGGAAAAAAGTGTCCAAACCAGAAATGCAGGACCGGCCATGGAGAAATGGGAGCCTTGCTACGCTGATGGGTGGGATGTAAATTGCCAACAGCCACTCTGGAGAAGTGTACGGTGTGTTCTGAAACATCTAAAAAACACAGCTTGGAGAGCATAGGGCACTTCCACTCATGGCCGTATAAATTGGGAAAACTAAAAAGCAGCAAGACACAGGCACCCCAAAGTTTAGGGCTGCTCTGTTGACAAGAACCCCCACTTCATTACACCTTAAATATCCTAGGAGAGAGAAAAATGGATAAAGAAGTTGTGGTCCTCATGTACAATGGAATATCACTCAGCCATGAAATCAACTTCATAAGGGTAGAAGCAGCACGATGAGAGGATTTAGGTACGACGATTCTAAGTGAAATAAGTCACACAGAAAAAGACACTTATCATAAGATATCACTTATAGAGGGAATGTAAAAACCGCTACACTTGAACTGAATTGCAAAACAGAACAGAGTCACACATTTAGAAAACACACTATGGCTGCTGAACGGGAAAGGTGAGGTGGGGTGATGCATAAAACAAGGGTTTCAAATTAGCTCAGATATCGTTCCATAAACCCAATATGTAAGAGACAAGACCTATTCCTTTTTCAGTGAACTGGACTCAACACCCCCTATTCACCGCACAAGAATATATCTGAGTAGTAAGAATCTTCAAACCTATGTATTGATATCTCTCTGTAAGTGAGTCAAGGGGGTGTAAAGCGCCATAAACACAGCCGTGAGAAGCAGCTAAACCCCATTATAAAAATAAATTACTTTTCAAAACCAGTGAAACAAAGACAGTGAAAGAGAGAGAAGTTCTTACAAAATTCGTTCAGGGGCTGTGATGCAACCTGGATTGACCATATCTAGACACACAGCTGATTGAGACATAAGGGTGGACACTCTTGGGGCTGAGAGGTTCGGTGAGGTTGGGTGAGCCAACGCAGACCCTTTCAAGTAATACTGCATGGTAGCCATGCCATGGGTCCCAAATCTCCAGTTTCAAGGGCATCTTCCTACATCGAAAACAGGCATGAGAAACCCAGAAGATGGTACACCGTGGGATCGGGAAAGGTTTCTAAAACGCACCTCATTTCTCATCTCCTTGGCTCGGGTTCGCCATTCCAGCCGATTTACTAGCCATCTCCCTCCTTGGAGAATCAGCACCTTTAACCTCCTGTTCCGTACAGGTTGCAATTTGTCCTGATGATGAACGGGAAGAGGGGGAACCAATGAGAGACTAGCTCTAGGTGTTGGGACAGGCACAGGTCACTCTATTTTCCCATCAGGAAGAAGAATTAAGCACAAGCGCAGCCTGCCCCCCAGAACCAGAAGAGGGCCTGAAGCAATCCTGCGCTTTTGCGGCCAGGTCCCAAAAAAGCGAGTTGAAAAATGGAGCTCAGGGGCACTGCAATTCACAAACCTGCAGAGTTTTAAATGATAACTCTCGTCCACAAATATATTAAGGGAAGGCAACGAAGAGGCTTTGAAAACAAGGCAGAATTGCAGGAAACAGATTTCAGGAGGTAGATTCGAATCGCCTTGAAAGCACATGAAAAGCGGCAAAACGTGGACAATGATGCCCTTGGCCAAAAAGGGCGTATGCGTTTTTTCCTGAATATATTCAGGAAAAAACGCATACGCCCTTTTTGGCCAACCAAGCAACCTGGAAAGGCAAATCAGCGCTCCAAAGAAGTCTGGCTTCCCAGCGGGCAAAAGGGCCATGCGGAAAAAAGTGTCCAAACCAGAAATGCAGGACCGGCCATGGAGAAATGGGAGCCTTGCTACGCTGATGGGTGGGATGTAAATTGCCAACAGCCACTCTGGAGAAGTGTACGGTGTGTTCTGAAACATCTAAAAAACACAGCTTGGAGAGCATAGGGCACTTCCACTCATGGCCGTATAAATTGGGAAAACTAAAAAGCAGCAAGACACAGGCACCCCAAAGTTTAGGGCTGCTCTGTTGACAAGAACCCCCACTTCATTACACCTTAAATATCCTAGGAGAGTGAAAAATGGATAAAGAAGTTGTGGTCCTCATGTACAATGGAATATCACTCAGCCATGAAATCAACTTCATAAGGCTAGAAGCAGCACGATGAGAGGATTTAGGTACGACGATCCTAAGTGAAATAAGTCACACAGAAAAAGACACTTATCATAAGATATCACTTATAGAGGGAATGTAAAAACCGCTACACTTGAACTGAATTGCAAAACAGAACAGAGTCACACATTTAGAAAACACACTATGGCTGCTGAACGGGAAAGGTGAGGTGGGGTGATGCATAAAACAAGGGTTTCAAATTAGCTCAGATACCGTTCCATAAACCCAATATGTAACAGACAAGACCTATTCCTTTTTCAGTGAACTGGACTCAACACCCCCTATTCACCGCACAAGAATATATCTGAGTAGTAAGAATCTTCAAACCTATGTATTGATATCTCTCTGTAAGTGAGTCAAGGGGGTGTAAAGCGCCATAAACACAGCCGTGAAAAGCAGCTAAACCCCATTATGAAAATAAATTACTTTTCAAAACCAGTGAAACAAAGACAGTGAAAGAGAGAGAAGTTCTTACAAAATTCGTTCAGGGGCTGTGATGCAACCTGGATTGACCATATCTAGACACACAGCTGATTGAGACATAAGGGTGGACACTCTTGGGGCTGAGAGGTTCGGTGAGGTTGGGTGAGCCAACGCAGACCCTTTCAAGTAATACTGCATGGTAGCCATCCCATGGGTCCCAAATCTCCAGGTTCAAGGGCATCTTCCTACATCGACAACAGGCATGAGAAACCCAGAAGATGGTACACCGTGTGATCGGGAAAGGTTTCTAAAACGCACCTCATTTCTCATCTCCTTGGCTCGGGTTCGCCATTCCAGCTGATTTACTAGCCATCTCCCTCCTTGGAGAATCAGCACCTTTAACCTCCTGTTCCGTACAGGTTGCAATTTGTCCTGATGATGAACGGGAAGAGGGGGAACCAATGAGAGACTAGCTCTAGGTGTTGGGACAGGCACAGGTCACTCTATTTTCCCATCAGGAAGAAGAATTAAGCACAAGCGCAGCCTGCCCCCCAGAACCAGAAGAGGGCCTGAAGCAATCCTGCGCTTTTGCGGCCAGCTCCCAAAAAAGCGAGTTGAAAAATGGAGCTCAGGGGCACTGCAATTCACAAACCTGCAGAGTTTTAAATGATAACTCTCGTCCACAAATATATTAAGGGAAGGCAACGAAGAGGCTTTGAAAACAAGGCAGAATTGCAGGAAACAGATTTCAGGAGGTAGATTTGAATCGCCTTGAAAGCACATGAAAAGCGGCAAAACGTGGACAATGATGCCCTTGGCCAAAAAGGGCATATGCGTTTTTTCCTGAATATATTCAGGAAAAAACGCATATGCCCTTTTTGGCCAACCAAGCAACCTGGAAAGGCAAATCAGCGCTCCAAAGAAGTCTCGCTTCCCAGTGGGCAAAAGGGCCATGCGGAAAAAAGTGTCCAAACCAGAAATGCAGGACCGGCCATGGAGAAATGGGAGCCTTGCTACGCTGATGGGTGGGATGTAAATTGCCAACAGCCACTCTGGAGAAGTGTACGGTGTGTTCTGAAACATCTAAAAAACACAGCTTGGAGAGCATAGGGCACTTCCACTCATGGCCGTATAAATTGGGAAAACTAAAAAGCAGCAAGACACAGGCACCCCAAAGTTTAGGGCTGCTCTGTTGACAAGAACCCCCACTTCATTACACCTTAAATATCCTAGGAGAGAGAAAAATGGATAAAGAAGTTGTGGTCCTCATGTACAATGGAATATCACTCAGCCATGAAATCAACTTCATAAGGCTAGAAGCAGCACGATGAGAGGATTTAGGTACGACGATTCTAAGTGAAATAAGTCACACAGAAAAAGACACTTATCATAAGATATCACTTATAGAGGGAATGTAAAAACCGCTACACTTGAACTGAATTGCAAAACAGAACAGAGTCACACATTTAGAAAACACACTATGGCTGCTGAACGGGAAAGGTGAGGTGGGGTGATGCATAAAACAAGGGTTTCAAATTAGCTCAGATATCGTTCCATAAACCCAATATGTAAGAGACAAGACCTATTCCTTTTTCAGTGAACTGGACTCAACACCCCCTATTCACCGCACAAGAATATATCTGAGTAGTAAGAATCTTCAAACCTATGTATTGATATCTCTCTGTAAGTGAGTCAAGGGGGTGTAAAGCGGCATAAACACAGCCGTGAAAAGCAGCTAAACCCCATTATAAAAATAAACTACTTTTCAAAACCAGTGAAACAAAGACAGTGAAAGAGAGAGAAATTCTTACAAAATTCGTTCAGGGGCTGTGATGCAACCTGGATTGACCATATCTAGACCCACAGCTGATTGAGACATAAGGGTGGACACTCTTGGGGCTGAGAGGTACGGTGAGGTTGGGTGAGCCAAAGCAGACCCTTTCAAGTAATACTGCATGGTAGCCATCCCATGGGTCCCAAATCTCCAGGTTCAAGGGCATCTTCCTACATCGAAAACAGGCATGAGAAACCCAGAAGATGGTACACCGTGTGATCGGGAAAGGTTTCTAAAACGCACCTCATTTCTCATCTCCTTGGCTCGGGTTCGCCATTCCAGCCGATTTACTAGCCATCTCCCTCCTTGGAGAATCAGCACCTTTAACCTCCTGTTCCGTACAGGTTGCAATTTGTCCTGATGATGAACGGGAAGAGGGGGAACCAATGAGAGACTAGCTCTAGGTGTTGGGACAGGCACAGGTCACTCTATTTTCCCATCAGGAAGAAGAATTAAGCACAAGCGCAGCCTGCCCCCCAGAACCAGAAGAGGGCCTGAAGCAATCCTGCGCTTTTGCGGCCAGCTCCCAAAAAAGCGAGTTGAAAAATGGAGCTCAGGGGCACTGCAATTCACAAACCTGCAGAGTTTTAAATGATAACTCTCGTCCACAAATATATTAAGGGAAGGCAACGAAGAGGCTTTGAAAACAAGGCAGAATTGCAGGAAACAGATTTCAGGAGGTAGATTTGAATCGCCTTGAAAGCACATGAAAAGCGGCAAAACGTGGACAATGATGCCCTTGGCCAAAAAGGGCGTATGCGTTTTTTCCTCAATATATTCAGGAAAAAACGCATACGCCCTTTTTGGCCAACCAAGCAACCTGGAAAGGCAAATCAGCGCTCCAAAGAAGTCTGGCTTCCCAGCGGGCAAAAGGGCCATGCGGAAAAAAGTGTCCAAACCAGAAATGCAGGACCGGCCATGGAGAAATGGGAGCCTTGCTACGCTGATGGGTGGGATGTAAATTGCCAACAGCCACTCTGGAGAAGTGTACGGTGTGTTCTGAAACATCTAAAAAACACAGCTTGGAGAGCATAGGGCACTTCCACTCATGGCCGTATAAATTGGGAAAACTAAAAAGCAGCAAGACACAGGCACCCCAAAGTTTAGGGCTGCTCTGTTGACAAGAACCCCCACTTCATTACACCTTAAATATCCTAGGAGAGAGAAAAATGGATAAAGAAGTTGTGGTCCTCATGTACAATGGACTATCACTCAGCCATGAAATCAACTTCATAAGGCTAGAAGCAGCACGATGAGAGGATTTAGGTACGACGATCCTAAGTGAAATAAGTCACACAGAAAAAGACACTTATCATAAGATATCACTTATAGAGGGAATGTAAAAACCGCTACACTTGAACTGAATTGCAAAACAGAACAGAGTCACACATTTAGAAAACACAATATGGCTGCTGAACGGGAAAGGTGAGGTGGGGTGATGCATAAAACAAGGGTTTCAAATTAGCTCAGATACCGTTCCATAAACCCAATATGTAACAGACAAGACCTATTCCTTTTTCAGTGAACTGGACTCAACACCCCCTATTCACCGCACAAGAATATATCTGAGTAGTAAGAATCTTCAAACCTATGTATTGATATCTCTCTGTAAGTGAGTCAAGGGGGTGTAAAGCGCCATAAACACAGCCGTGAGAAGCAGCTAAACCCCATTATGAAAATAAATTACTTTTCAAAACCAGTGAAACAAAGACAGTGAAAGAGAGAGAAGTTCTTACAAAATTCGTTCAGGGGCTGTGATGCAACCTGGATTGACCATATCTAGACACACAGCTGATTGAGACATAAGGGTGGACACTCTTGGGGCTGAGAGGTTCGGTGAGGTTGGGTGAGCCAACGCAGACCCTTTCAAGTAATACTGCATGGTAGCCATCCCATGGGTCCCAAATCTCCAGGTTCAAGGGCATCTTCCTACATCGACAACAGGCATGAGAAACCCAGAAGATGGTACACCGTGTGATCGGGAAAGGTTTCTAAAACGCACCTCATTTCTCATCTCCTTGGCTCGGGTTCGCCATTCCAGCCGATTTACTAGCCATCTCCCTCCTTGGAGAATCAGCACCTTTAACCTCCTGTTCCGTACAGGTTGCAATTTGTCCTGATGATGAACGGGAAGAGGGGGAACCAATGAGAGACTAGCTCTAGGTGTTGGGGCCGGCACAGGTCACTCTATTTTCCCATCAGGAAGAAGAATTAAGCACAAGCGCAGCCTGCCCCCCAGAACCAGAAGAGGGCCTGAAGCAATCCTGCGCTTTTGCGGCCAGCTCCCAAAAAAGCGAGTTGAAAAATGGAGCTCAGGGGCACTGCAATTCACAAACCTGCAGAGTTTTAAATGATACCTCTCGTCCACAAATATATTAAGGGAAGGCAACGAAGAGGCTTTGAAAACAAGGCAGAATTGCAGGAAACAGATTTCAGGAGGTAGATTTGAATCGCCTTGAAAGCACATGAAAAGCGGCAAAACGTGGACAATGATGCCCTTGGCCAAAAAGGGCGTATGCGTTTTTTCCTGAATATATTCAGGAAAAAACGCATACGCCCTTTTTGGCCAACCAAGCAACCTGGAAAGGAAAATCAGCGCTCCAAAGAAGTCTCGCTTCCCAGCGGGCAAAAGGGCCATGCGGAAAAAAGTGTCCAAACCAGAAATGCAGGACCGGCCATGGAGAAATGGGAGCCTTGCTACGCTGATGGCTGGGATGTAAATTGCCAACAGCCACTCTGGAGAAGTGTACGGTGTGTTCTGAAACATCTAAAAAACACAGCTTGGAGAGCATAGGGCACTTCCACTCATGGCCGTATAAATTGGGAAAACTAAAAAGCAGCAAGACACAGGCACCCCAAAGTTTACGGCTGCTCTGTTGACAAGAACCCCCACTTCATTACACCTTAAATATCCTAGGAGAGAGAAAAATGGATAAAGAAGTTGTGGTCCTCATGTACAATGGAATATCACTCAGCCATGAAATCAACTTCATAAGGCTAGAAGCAGCACGATGAGAGGATTTAGGTACGACGATTCTAAGTGAAATAAGTCACACAGAAAAAGACACTTATCATAAGATATCACTTATAGAGGGAATGTAAAAACCGCTACACTTGAACTGAATTGCAAAACAGAACAGAGTCACACATTTAGAAAACACACTATGGCTGCTGAACGGGAAAGGTGAGGTGGGCTGATGCATAAAACAAGGGTTTCAAATTAGCTCAGATACCGTTCCATAAACCCAATATGTAACAGACAAGACCTATTCCTTTTTCAGTGAACTGGACTCAACACCCCCTATTCACTGCACAAGAATATATCTGAGTAGTAAGAATCTTCAAACCTATGTATTGATATCTCTCTGTAAGTGAGTCAAGGGGGTGTAAAGCGCCATAAATACAGCCGTGAAAAGCAGCTAAACCCCATTATAAAAATAAATTACTTTTCAAAACCAGTGAAACAAAGACAGTGAAAGAGAGAGAAATTCTTACAAAATTCGTTCAGGGGCTGTGATGCAACCTGGATTGACCATATCTAGACCCACAGCTGATTGAGACATAAGGGTGGACACTCTTGGGGCTGAGAGGTTCGGTGAGGTTGGGTGAGCCAACGCAGACCCTTTCAAGTAATACTGCATGGTACCCATCCCATGGGTCCCAAATCTCCAGGTTCAAGGGCATCTTCCTACATCGAAAACAGGCATGAGAAACCCAGAAGATGGTACACCGTGTGATCGGGAAAGGTTTCTAAAACGCACCTCATTTCTCATCTCCTTGGCTCGGGTTCGCCATTCCAGCCGATTTACTAGCCATCTTCCTCCTTGGAGAATCAGCACCTTTAACCTCCTGTTCCGTATAGGTTGCAATTTGTCCTGATGATGAACGGGAAGAGGGGGAACCAATGAGAGACTAGCTCTAGGTGTTGGGACAGGCACAGGTCACTCTATTTTCCCATCAGGAAGAAGAATTAAGCACAAGCGCAGCCTGCCCCCCAGAACCAGAAGAGGGCCTGAAGCAATCCTGCGCTTTTGCGGCCAGCTCCCAAAAAAGCGAGTTGAAAAATGGAGCTCAGGGGCACTGCAATTCACAAACCTGCAGAGTTTTAAATGATAACTCTCGTCCACAAATATATTAAGGGAAGGCAACGAAGAGGCTTTGAAAACAAGGCAGAATTGCAGGAAACAGATTTCAGGAGGTAGATTCGAATCGCCTTGAAAGCACATGAAAAGCGGCAAAACGTGGACAATGATGCCCTTGGCCCAAAAGGGCATATGAGTTTTTTCCTGAATATATTCAGGAAAAAACGCATACGCCCTTTTTGGCCAACCAAGCAACCTGGAAAGGCAAATCAGCGCTCCAAAGAAGTCTCGCTTCCCAGCGGGCAAACGGGCCATGCGGAAAAAAGTGTCCGAACCAGAAATGCAGGACCGGCCATGGAGAAATGGGAGCCTTGCTACGCTGATGGGTGGGATGTAAATTGCCAACAGCCACTCTGGAGAAGTGTACGGTGTGTTCTGAAACATCTAAAAAACACAGCTTGGAGAGCATAGGGCACTTCCACTCATGGGCGTATAAATTGGGAAAACTAAAAATCAGCAAGACACAGGCACCCCAAAGTTTAGGGCTGCTCTGTTGACAAGAACCCCCACTTCATTACACCTTAAATATCCTAGGAGAGAGAAAATTGGATAAAGAAGTTGTGGTCCTCATGTACAATGGAATATCACTCAGCCATGAAATCAACTTCATAAGGCTAGAAGCAGCACGATGAGAGGATTTAGGTACGACGATTCTAATTGAAATAAGTCACACAGAAAAAGACACTTATCATAAGATATCACTTATAGAGGGAATGTAAAAACCGCTACATTTGAACTGAATTGCAAAACAGAACAGAGTCACACATTTAGAAAACACACTATGGCTGTTGAACGGGAAAGGTGAGGTGGGGTGATGCATAAAACAAGGGTTTCAAATTAGCTCAGATACCGTTCCATAAACCCAATATGTAAGAGACAAGACCTATTCCGTTTTCAGTGAACTGGACTCAACACCCCCTATTCACCGCACAAGAATATATCTGACTAGTAAGAATCTTCAAACCTATGTATTGATATCTCTCTGTAAGTGAGTCAAGGGGGTGTAAAGCGCCATAAACACAGCCGTGAAAAGCAGCTAAACCCCATTATAAAAATAAATTACTTTTCAAAACCAGTGAAACAAAGACAGTGAAAGAGAGAGAAATTCTTACAAAATTCGTTCAGGGGCTGTGATGCAACCTGGATTGACCATGTCTAGACCCACAGCTGATTGAGACATAAGGGTGGACACTCTTGGGGCTGAGAGGTACGGTGAGGTTGGGTGAGCCAACGCAGACCCTTTCAAGTAATACTGCATGGTAGCCATCCCATGGGTCCCAAATGTCCAGGTTCAAGGGCATCTTCCTACATCGAAAACAGGCATGAGAAACCCAGAAGATGGTACACCGTGTGATCGGGAAAGGTTTCTAAAACGCACCTCATTTCTCATCTCCTTGGCTCGGGTTCGCCATTCCAGCCGATTTACTAGCCATCTCCCTCCTTGGAGAATCAGCACCTTTAACCTCCTGTTCCGTACAGGTTGCAATTTGTCCTGAGGATGAAGGGGAAGAGGGGGAACCAATGAGAGACTAGCTCTAGGTGTTGGGACAGGCACAGGTCACTCTATTTTCCCATCAGGAAGAAGAATTAAGCACAAGCTCAGCCTGCCCCCCAGAACCAGAAGAGGGCCTGAAGCAATCCTGCGCTTTTGCGGCCAGCTCCCAAAAAAGCGAGTTGAAAAATGGAGCTCAGGGGCACTGCAATTCACAAACCTGCAGAGTTTTAAATGATACCTCTCGTCGACAAATATATTAAGGGAAGGCAAAGAAGAGGCTTTGAAAACAAGGCAGAATTGCAGGAAACAGATTTCAGGAGGTAGATTCGAATCGCCTTGAAAGCACATGAAAAGCGGCAAAACGTGGACAATGATGCCCTTGGCCAAAAAGGGCGTATGCGTTTTTTCCTGAATATATTCAGGAAAAAACGCATACGCCCTTTTTGGCCAACCAAGCAACCTGGAAAGGCCAATCAGCGCTCCAAAGAAGTCTGGCTTCCCAGCGGGCAAAAGGGCCATGCGGAAAAAAGTGTCCAAACCAGAAATGCAGGACCGGCCATGGAGAAATGGGAGCCTTGCTACGCTGATGGGTGGGATGTAAATTGCCAAGAGCCACTCTGGAGAAGTGTACGGTGTGTTCTGAAACATCTAAAAAACACAGCTTGGAGAGCATAGGGCACTTCCACTCATGGCCGTATAAATTGGGAAAACTAAAAAGCAGCAAGACACAGGCACCCCAAAGTTTAGGGCTGCTCTGTTGACAAGAACCCCCACTTCATTACACCTTAAATATCCTAGGAGAGAGAAAAATGGATAAAGAAGTTGTGGTCCTCATGTACAATGGAATATCACTCAGCCATGAAATCAACTTCATAAGGCTAGAAGCAGCACGATGAGAGGATTTAGGTACGACGATTCTAAGTGAAATAAGTCACACAGAAAAAGACACTTATCATAAGATATCACTTATAGAGGGAATGTAAAAACCGCTACACTTGAACTGAATTGCAAAACAGAACAGAGTCACACATTTAGAAAACACACTATGGCTGCTGAACGGGAAAGGTGAGGTGGGGTGATGCATAAAACAAGGGTTTCAAATTAGCTCAGATACCGTTCCATAAACCCAATATGTAACAGACAAGACCTATTCCTTTTTCAGTGAACTGGACTCAACACCCCCTATTCACCGCACAAGAATATATCTGAGTAGTAAGAATCTTCAAACCTATGTATTGATATCTCTCTGTAAGTGAGTCAAGGGGGTGTAAAGCGCCATAAACACAGCCGTGAAAAGCAGCTAAACCCCATTATAAAAATAAATTACTTTTCAAAACCAGTGAAACAAAGACAGTGAAAGAGAGAGAAATTCTTACAAAATTCGTTCAGGGGCTGTGATGCAACCTGGATTGACCATATCTAGACCCACAGCTGATTGAGACATAAGGGTGGACACTCTTGGGGCTGAGAGGTTCGGTGAGGTTGGGTGAGCCAACGCAGACCCTTTCAAGTAATACTGCATGGTAGCCATCCCATGGGTCCCAAATCTCCAGGTTCAAGGGCATCTTCCTACATCGACAACAGGCATGAGAAACCCAGAAGATGGTACACCGTGTGATCGGGAAAGGTTTCTAAAACGCACCTCATTTCTCATCTCCTTGGCTCGGGTTCGCCATTCCAGCCGATTTACTAGCCATCTCCCTCCTTGGAGAATCAGCACCTTTAACCTCCTGTTCCGTACAGGTTGCAATTTGTCCTGATGATGAACGGGAAGAGGGGGAACCAATGAGAGACTAGCTCTAGGTGTTGGGACCGGCACAGGTCACTCTATTTTCCCATCAGGAAGAAGAATTAAGCACAAGCGCAGCCTGCCCCCCAGAACCAGAAGAGGGCCTGAAGCAATCCTGCGCTTTTGCGGCCAGCTCCCAAAAAAGCGAGTTGAAAAATGGAGCTCAGGGGCACTGCAATTCACAAACCTGCAGAGTTTTAAATGATACCTCTCGTCCACAAATATATTAAGGGAAGGCAACGAAGAGGTTTTGAAAACAAGGCAGAATTGCAGGAAACAGATTTCAGGAGGTAGATTTGAATCGCCTTGAAAGCACATGAAAAGCGGCAAAACGTGGACAATGATGCCCTTGGCCAAAAAGGGCGTATGCGTTTTTTCCTGAATATATTCAGGAAAAAACGCATACGCCCTTTTTGGCCAACCAAGCAACCTGGAAAGGAAAATCAGCGCTCCAAAGAAGTCTCGCTTCCCAGCGGGCAAAAGGGCCATGCGGAAAAAAGTGTCCAAACCAGAAATGCAGGACCGGCCATGGAGAAATGGGAGCCTTGCTACGCTGATGGCTGGGATGTAAATTGCCAACAGCCACTCTGGAGAAGTGTACGGTGTGTTCTGAAACATCTAAAAAACACAGCTTGGAGAGCATAGGGCACTTCCACTCATGGCCGTATAAATTGGGAAAACTAAAAAGCAGCAAGACACAGGCACCCCAAAGTTTAGGGCTGCTCTGTTGACAAGAACCCCCACTTCATTACACCTTAAATATCCTAGGAGAGAGAAAAATGGATAAAGAAGTTGTGGTCCTCATGTACAATGGAATATCACTCAGCCATGAAATCAACTTCATAAGGCTAGAAGCAGCACGATGAGAGGATTTAGGTACGACGATTCTAATTGAAATAAGTCACACAGAAAAAGACACTTATCATAAGATATCACTTATAGAGGGAATGTAAAAACCGCTACATTTGAACTGAATTGCAAAACAGAACAGAGTCACACATTTAGAAAACACACTATGGCTGTTGAACGGGAAAGGTGAGGTGGGGTGATGCATAAAACAAGGGTTTCAAATTAGCTCAGATACCGTTCCATAAACCCAATATGTAAGAGACAAGACCTATTCCGTTTTCAGTGAACTGGACTCAACACCCCCTATTCACCGCACAAGAATATATCTGACTAGTAAGAATCTTCAAACCTATGTATTGATATCTCTCTGTAAGTGAGTCAAGGGGGTGTAAAGCGCCATAAACACAGCCGTGAAAAGCAGCTAAACCCCATTATAAAAATAAATTACTTTTCAAAACCAGTGAAACAAAGACAGTGAAAGAGAGAGAAATTCTTACAAAATTCGTTCAGGGGCTGTGATGCAACCTGGATTGACCATGTCTAGACCCACAGCTGATTGAGACATAAGGGTGGACACTCTTGGGGCTGAGAGGTACGGTGAGGTTGGGTGAGCCAACGCAGACCCTTTCAAGTAATACTGCATGGTAGCCATCCCATGGGTCCCAAATGTCCAGGTTCAAGGGCATCTTCCTACATCGAAAACAGGCATGAGAAACCCAGAAGATGGTACACCGTGGGATCGGGAAAGGTTTCTAAAACGCACCTCATTTCTCATCTCCTTGGCTCGGGTTCGCCATTCCAGCCGATTTACTAGCCATCTCCCTCCTTGGAGAATCAGCACCTTTAACCTCCTTTTCCGTACAGGTTGCAATTTGTCCTGATGATGAACGGAAGAGGGGGAACCAATGAGAGACTAGCTCTAGGTGTTGGGACAGGCACAGGTCACTCTATTTTCCCATCAGGAAGAAGAATTAAGCACAAGCGCAGCCTGCCCCCCAGAACCAGAAGAGGGCCTGAAGCAATCCTGCGCTTTTGCGGCCAGCTCCCAAAAAAGCGAGTTGAAAAATGGAGCTCAGGGGCACTGCAATTCACAAACCTGCAGAGTTTTAAATGATACCTCTCGTCCACAAATATATTAAGGGAAGGCAACGAAGAGGCTTTGAAAGCAAGGCAGAATTGCAGGAAACAGATTTCAGTAGGTAGATTCGAATCGCCTTGAAAGCACATGAAAAGCGGCAAAACGTGGACAATGATGCCCTTGGCCAAAAAGGGCGTATGCGTTTTTTCCTGAATATATTCAGGAAAAAACGCATACGCCCTTTTTGGCCAACCAAGCAACCTGGAAAGGCAAATCAGCGCTCCAAAGAGGTTTCGCTTCCCAGCGGGCAAAAGGGCCATGCGGAAAAAAGTATCCAAACCAGAAATGCAGGACCGGCCATGGAGAAATGGGAGCCTTGCTAGGCTGATGGGTGGGATGTAAATTGCCCACAGCCACTCTGGAGAAGTGTACGGTGTGTCCTGAAACATCTAAAAAACACAGCTTGGAGAGCATAGGGCACTTCCACTCATGGGCGTATAAATTGGGAAAACTAAAAATCAGCAAGACACAGGCACCCCAAAGTTGAGGGCTGCTCTGTTGACAAGAACCCCCACTTCATTACCCCTTCAATATCCTAGGAAAGAGAAAAATGGATAAAGAAGTTGTGGTCCTCATGTACAATGGAATATCACTCAGCCATGAAATCAACATCATAAGGCTAGTAGCAGCACGATGAGTGGATTTAGGTACGACGATTCTAAGTGAAATAAGTCACACAGAAAAAGACACTTATCCTAAGATATCACTTATAGAGGGAATGTAAAAACCGCTACACTTGAACTGAATTGCAAAACAGAACAGAGTCACACGTTTAGGAAACACACTATGGCTGCTGAAGGGGAAAGGTGAGGTGGGGTGATGCATAAAACAAGGGTTTCAAATTAGCTCAGATACCGTTCCATAAACCCAATATGTAAGAGACAAGACCTATTCCTTGCTCAGTGAACTGGACTCAACACCCCCTATTCACCGCACAAGAATATATCTGACTAGTAAGAATCTTCAAACCTATGTATTGATATCTTTCTGTAAGTGAGTCAAGGGGGTGTAAAGCGGCATAAACACAGCCGTGAAAAGCAGCTAAACCCCATTATAAAAATAAATTACTTTTCAAAACCCGTGAAACAAAGACAGTGAAAGAGAGAGAAATTCTTACAAAATTCGTTCAGGGGCTGTGATGCAACCTGGATTGACCATATCTAGACCCACAGCTGATTGAGACATAAGGGTGGACACTCTTGGGGCTGAGAGGTTCGGTGAGGTTGGGTGAGCCAACGCAGACCCTTTCAAGTAATACTGCATGGTAGCCATCCCATGGGTCCCAAATCTCCAGGTTCAAGGGCATCTTCCTACATCGACAACAGGCATGAGAAACCCAGAAGATGGTACACCGTGTGATCGGGAAAGGTTTCTAAAACGCACCTCATTTCTCATCTCCTTGGCTCGGGTTCGCCATTCCAGCCGATTTACTAGCCATCTCCCTCCTTGGAGAATCAGCACCTTTAACCTCCTGTTCCGTACAGGTTGCAATTTGTCCTGAGGATAAAGGGGAAGAGGGGGAACCAATGAGAGACTAGCTCTAGGTGTTGGGACAGGCACAGGTCACTCTATTTTCCCATCAGGAAGAAGAATTAAGCACAAGCTCAGCCTGCCCCCCAGAACCAGAAGAGGGCCTGAAGCAATCCTGCGCTTTTGCGGCCAGCTCCCAAAAAAGCGAGTTGAAAAATGGAGCTCAGGGGCACTGCAATTCACAAACCTGCAGAGTTTTAAATGATACCTCTCGTCGACAAATATATTAAGGGAAGGCAAAGAAGAGGCTTTGAAAACAAGGCAGAATTGCAGGAAACAGATTTCAGGAGGTAGATTCGAATCGCCTTGAAAGCACATGAAAAGCGGCAAAACGTGGACAATGATGCCCTTGGCCAAAAAGGGCGTATGCGTTTTTTCCTGAATATATTCAGGAAAAAACGCATACGCCCTTTTTGGCCAACCAAGCAACCTGGAAAGGCCAATCAGCGCTCCAAAGAAGTCTGGCTTCCCAGCGGGCAAAAGGGCCATGCGGAAAAAAGTGTCCAAACCAGAAATGCAGGACCGGCCATGGAGAAATGGGAGCCTTGCTACGCTGATGGGTGGGATGTAAATTGCCAAGAGCCACTCTGGAGAAGTGTACGGTGTGTTCTGAAACATCTAAAAAACACAGCTTGGAGAGCATAGGGCACTTCCACTCATGGCCGTATAAATTGGGAAAACTAAAAAGCAGCAAGACACAGGCACCCCAAAGTTTAGGGCTGCTCTGTTGACAAGAACCCCCACTTCATTACACCTTAAATATCCTAGGAGAGAGAAAAATGGATAAAGAAGTTGTGGTCCTCATGTACAATGGAATATCACTCAGCCATGAAATCAACTTCATAAGGCTAGAAGCAGCACGATGAGAGGATTTAGGTACGACGATTCTAAGTGAAATAAGTCACACAGAAAAAGACACTTATCATAAGATATCACTTATAGAGGGAATGTAAAAACCGCTACACTTGAACTGAATTGCAAAACAGAACAGAGTCACACATTTAGAAAACACACTATGGCTGCTGAACGGGAAAGGTGAGGTGGGGTGATGCATAAAACAAGGGTTTCAAATTAGCTCAGATACCGTTCCATAAACCCAATATGTAACAGACAAGACCTATTCCTTTTTCAGTGAACTGGACTCAACACCCCCTATTCACCGCACAAGAATATATCTGAGTAGTAAGAATCTTCAAACCTATGTATTGATATCTCTCTGTAAGTGAGTCAAGGGGGTGTAAAGCGCCATAAACACAGCCGTGAAAAGCAGCTAAACCCCATTATAAAAATAAATTACTTTTCAAAACCAGTGAAACAAAGACAGTGAAAGAGAGAGAAATTCTTACAAAATTCGTTCAGGGGCTGTGATGCAACCTGGATTGACCATATCTAGACCCACAGCTGATTGAGACATAAGGGTGGACACTCTTGGGGCTGAGAGGTTCGGTGAGGTTGGGTGAGCCAACGCAGACCCTTTCAAGTAATACTGCATGGTAGCCATCCCATGGGTCCCAAATCTCCAGGTTCAAGGGCATCTTCCTACATCGACAACAGGCATGAGAAACCCAGAAGATGGTACACCGTGTGATCGGGAAAGGTTTCTAAAACGCACCTCATTTCTCATCTCCTTGGCTCGGGTTCGCCATTCCAGCCGATTTACTAGCCATCTCCCTCCTTGGAGAATCAGCACCTTTAACCTCCTGTTCCGTACAGGTTGCAATTTGTCCTGAGGATGAAGGGGAAGAGGGGGAACCAATGAGAGACTAGCTCTAGGTGTTGGGACAGGCACAGGTCACTCTATTTTCCCATCAGGAAGAAGAATTAAGCACAAGCTCAGCCTGCCCCCCAGAACCAGAAGAGGGCCTGAAGCAATCCTGCGCTTTTGCGGCCAGCTCCCAAAAAAGCGAGTTGAAAAATGGAGCTCAGGGGCACTGCAATTCACAAACCTGCAGAGTTTTAAATGATACCTCTCGTCGACAAATATATTAAGGGAAGGCAAAGAAGAGGCTTTGAAAACAAGGCAGAATTGCAGGAAACAGATTTCAGGAGGTAGATTCGAATCGCCTTGAAAGCACATGAAAAGCGGCAAAACGTGGACAATGATGCCCTTGGCCAAAAAGGGCGTATGCGTTTTTTCCTGAATATATTCAGGAAAAAACGCATACGCCCTTTTTGGCCAACCAAGCAACCTGGAAAGGCCAATCAGCGCTCCAAAGAAGTCTGGCTTCCCAGCGGGCAAAAGGGCCATGCGGAAAAAAGTGTCCAAACCAGAAATGCAGGACCGGCCATGGAGAAATGGGAGCCTTGCTACGCTGATGGGTGGGATGTAAATTGCCAAGAGCCACTCTGGAGAAGTGTACGGTGTGTTCTGAAACATCTAAAAAACACAGCTTGGAGAGCATAGGGCACTTCCACTCATGGCCGTATAAATTGGGAAAACTAAAAAGCAGCAAGACACAGGCACCCCAAAGTTTAGGGCTGCTCTGTTGACAAGAACCCCCACTTCATTACACCTTAAATATCCTAGGAGAGAGAAAAATGGATAAAGAAGTTGTGGTCCTCATGTACAATGGAATATCACTCAGCCATGAAATCAACTTCATAAGGCTAGAAGCAGCACGATGAGAGGATTTAGGTACGACGATTCTAAGTGAAATAAGTCACACAGAAAAAGACACTTATCATAAGATATCACTTATAGAGGGAATGTAAAAACCGCTACACTTGAACTGAATTGCAAAACAGAACAGAGTCACACATTTAGAAAACACACTATGGCTGCTGAACGGGAAAGGTGAGGTGGGGTGATGCATAAAACAAGGGTTTCAAATTAGCTCAGATACCGTTCCATAAACCCAATATGTAACAGACAAGACCTATTCCTTTTTCAGTGAACTGGACTCAACACCCCCTATTCACCGCACAAGAATATATCTGAGTAGTAAGAATCTTCAAACCTATGTATTGATATCTCTCTGTAAGTGAGTCAAGGGGGTGTAAAGCGCCATAAACACAGCCGTGAAAAGCAGCTAAACCCCATTATAAAAATAAATTACTTTTCAAAACCAGTGAAACAAAGACAGTGAAAGAGAGAGAAATTCTTACAAAATTCGTTCAGGGGCTGTGATGCAACCTGGATTGACCATATCTAGACCCACAGCTGATTGAGACATAAGGGTGGACACTCTTGGGGCTGAGAGGTTCGGTGAGGTTGGGTGAGCCAACGCAGACCCTTTCAAGTAATACTGCATGGTAGCCATCCCATGGGTCCCAAATCTCCAGGTTCAAGGGCATCTTCCTACATCGACAACAGGCATGAGAAACCCAGAAGATGGTACACCGTGGGATCGGGAAAGGTTTCTAAAACGCACATCATTTCTCATCTCCTTGGCTCGGGTTCGCCATTCCAGCCGATTTACTAGCCATCTCCCTCCTTGGAGAATCAGCACCTTCAACCTCCTTTTCCGTACAGGTTGCAATTTGTCCTGATGATGAACGGGAAGAGGGGGAACCAATGAGAGACTAGCTCTAGGTGTTGGGACAGGCACAGGTCACTCTATTTTCCCATCAGGAAGAAGAATTAAGCACAAGCGCAGCCTGCCCCCCAGAACCAGAAGAGGGCCTGAAGCAATCCTGCGCTTTTGCGGCCAGCTCCCAAAAAAGCGAGTTGAAAAATGGAGCTCAGGGGCACTGCAATTCACAAACCTGCAGAGTTTTAAATGATACCTCTCGTCCACAAATATATTAAGGGAAGGCAAAGAAGAGGCTTTGAAAACAAGGCAGAATTGCAGGAAACAGATTTCAGGAGGTAGATTCGAATCGCCTTGAAAGCACATGAAAAGCGGCAAAACGTGGACAATGATGCCCTTGGCCAAAAAGGGCGTATGCGTTTTTTCCTGAATATATTCAGGAAAAAACGCATACGCCCTTTTTGGCCAACCAAGCAACCTGGAAAGGCCAATCAGCGCTCCAAAGAAGTCTGGCTTCCCAGCGGGCAAAAGGGCCATGCGGAAAAAAGTGTCCAAACCAGAAATGCAGGACCGGCCATGGAGAAATGGGAGCCTTGCTACGCTGATGGGTGGGATGTAAATTGCCAAGAGCCACTCTGGAGAAGTGTACGGTGTGTTCTGAAACATCTAAAAAACACAGCTTGGAGAGCATAGGGCACTTCCACTCATGGCCGTATAAATTGGGAAAACTAAAAAGCAGCAAGACACAGGCACCCCAAAGTTTAGGGCTGCTCTGTTGACAAGAACCCCCACTTCATTACACCTTAAATATCCTAGGAGAGAGAAAAATGGATAAAGAAGTTGTGGTCCTCATGTACAATGGAATATCACTCAGCCATGAAATCAACTTCATAAGGCTAGAAGCAGCACGATGAGAGGATTTAGGTACGACGATTCTAAGTGAAATAAGTCACACAGAAAAAGACACTTATCATAAGATATCACTTATAGAGGGAATGTAAAAACCGCTACACTTGAACTGAATTGCAAAACAGAACAGAGTCACACATTTAGAAAACACACTATGGCTGCTGAACGGGAAAGGTGAGGTGGGGTGATGCATAAAACAAGGGTTTCAAATTAGCTCAGATACCGTTCCATAAACCCAATATGTAACAGACAAGACCTATTCCTTTTTCAGTGAACTGGACTCAACACCCCCTATTCACCGCACAAGAATATATCTGAGTAGTAAGAATCTTCAAACCTATGTATTGATATCTCTCTGTAAGTGAGTCAAGGGGGTGTAAAGCGCCATAAACACAGCCGTGAAAAGCAGCTAAACCCCATTATAAAAATAAATTACTTTTCAAAACCAGTGAAACAAAGACAGTGAAAGAGAGAGAAATTCTTACAAAATTCGTTCAGGGGCTGTGATGCAACCTGGATTGACCATATCTAGACCCACAGCTGATTGAGACATAAGGGTGGACACTCTTGGGGCTGAGAGGTTCGGTGAGGTTGGGTGAGCCAACGCAGACCCTTTCAAGTAATACTGCATGGTAGCCATCCCATGGGTCCCAAATCTCCAGGTTCAAGGGCATCTTCCTACATCGACAACAGGCATGAGAAACCCAGAAGATGGTACACCGTGTGATCGGGAAAGGTTTCTAAAACGCACCTCATTTCTCATCTCCTTGGCTCGGGTTCGCCATTCCAGCCGATTTACTAGCCATCTCCCTCCTTGGAGAATCAGCACCTTTAACCTCCTGTTCCGTACAGGTTGCAATTTGTCCTGAGGATGAAGGGGAAGAGGGGGAACCAATGAGAGACTAGCTCTAGGTGTTGGGACAGGCACAGGTCACTCTATTTTCCCATCAGGAAGAAGAATTAAGCACAAGCTCAGCCTGCCCCCCAGAACCAGAAGAGGGCCTGAAGCAATCCTGCGCTTTTGCGGCCAGCTCCCAAAAAAGCGAGTTGAAAAATGGAGCTCAGGGGCACTGCAATTCACAAACCTGCAGAGTTTTAAATGATACCTCTCGTCGACAAATATATTAAGGGAAGGCAAAGAAGAGGCTTTGAAAACAAGGCAGAATTGCAGGAAACAGATTTCAGGAGGTAGATTCGAATCGCCTTGAAAGCACATGAAAAGCGGCAAAACGTGGACAATGATGCCCTTGGCCAAAAAGGGCGTATGCGTTTTTTCCTGAATATATTCAGGAAAAAACGCATACGCCCTTTTTGGCCAACCAAGCAACCTGGAAAGGCCAATCAGCGCTCCAAAGAAGTCTGGCTTCCCAGCGGGCAAAAGGGCCATGCGGAAAAAAGTGTCCAAACCAGAAATGCAGGACCGGCCATGGAGAAATGGGAGCCTTGCTACGCTGATGGGTGGGATGTAAATTGCCAAGAGCCACTCTGGAGAAGTGTACGGTGTGTTCTGAAACATCTAAAAAACACAGCTTGGAGAGCATAGGGCACTTCCACTCATGGCCGTATAAATTGGGAAAACTAAAAAGCAGCAAGACACAGGCACCCCAAAGTTTAGGGCTGCTCTGTTGACAAGAACCCCCACTTCATTACACCTTAAATATCCTAGGAGAGAGAAAAATGGATAAAGAAGTTGTGGTCCTCATGTACAATGGAATATCACTCAGCCATGAAATCAACTTCATAAGGCTAGAAGCAGCACGATGAGAGGATTTAGGTACGACGATTCTAAGTGAAATAAGTCACACAGAAAAAGACACTTATCATAAGATATCACTTATAGAGGGAATGTAAAAACCGCTACACTTGAACTGAATTGCAAAACAGAACAGAGTCACACATTTAGAAAACACACTATGGCTGCTGAACGGGAAAGGTGAGGTGGGGTGATGCATAAAACAAGGGTTTCAAATTAGCTCAGATACCGTTCCATAAACCCAATATGTAACAGACAAGACCTATTCCTTTTTCAGTGAACTGGACTCAACACCCCCTATTCACCGCACAAGAATATATCTGAGTAGTAAGAATCTTCAAACCTATGTATTGATATCTCTCTGTAAGTGAGTCAAGGGGGTGTAAAGCGCCATAAACACAGCCGTGAAAAGCAGCTAAACCCCATTATAAAAATAAATTACTTTTCAAAACCAGTGAAACAAAGACAGTGAAAGAGAGAGAAATTCTTACAAAATTCGTTCAGGGGCTGTGATGCAACCTGGATTGACCATATCTAGACCCACAGCTGATTGAGACATAAGGGTGGACACTCTTGGGGCTGAGAGGTTCGGTGAGGTTGGGTGAGCCAACGCAGACCCTTTCAAGTAATACTGCATGGTAGCCATCCCATGGGTCCCAAATCTCCAGGTTCAAGGGCATCTTCCTACATCGACAACAGGCATGAGAAACCCAGAAGATGGTACACCGTGGGATCGGGAAAGGTTTCTAAAACGCACATCATTTCTCATCTCCTTGGCTCGGGTTCGCCATTCCAGCCGATTTACTAGCCATCTCCCTCCTTGGAGAATCAGCACCTTCAACCTCCTTTTCCGTACAGGTTGCAATTTGTCCTGATGATGAACGGGAAGAGGGGGAACCAATGAGAGACTAGCTCTAGGTGTTGGGACAGGCACAGGTCACTCTATTTTCCCATCAGGAAGAAGAATTAAGCACAAGCGCAGCCTGCCCCCCAGAACCAGAAGAGGGCCTGAAGCAATCCTGCGCTTTTGCGGCCAGCTCCCAAAAAAGCGAGTTGAAAAATGGAGCTCAGGGGCACTGCAATTCACAAACCTGCAGAGTTTTAAATGATACCTCTCGTCCACAAATATATTAAGGGAAGGCAAAGAAGAGGCTTTGAAAACAAGGCAGAATTGCAGGAAACAGATTTCAGGAGGTAGATTCGAATCGCCTTGAAAGCACATGAAAAGCGGCAAAACGTGGACAATGATGCCCTTGGCCAAAAAGGGCGTATGCGTTTTTTCCTGAATATATTCAGGAAAAAACGCATACGCCCTTTTTGGCCAACCAAGCAACCTGGAAAGGCAAATCAGCGCTCCAAAGAGGTTTCGCTTCCCAGCGGGCAAAAGGGCCATGCGGAAAAAAGTATCCAAACCAGAAATGCAGGACCGGCCATGGAGAAATGGGAGCCTTGCTAGGCTGATGGGTGGGATGTAAATTGCCCACAGCCACTCTGGAGAAGTGTACGGTGTGTCCTGAAACATCTAAAAAACACAGCTTGGAGAGCATAGGGCACTTCCACTCATGGGCGTATAAATTGGGAAAACTAAAAATCAGCAAGACACAGGCACCCCAAAGTTGAGGGCTGCTCTGTTGACAAGAACCCCCACTTCATTACCCCTTCAATATCCTAGGAAAGAGAAAAATGGATAAAGAAGTTGTGGTCCTCATGTACAATGGAATATCACTCAGCCATGAAATCAACATCATAAGGCTAGTAGCAGCACGATGAGTGGATTTAGGTACGACGATTCTAAGTGAAATAAGTCACACAGAAAAAGACACTTATCCTAAGATATCACTTATAGAGGGAATGTAAAAACCGCTACACTTGAACTGAATTGCAAAACAGAACAGAGTCACACGTTTAGGAAACACACTATGGCTGCTGAAGGGGAAAGGTGAGGTGGGGTGATGCATAAAACAAGGGTTTCAAATTAGCTCAGATACCGTTCCATAAACCCAATATGTAAGAGACAAGACCTATTCCTTGCTCAGTGAACTGGACTCAACACCCCCTATTCACCGCACAAGAATATATCTGACTAGTAAGAATCTTCAAACCTATGTATTGATATCTTTCTGTAAGTGAGTCAAGGGGGTGTAAAGCGGCATAAACACAGCCGTGAAAAGCAGCTAAACCCCATTATAAAAATAAATTACTTTTCAAAACCCGTGAAACAAAGACAGTGAAAGAGAGAGAAATTCTTACAAAATTCTTTCAGGGGCTGTGATGCAACCTGGATTGACCATATCTAGACCCACAGCTGATTGAGACATAAGGGTGGACACTCTTGGGGCTGAGAGGTTCGGTGAGGTTGGGTGAGCCAACGCAGACCCTTTCAAGTAATACTGCATGGTAGCCATCCCATGGGTCCCAAATCTCCAGGTTCAAGGGCATCTTCCTACATCGACAACAGGCATGAGAAACCCAGAAGATGGTACACCGTGTGATCGGGAAAGGTTTCTAAAACGCACCTCATTTCTCATCTCCTTGGCTCGGGTTCGCCATTCCAGCCGATTTACTAGCCATCTCCCTCCTTGGAGAATCAGCACCTTTAACCTCCTGTTCCGTACAGGTTGCAATTTGTCCTGAGGATGAAGGGGAAGAGGGGGAACCAATGAGAGACTAGCTCTAGGTGTTGGGACAGGCACAGGTCACTCTATTTTCCCATCAGGAAGAAGAATTACGCACAAGCTCAGCCTGCCCCCCAGAACCAGAAGAGGGCCTGAAGCAATCCTGTGCTTTTGCGGCCAGCTCCCAAAATAGCGAGTTGAAAAATGGAGCTCAGGGGCACTGCAATTCACAAACCTGCAGAGTTTTAAATGATACCTCTCGTCGACAAATATATTAAGGGAAGGCAAAGAAGAGGCTTTGAAAACAAGGCAGAATTGCAGGAAACAGATTTCAGGAGGTAGATTCGAATCGCCTTGAAAGCACATGAAAAGCGGCAAAACGTGGACAATGATGCCCTTGGCCAAAAAGGGCGTATGCGTTTTTTCCTGAATATATTCAGGAAAAAACGCATACGCCCTTTTTGGCCAACCAAGCAACCTGGAAAGGCCAATCAGCGCTCCAAAGAAGTCTGGCTTCCCAGCGGGCAAAAGGGCCATGCGGAAAAAAGTGTCCAAACCAGAAATGCAGGACCGGCCATGGAGAAATGGGAGCCTTGCTACGCTGATGGGTGGGATGTAAATTGCCAAGAGCCACTCTGGAGAAGTGTACGGTGTGTTCTGAAACATCTAAAAAACACAGCTTGGAGAGCATAGGGCACTTCCACTCATGGCCGTATAAATTGGGAAAACTAAAAAGCAGCAAGACACAGGCACCCCAAAGTTTAGGGCTGCTCTGTTGACAAGAACCCCCACTTCATTACACCTTAAATATCCTAGGAGAGAGAAAAATGGATAAAGAAGTTGTGGTCCTCATGTACAATGGAATATCACTCAGCCATGAAATCAACTTCATAAGGCTAGAAGCAGCACGATGAGAGGATTTAGGTACGACGATTCTAAGTGAAATAAGTCACACAGAAAAAGACACTTATCATAAGATATCACTTATAGAGGGAATGTAAAAACCGCTACACTTGAACTGAATTGCAAAACAGAACAGAGTCACACATTTAGAAAACACACTATGGCTGCTGAACGGGAAAGGTGAGGTGGGGTGATGCATAAAACAAGGGTTTCAAATTAGCTCAGATACCGTTCCATAAACCCAATATGTAACAGACAAGACCTATTCCTTTTTCAGTGAACTGGACTCAACACCCCCTATTCACCGCACAAGAATATATCTGAGTAGTAAGAATCTTCAAACCTATGTATTGATATCTCTCTGTAAGTGAGTCAAGGGGGTGTAAAGCGCCATAAACACAGCCGTGAAAAGCAGCTAAACCCCATTATAAAAATAAATTACTTTTCAAAACCAGTGAAACAAAGACAGTGAAAGAGAGAGAAATTCTTACAAAATTCGTTCAGGGGCTGTGATGCAACCTGGATTGACCATATCTAGACCCACAGCTGATTGAGACATAAGGGTGGACACTCTTGGGGCTGAGAGGTTCGGTGAGGTTGGGTGAGCCAACGCAGACCCTTTCAAGTAATACTGCATGGTAGCCATCCCATGGGTCCCAAATCTCCAGGTTCAAGGGCATCTTCCTACATCGACAACAGGCATGAGAAACCCAGAAGATGGTACACCGTGGGATCGGGAAAGGTTTCTAAAACGCACATCATTTCTCATCTCCTTGGCTCGGGTTCGCCATTCCAGCCGATTTACTAGCCATCTCCCTCCTTGGAGAATCAGCACCTTCAACCTCCTTTTCCGTACAGGTTGCAATTTGTCCTGATGATGAACGGGAAGAGGGGGAACCAATGAGAGACTAGCTCTAGGTGTTGGGACAGGCACAGGTCACTCTATTTTCCCATCAGGAAGAAGAATTAAGCACAAGCGCAGCCTGCCCCCCAGAACCAGAAGAGGGCCTGAAGCAATCCTGCGCTTTTGCGGCCAGCTCCCAAAAAAGCGAGTTGAAAAATGGAGCTCAGGGGCACTGCAATTCACAAACCTGCAGAGTTTTAAATGATACCTCTCGTCCACAAATATATTAAGGGAAGGCAAAGAAGAGGCTTTGAAAACAAGGCAGAATTGCAGGAAACAGATTTCAGGAGGTAGATTCGAATCGCCTTGAAAGCACATGAAAAGCGGCAAAACGTGGACAATGATGCCCTTGGCCAAAAAGGGCGTATGCGTTTTTTCCTGAATATATTCAGGAAAAAACGCATACGCCCTTTTTGGCCAACCAAGCAACCTGGAAAGGCAAATCAGCGCTCCAAAGAGGTTTCGCTTCCCAGCGGGCAAAAGGGCCATGCGGAAAAAAGTATCCAAACCAGAAATGCAGGACCGGCCATGGAGAAATGGGAGCCTTGCTAGGCTGATGGGTGGGATGTAAATTGCCCACAGCCACTCTGGAGAAGTGTACGGTGTGTCCTGAAACATCTAAAAAACACAGCTTGGAGAGCATAGGGCACTTCCACTCATGGGCGTATAAATTGGGAAAACTAAAAATCAGCAAGACACAGGCACCCCAAAGTTGAGGGCTGCTCTGTTGACAAGAACCCCCACTTCATTACCCCTTCAATATCCTAGGAAAGAGAAAAATGGATAAAGAAGTTGTGGTCCTCATGTACAATGGAATATCACTCAGCCATGAAATCAACATCATAAGGCTAGTAGCAGCACGATGAGTGGATTTAGGTACGACGATTCTAAGTGAAATAAGTCACACAGAAAAAGACACTTATCCTAAGATATCACTTATAGAGGGAATGTAAAAACCGCTACACTTGAACTGAATTGCAAAACAGAACAGAGTCACACGTTTAGGAAACACACTATGGCTGCTGAAGGGGAAAGGTGAGGTGGGGTGATGCATAAAACAAGGGTTTCAAATTAGCTCAGATACCGTTCCATAAACCCAATATGTAAGAGACAAGACCTATTCCTTGCTCAGTGAACTGGACTCAACACCCCCTATTCACCGCACAAGAATATATCTGACTAGTAAGAATCTTCAAACCTATGTATTGATATCTTTCTGTAAGTGAGTCAAGGGGGTGTAAAGCGGCATAAACACAGCCGTGAAAAGCAGCTAAACCCCATTATAAAAATAAATTACTTTTCAAAACCCGTGAAACAAAGACAGTGAAAGAGAGAGAAATTCTTACAAAATTCGTTCAGGGGCTGTGATGCAACCTGGATTGACCATATCTAGACCCACAGCTGATTGAGACATAAGGGTGGACACTCTTGGGGCTGAGAGGTTCGGTGAGGTTGGGTGAGCCAACGCAGACCCTTTCAAGTAATACTGCATGGTAGCCATCCCATGGGTCCCAAATCTCCAGGTTCAAGGGCATCTTCCTACATCGACAACAGGCATGAGAAACCCAGAAGATGGTACACCGTGTGATCGGGAAAGGTTTCTAAAACGCACCTCATTTCTCATCTCCTTGGCTCGGGTTCGCCATTCCAGCCGATTTACTAGCCATCTCCCTCCTTGGAGAATCAGCACCTTTAACCTCCTGTTCCGTACAGGTTGCAATTTGTCCTGAGGATGAAGGGGAAGAGGGGGAACCAATGAGAGACTAGCTCTAGGTGTTGGGACAGGCACAGGTCACTCTATTTTCCCATCAGGAAGAAGAATTAAGCACAAGCTCAGCCTGCCCCCCAGAACCAGAAGAGGGCCTGAAGCAATCCTGCGCTTTTGCGGCCAGCTCCCAAAATAGCGAGTTGAAAAATGGAGCTCAGGGGCACTGCAATTCACAAACCTGCAGAGTTTTAAATGATACCTCTCGTCGACAAATATATTAAGGGAAGGCAAAGAAGAGGCTTTGAAAACAAGGCAGAATTGCAGGAAACAGATTTCAGGAGGTAGATTCGAATCGCCTTGAAAGCATATGAAAAGCGGCAAAACGTGGACAATGATGCCCTTGGCCAAAAAGGGCGTATGCGTTTTTTCCTGAATATATTCAGGAAAAAACGCATACGCCCTTTTTGGCCAACCAAGCAACCTGGAAAGGCCAATCAGCGCTCCAAAGAAGTCTGGCTTCCCAGCGGGCAAAAGGGCCATGCGGAAAAAAGTGTCCAAACCAGAAATGCAGGACCGGCCATGGAGAAATGGGAGCCTTGCTAGGCTGATGGGTGGGATGTAAATTGCCCACATTCACTCTGGAGAAGTGTACGGTGTGTCCTGAAACATCTAAAAAACACAGCTTGGAGAGCATAGGGCACTTCCACTCATGGGCGTATAAATTGGGAAAACTAAAAATCAGCAAGACACAGGCACCCCAAAGTTGAGGGCTGCTCTGTTGACAAGAACCCCCACTTCATTACCCCTTCAATATCCTAAGAAAGAGAAAAATGGATAAAGAAGTTGTGGTCCTCATGTACAATGGAATATCACTCAGCCATGAAATCAACGTCATAAGGCTTGTAGCAGCACGATGAGTGGATTTAGGTACGACGATTCTAAGTGAAATAAGTCACACAGAAAAAGACACTTATCATAAGATATCACTTATAGAGGGAATGTAAAAACCGCTACACTTGAACTGAATTGCAAAACAGAACAGAGTCACACGTTTAGGAAACACACTATGGCTGCTGAACGGGAAAGGTGAAGTGGGGTGATGCATAAAACAAGGGTTTCAAATTAGCTCAGATACCGTTCCATAAACCCAATATGTAAGAGACAAGACCTATTCCTTGCTCAGTGAACTGGACTCAACAGCCCCTATTCACCGCACAAGAATATATCTGACTAGTAAGAATCTTCAAACCTATGTATTGATATCTCTCTGTAAGTGAGTCAAGGGGGTGTAAAGCGCCATAAACACAGCCGTGAAAAGCAGCTAAACCCCATTATAAAAATAAATTACTTTTCAAAACCAGTGAAACAAAGACAGTGAAAGAGAGAGAAATTCTTACAAAATTCGTTCAGGGGCTGTGATGCAACCTGGATTGACCATATCTAGACCCACAGCTGATTGAGACATAAGGGTGGACACTCTTGGGGCTGAGAGGTTCGGTGAGGTTGGGTGAGCCAACGCAGACCCTTTCAAGTAATACTGCATGGTACCCATCCCATGGGTCCCAAATCTCCAGGTTCAAGGGCATCTTCCTACATCGAAAACAGGCATGAGAAACCCAGAAGATGGTACACCGTGGGATCGGGAAAGGTTTCTAAAACGCACCTCATTTCTCATCTCCTTGGCTCGGGTTCGCCATTCCAGCCGATTTACTAGCCATCTCCCTCCTTGGAGAATCAGCACCTTTAACCTCCTGTTCCGTACAGTTTGCAATTTGTCCTGAGGATGAACGGGAAGAGGGGGAACCAATGAGAGACTAGCTCTAGGTGTTGGGACAGGCACAGGTCACTCTATTTTCCCATCAGGAAGAAGAATTAAGCACAAGCTCAGCCTGCCCCCCAGAACCAGAAGAGGGCCTGAAGCAATCCTGCGCTTTTGCGGCCAGCTCCCAAAAAAGCGAGTTGAAAAATGGAGCTCAGGGGCACTGCAATTCACAAACCTGCAGAGTTTTAAATGATACCTCTCGTCGACAAATATATTAAGGGAAGGCAAAGAAGAGGCTTTGAAAACAAGGCAGAATTGCAGGAAACAGATTTCAGGAGGTAGATTCGAATCGCCTTGAAAGCACATGAAAAGCGGCAAAACGTGGACAATGATGCCCTTGGCCAAAAAGGGCGTATGCGTTTTTTCCTGAATATATTCAGGAAAAAACGCATACGCCCTTTTTGGCCAACCAAGCAACCTGGAAAGGCCAATCAGCGCTCCAAAGAAGTCTGGCTTCCCAGCGGGCAAAAGGGCCATGCGGAAAAAAGTGTCCAAACCAGAAATGCAGGACCGGCCATGGAGAAATGGGAGCCTTGCTAGGCTGATGGGTGGGATGTAAATTGCCCACATTCACTCTGGAGAAGTGTACGGTGTGTCCTGAAACATCTAAAAAACACAGCTTGGAGAGCATAGGGCACTTCCACTCATGGGCGTATAAATTGGGAAAACTAAAAATCAGCAAGACACAGGCACCCCAAAGTTGAGGGCTGCTCTGTTGACAAGAACCCCCACTTCATTACCCCTTCAATATCCTAGGAAAGAGAAAAATGGATAAAGAAGTTGTGGTCCTCATGTACAATGGAATATCACTCAGCCATGAAATCAACGTCATAAGGCTAGTAGCAGCACGATGAGTGGATTTAGGTACGACGATTCTAAGTGAAATAAGTCACACAGAAAAAGACACTTATCATAAGATATCACTTATAGAGGGAATGTAAAAACCGCTACACTTGAACTGAATTGCAAAACAGAACAGAGTCACACGTTTAGGAAACACACTATGGCTGCTGAACGGGAAAGGTGAAGTGGGGTGATGCATAAAACAAGGGTTTCAAATTAGCTCAGATACCGTTCCATAAACCCAATATGTAAGAGACAAGACCTATTCCTTGCTCAGTGAACTGGACTCAACAGCCCCTATTCACCGCACAAGAATATATCTGACTAGTAAGAATCTTCAAACCTATGTATTGATATCTCTCTGTAAGTGAGTCAAGGGGGTGTAAAGCGCCATAAACACAGCCGTGAAAAGCAGCTAAACCCCATTATAAAAATAAATTACTTTTCAAAACCAGTGAAACAAAGACAGTGAAAGAGAGAGAAATTCTTACAAAATTCGTTCAGGGGCTGTGATGCAACCTGGATTGACCATATCTAGACCCACAGCTGATTGAGACATAAGGGTGGACACTCTTGGGGCTGAGAGGTTCGGTGAGGTTGGGTGAGCCAACGCAGACCCTTTCAAGTAATACTGCATGGTACCCATCCCATGGGTCCCAAATCTCCAGGTTCAAGGGCATCTTCCTACATCGAAAACAGGCATGAGAAACCCAGAAGATGGTACACCGTGGGATCGGGAAAGGTTTCTAAAACGCACCTCATTTCTCATCTCCTTGGCTCGGGTTCGCCATTCCAGCCGATTTACTAGCCATCTCCCTCCTTGGAGAATCAGCACCTTTAACCTCCTGTTCCGTACAGTTTGCAATTTGTCCTGAGGATGAACGGGAAGAGGGGGAACCAATGAGAGACTAGCTCTAGGTGTTGGGACAGGCACAGGTCACTCTATTTTCCCATCAGGAAGAAGAATTAAGCACAAGCTCAGCCTGCCCCCCAGAACCAGAAGAGGGCCTGAAGCAATCCTGCGCTTTTGCGGCCAGCTCCCAAAAAAGCGAGTTGAAAAATGGAGCTCAGGGGCACTGCAATTCACAAACCTGCAGAGTTTTAAATGATACCTCTCGTCCACAAATATATTAAGGGAAGGCAAAGAAGAGGCTTTGAAAACAAGGCAGAATTGCAGGAAACAGATTTCAGGAGGTAGATTCGAATCGCCTTGAAAGCACATGAAAAGCGGCAAAACGTGGACAATGATGCCCTTGGCCAAAAAGGGCGTATGCGTTTTTTCCTGAATATATTCAGGAAAAAACGCATACGCCCTTTTTGGCCAACCAAGCAACCTGGAAAGGCAAATCAGCGCTCCAAAGAGGTTTCGCTTCCCAGCGGGCAAAAGGGCCATGCGGAAAAAAGTATCCAAACCAGAAATGCAGGACCGGCCATGGAGAAATGGGAGCCTTGCTAGGCTGATGGGTGGGATGTAAATTGCCCACAGCCACTCTGGAGAAGTGTACGGTGTGTCCTGAAACATCTAAAAAACACAGCTTGGAGAGCATAGGGCACTTCCACTCATGGGCGTATAAATTGGGAAAACTAAAAATCAGCAAGACACAGGCACCCCAAAGTTGAGGGCTGCTCTGTTGACAAGAACCCCCACTTCATTACCCCTTCAATATCCTAGGAAAGAGAAAAATGGATAAAGAAGTTGTGGTCCTCATGTACAATGGAATATCACTCAGCCATGAAATCAACATCATAAGGCTAGTAGCAGCACGATGAGTGGATTTAGGTACGACGATTCTAAGTGAAATAAGTCACACAGAAAAAGACACTTATCCTAAGATATCACTTATAGAGGGAATGTAAAAACCGCTACACTTGAACTGAATTGCAAAACAGAACAGAGTCACACGTTTAGGAAACACACTATGGCTGCTGAAGGGGAAAGGTGAGGTGGGGTGATGCATAAAACAAGGGTTTCAAATTAGCTCAGATACCGTTCCATAAACCCAATATGTAAGAGACAAGACCTATTCCTTGCTCAGTGAACTGGACTCAACACCCCCTATTCACCGCACAAGAATATATCTGACTAGTAAGAATCTTCAAACCTATGTATTGATATCTTTCTGTAAGTGAGTCAAGGGGGTGTAAAGCAGCATAAACACAGCCGTGAAAAGCAGCTAAACCCCATTATAAAAATAAATTACTTTTCAAAACCCGTGAAACAAAGACAGTGAAAGAGAGAGAAATTCTTACAAAATTCGTTCAGGGGCTGTGATGCAACCTGGATTGACCATATCTAGACCCACAGCTGATTGAGACATAAGGGTGGACACTCTTGGGGCTGAGAGGTTCGGTGAGGTTGGGTGAGCCAACGCAGACCCTTTCAAGTAATACTGCATGGTAGCCATCCCATGGGTCCCAAATCTCCAGGTTCAAGGGCATCTTCCTACATCGACAACAGGCATGAGAAACCCAGAAGATGGTACACCGTGTGATCGGGAAAGGTTTCTAAAACGCACCTCATTTCTCATCTCCTTGGCTCGGGTTCGCCATTCCAGCCGATTTACTAGCCATCTCCCTCCTTGGAGAATCAGCACCTTTAACCTCCTGTTCCGTACAGGTTGCAATTTGTCCTGAGGATGAAGGGGAAGAGGGGGAACCAATGAGAGACTAGCTCTAGGTGTTGGGACAGGCACAGGTCACTCTATTTTCCCATCAGGAAGAAGAATTAAGCACAAGCTCAGCCTGCCCCCCAGAACCAGAAGAGGGCCTGAAGCAATCCTGCGCTTTTGCGGCCAGCTCCCAAAATAGCGAGTTGAAAAATGGAGCTCAGGGGCACTGCAATTCACAAACCTGCAGAGTTTTAAATGATACCTCTCGTCGACAAATATATTAAGGGAAGGCAAAGAAGAGGCTTTGAAAACAAGGCAGAATTGCAGGAAACAGATTTCAGGAGGTAGATTCGAATCGCCTTGAAAGCACATGAAAAGCGGCAAAACGTGGACAATGATGCCCTTGGCCAAAAAGGGCGTATGCGTTTTTTCCTGAATATATTCAGGAAAAAACGCATACGCCCTTTTTGGCCAACCAAGCAACCTGGAAAGGCCAATCAGCGCTCCAAAGAAGTCTGGCTTCCCAGCGGGCAAAAGGGCCATGCGGAAAAAAGTGTCCAAACCAGAAATGCAGGACCGGCCATGGAGAAATGGGAGCCTTGCTAGGCTGATGGGTGGGATGTAAATTGCCCACATTCACTCTGGAGAAGTGTACGGTGTGTCCTGAAACATCTAAAAAACACAGCTTGGAGAGCATAGGGCACTTCCACTCATGGGCGTATAAATTGGGAAAACTAAAAATCAGCAAGACACAGGCACCCCAAAGTTGAGGGCTGCTCTGTTGACAAGAACCCCCACTTCATTACCCCTTCAATATCCTAGGAAAGAGAAAAATGGATAAAGAAGTTGTGGTCCTCATGTACAATGGAATATCACTCAGCCATGAAATCAACGTCATAAGGCTAGTAGCAGCACGATGAGTGGATTTAGGTACGACGATTCTAAGTGAAATAAGTCACACAGAAAAAGACACTTATCATAAGATATCACTTATAGAGGGAATGTAAAAACCGCTACACTTGAACTGAATTGCAAAACAGAACAGAGTCACACGTTTAGGAAACACACTATGGCTGCTGAACGGGAAAGGTGAAGTGGGGTGATGCATAAAACAAGGGTTTCAAATTAGCTCAGATACCGTTCCATAAACCCAATATGTAAGAGACAAGACCTATTCCTTGCTCAGTGAACTGGACTCAACAGCCCCTATTCACCGCACAAGAATATATCTGACTAGTAAGAATCTTCAAACCTATGTATTGATATCTCTCTGTAAGTGAGTCAAGGGGGTGTAAAGCGCCATAAACACAGCCGTGAAAAGCAGCTAAACCCCATTATAAAAATAAATTACTTTTCAAAACCAGTGAAACAAAGACAGTGAAAGAGAGAGAAATTCTTACAAAATTCGTTCAGGGGCTGTGATGCAACCTGGATTGACCATATCTAGACCCACAGCTGATTGAGACATAAGGGTGGACACTCTTGGGGCTGAGAGGTTCGGTGAGGTTGGGTGAGCCAACGCAGACCCTTTCAAGTAATACTGCATGGTACCCATCCCATGGGTCCCAAATCTCCAGGTTCAAGGGCATCTTCCTACATCGAAAACAGGCATGAGAAACCCAGAAGATGGTACACCGTGGGATCGGGAAAGGTTTCTAAAACGCACCTCATTTCTCATCTCCTTGGCTCGGGTTCGCCATTCCAGCCGATTTACTAGCCATCTCCCTCCTTGGAGAATCAGCACCTTTAACCTCCTGTTCCGTACAGTTTGCAATTTGTCCTGAGGATGAACGGGAAGAGGGGGAACCAATGAGAGACTAGCTCTAGGTGTTGGGACAGGCACAGGTCACTCTATTTTCCCATCAGGAAGAAGAATTAAGCACAAGCTCAGCCTGCCCCCCAGAACCAGAAGAGGGCCTGAAGCAATCCTGCGCTTTTGCGGCCAGCTCCCAAAAAAGCGAGTTGAAAAATGGAGCTCAGGGGCACTGCAATTCACAAACCTGCAGAGTTTTAAATGATACCTCTCGTCCACAAATATATTAAGGGAAGGCAAAGAAGAGGCTTTGAAAACAAGGCAGAATTGCAGGAAACAGATTTCAGGAGGTAGATTCGAATCGCCTTGAAAGCACATGAAAAGCGGCAAAACGTGGACAATGATGCCCTTGGCCAAAAAGGGCGTATGCGTTTTTTCCTGAATATATTCAGGAAAAAACGCATACGCCCTTTTTGGCCAACCAAGCAACCTGGAAAGGCCAATCAGCGCTCCAAAGAAGTCTGGCTTCCCAGCGGGCAAAAGGGCCATGCGGAAAAAAGTGTCCAAACCAGAAATGCAGGACCGGCCATGGAGAAATGGGAGCCTTGCTACGCTGATGGGTGGGATGTAAATTGCCAAGAGCCACTCTGGAGAAGTGTACGGTGTGTTCTGAAACATCTAAAAAACACAGCTTGGAGAGCATAGGGCACTTCCACTCATGGCCGTATAAATTGGGAAAACTAAAAAGCAGCAAGACACAGGCACCCCAAAGTTTAGGGCTGCTCTGTTGACAAGAACCCCCACTTCATTACACCTTAAATATCCTAGGAGAGAGAAAAATGGATAAAGAAGTTGTGGTCCTCATGTACAATGGAATATCACTCAGCCATGAAATCAACTTCATAAGGCTAGAAGCAGCACGATGAGAGGATTTAGGTACGACGATTCTAAGTGAAATAAGTCACACAGAAAAAGACACTTATCATAAGATATCACTTATAGAGGGAATGTAAAAACCGCTACACTTGAACTGAATTGCAAAACAGAACAGAGTCACACATTTAGAAAACACACTATGGCTGCTGAACGGGAAAGGTGAGGTGGGGTGATGCATAAAACAAGGGTTTCAAATTAGCTCAGATACCGTTCCATAAACCCAATATGTAACAGACAAGACCTATTCCTTTTTCAGTGAACTGGACTCAACACCCCCTATTCACCGCACAAGAATATATCTGAGTAGTAAGAATCTTCAAACCTATGTATTGATATCTCTCTGTAAGTGAGTCAAGGGGGTGTAAAGCGCCATAAACACAGCCGTGAAAAGCAGCTAAACCCCATTATAAAAATAAATTACTTTTCAAAACCAGTGAAACAAAGACAGTGAAAGAGAGAGAAATTCTTACAAAATTCGTTCAGGGGCTGTGATGCAACCTGGATTGACCATATCTAGACCCACAGCTGATTGAGACATAAGGGTGGACACTCTTGGGGCTGAGAGGTTCGGTGAGGTTGGGTGAGCCAACGCAGACCCTTTCAAGTAATACTGCATGGTAGCCATCCCATGGGTCCCAAATCTCCAGGTTCAAGGGCATCTTCCTACATCGACAACAGGCATGAGAAACCCAGAAGATGGTACACCGTGTGATCGGGAAAGGTTTCTAAAACGCACCTCATTTCTCATCTCCTTGGCTCGGGTTCGCCATTCCAGCCGATTTACTAGCCATCTCCCTCCTTGGAGAATCAGCACCTTCAACCTCCTTTTCCGTACAGGTTGCAATTTGTCCTGATGATGAACGGGAAGAGGGGGAACCAATGAGAGACTAGCTCTAGGTGTTGGGACAGGCACAGGTCACTCTATTTTCCCATCAGGAAGAAGAATTAAGCACAAGCGCAGCCTGCCCCCCAGAACCAGAAGAGGGCCTGAAGCAATCCTGCGCTTTTGCGGCCAGCTCCCAAAAAAGCGAGTTGAAAAATGGAGCTCAGGGGCACTGCAATTCACAAACCTGCAGAGTTTTAAATGATACCTCTCGTCCACAAATATATTAAGGGAAGGCAACGAAGAGGCTTTGAAAGCAAGGCAGAATTGCAGGAAACAGATTTCAGGAGGTAGATTCGAATCGCCTTGAAAGCACATGAAAAGCGGCAAAACGTGGACAATGATGCCCTTGGCCAAAAAGGGCGTATGCGTTTTTTCCTGAATATATTCAGGAAAAAACGCATACGCCCTTTTTGGCCAACCAAGCAACCTGGAAAGGCAAATCAGCGCTCCAAAGAGGTTTCGCTTCCCAGCGGGCAAAAGGGCCATGCGGAAAAAAGTATCCAAACCAGAAATGCAGGACCGGCCATGGAGAAATGGGAGCCTTGCTAGGCTGATGGGTGGGATGTAAATTGCCCACAGCCACTCTGGAGAAGTGTACGGTGTGTCCTGAAACATCTAAAAAACACAGCTTGGAGAGCATAGGGCACTTCCACTCATGGGCGTATAAATTGGGAAAACTAAAAATCAGCAAGACACAGGCACCCCAAAGTTGAGGGCTGCTCTGTTGACAAGAACCCCCACTTCATTACCCCTTCAATATCCTAGGAAAGAGAAAAATGGATAAAGAAGTTGTGGTCCTCATGTACAATGGAATATCACTCAGCCATGAAATCAACATCATAAGGCTAGTAGCAGCACGATGAGTGGATTTAGGTACGACGATTCTAAGTGAAATAAGTCACACAGAAAAAGACACTTATCCTAAGATATCACTTATAGAGGGAATGTAAAAACCGCTACACTTGAACTGAATTGCAAAACAGAACAGAGTCACACGTTTAGGAAACACACTATGGCTGCTGAAGGGGAAAGGTGAGGTGGGGTGATGCATAAAACAAGGGTTTCAAATTAGCTCAGATACCGTTCCATAAACCCAATATGTAAGAGACAAGACCTATTCCTTGCTCAGTGAACTGGACTCAACACCCCCTATTCACCGCACAAGAATATATCTGACTAGTAAGAATCTTCAAACCTATGTATTGATATCTTTCTGTAAGTGAGTCAAGGGGGTGTAAAGCGGCATAAACACAGCCGTGAAAAGCAGCTAAACCCCATTATAAAAATAAATTACTTTTCAAAACCCGTGAAACAAAGACAGTGAAAGAGAGAGAAATTCTTACAAAATTCGTTCAGGGGCTGTGATGCAACCTGGATTGACCATATCTAGACCCACAGCTGATTGAGACATAAGGGTGGACACTCTTGGGGCTGAGAGGTTCGGTGAGGTTGGGTGAGCCAACGCAGACCCTTTCAAGTAATACTGCATGGTAGCCATCCCATGGGTCCCAAATCTCCAGGTTCAAGGGCATCTTCCTACATCGACAACAGGCATGAGAAACCCAGAAGATGGTACACCGTGTGATCGGGAAAGGTTTCTAAAACGCACCTCATTTCTCATCTCCTTGGCTCGGGTTCGCCATTCCAGCCGATTTACTAGCCATCTCCCTCCTTGGAGAATCAGCACCTTTAACCTCCTGTTCCGTACAGGTTGCAATTTGTCCTGAGGATGAACGGGAAGAGGGTGAACCAATGAGAGACTAGCTCTAGGTGTTGGGACAGGCACAGGTCACTCTATTTTCCCATCAGGAAGAAGAATTAAGCACAAGCTCAGCCTGCCCCCCAGAACCAGAAGAGGGCCTGAAGCAATCCTGCGCTTTTGCGGCCAGCTCCCAAAAAAGCGAGTTGAAAAATGGAGCTCAGGGGCACTGCAATTCACAAACCTGCAGAGTTTTAAATGATACCTCTCGTCGACAAATATATTAAGGGAAGGCAAAGAAGAGGCTTTGAAAACAAGGCAGAATTGCAGGAAACAGATTTCAGGAGGTAGATTCGAATCGCCTTGAAAGCACATGAAAAGCGGCAAAACGTGGACAATGATGCCCTTGGCCAAAAAGGGCGTATGCGTTTTTTCCTGAATATATTCAGGAAAAAACGCATACGCCCTTTTTGGCCAACCAAGCAACCTGGAAAGGCCAATCAGCGCTCCAAAGAAGTCTGGCTTCCCAGCGGGCAAAAGGGCCATGCGGAAAAAATTGTCCAAACCAGAAATGCAGGACCGGCCATGGAGAAATGGGAGCCTTGCTAGGCTGATGGGTGGGATGTAAATTGCCCACATTCACTCTGGAGAAGTGTACGGTGTGTCCTGAAACATCTAAAAAACACAGCTTGGAGAGCATAGGGCACTTCCACTCATGGGCGTATAAATTGGGAAAACTAAAAATCAGCAAGACACAGGCACCCCAAAGTTGAGGGCTGCTCTGTTGACAAGAACCCCCACTTCATTACCCCTTCAATATCCTAGGAAAGAGAAAAATGGATAAAGAAGTTGTGGTCCTCATGTACAATGGAATATCACTCAGCCATGAAATCAACGTCATAAGGCTAGTAGCAGCACGATGAGTGGATTTAGGTACGACGATTCTAAGTGAAATAAGTCACACAGAAAAAGACACTTATCATAAGATATCACTTATAGAGGGAATGTAAAAACCGCTACACTTGAACTGAATTGCAAAACAGAACAGAGTCACACGTTTAGGAAACACACTATGGCTGCTGAACGGGAAAGGTGAAGTGGGGTGATGCATAAAACAAGGGTTTCAAATTAGCTCAGATACCGTTCCATAAACCCAATATGTAAGAGACAAGACCTATTCCTTGCTCAGTGAACTGGACTCAACAGCCCCTATTCACCGCACAAGAATATATCTGACTAGTAAGAATCTTCAAACCTATGTATTGATATCTCTCTGTAAGTGAGTCAAGGGGATGTAAAGCGCCATAAACACAGCCGTGAAAAGCAGCTAAACCCCATTATAAAAATAAATTACTTTTCAAAACCAGTGAAACAAAGACAGTGAAAGAGAGAGAAATTCTTACAAAATTCGTTCAGGGGCTGTGATGCAACCTGGATTGACCATATCTAGACCCACAGCTGATTGAGACATAAGGGTGGACACTCTTGGGGCTGAGAGGTTCGGTGAGGTTGGGTGAGCCAACGCAGACCCTTTCAAGTAATACTGCATGGTACCCATCCCATGGGTCCCAAATCTCCAGGTTCAAGGGCATCTTCCTACATCGAAAACAGGCATGAGAAACCCAGAAGATGGTACACCGTGGGATCGGGAAAGGTTTCTAAAACGCACCTCATTTCTCATCTCCTTGGCTCGGGTTCGCCATTCCAGCCGATTTACTAGCCATCTCCCTCCTTGGAGAATCAGCACCTTTAACCTCCTGTTCCGTACAGTTTGCAATTTGTCCTGAGGATGAACGGGAAGAGGGGGAACCAATGAGAGACTAGCTCTAGGTGTTGGGACAGGCACAGGTCACTCTATTTTCCCATCAGGAAGAAGAATTAAGCACAAGCTCAGCCTGCCCCCCAGAACCAGAAGAGGGCCTGAAGCAATCCTGCGCTTTTGCGGCCAGCTCCCAAAAAAGCGAGTTGAAAAATGGAGCTCAGGGGCACTGCAATTCACAAACCTGCAGAGTTTTAAATGATACCTCTCGTCGACAAATATATTAAGGGAAGGCAAAGAAGAGGCTTTGAAAACAAGGCAGAATTGCAGGAAACAGATTTCAGGAGGTAGATTCGAATCGCCTTGAAAGCACATGAAAAGCGGCAAAACGTGGACAATGATGCCCTTGGCCAAAAAGGGCGTATGCGTTTTTTCCTGAATATATTCAGGAAAAAACGCATACGCCCTTTTTGGCCAACCAAGCAACCTGGAAAGGCCAATCAGCGCTCCAAAGAAGTCTGGCTTCCCAGCGGGCAAAAGGGCCATGCGGAAAAAAGTGTCCAAACCAGAAATGCAGGACCGGCCATGGAGAAATGGGAGCCTTGCTACGCTGATGGGTGGGATGTAAATTGCCAAGAGCCACTCTGGAGAAGTGTACGGTGTGTTCTGAAACATCTAAAAAACACAGCTTGGAGAGCATAGGGCACTTCCACTCATGGCCGTATAAATTGGGAAAACTAAAAAGCAGCAAGACACAGGCACCCCAAAGTTTAGGGCTGCTCTGTTCGACAAGAACCCCCACTTCATTACACCTTAAATATCCTAGGAGAGAGAAAAATGGATAAAGAAGTTGTGGTCCTCATGTACAATGGAATATCACTCAGCCATGAAATCAACTTCATAAGGCTAGAAGCAGCACGATGAGAGGATTTAGGTACGACGATTCTAAGTGAAATAAGTCACACAGAAAAAGACACTTATCATAAGATATCACTTATAGAGGGAATGTAAAAACCGCTACACTTGAACTGAATTGCAAAACAGAACAGAGTCACACATTTAGAAAACACACTATGGCTGCTGAACGGGAAAGGTGAGGTGGGGTGATGCATAAAACAAGGGTTTCAAATTAGCTCAGATACCGTTCCATAAACCCAATATGTAACAGACAAGACCTATTCCTTTTTCAGTGAACTGGACTCAACACCCCCTATTCACCGCACAAGAATATATCTGAGTAGTAAGAATCTTCAAACCTATGTATTGATATCTCTCTGTAAGTGAGTCAAGGGGGTGTAAAGCGCCATAAACACAGCCGTGAAAAGCAGCTAAACCCCATTATAAAAATAAATTACTTTTCAAAACCAGTGAAACAAAGACAGTGAAAGAGAGAGAAATTCTTACAAAATTCGTTCAGGGGCTGTGATGCAACCTGGATTGACCATATCTAGACCCACAGCTGATTGAGACATAAGGGTGGACACTCTTGGGGCTGAGAGGTTCGGTGAGGTTGGGTGAGCCAACGCAGACCCTTTCAAGTAATACTGCATGGTAGCCATCCCATGGGTCCCAAATCTCCAGGTTCAAGGGCATCTTCCTACATCGACAACAGGCATGAGAAACCCAGAAGATGGTACACCGTGTGATCGGGAAAGGTTTCTAAAACGCACCTCATTTCTCATCTCCTTGGCTCGGGTTCGCCATTCCAGCCGATTTACTAGCCATCTCCCTCCTTGGAGAATCAGCACCTTCAACCTCCTTTTCCGTACAGGTTGCAATTTGTCCTGATGATGAACGGGAAGAGGGGGAACCAATGAGAGACTAGCTCTAGGTGTTGGGACAGGCACAGGTCACTCTATTTTCCCATCAGGAAGAAGAATTAAGCACAAGCGCAGCCTGCCCCCCAGAACCAGAAGAGGGCCTGAAGCAATCCTGCGCTTTTGCGGCCAGCTCCCAAAAAAGCGAGTTGAAAAATGGAGCTCAGGGGCACTGCAATTCACAAACCTGCAGAGTTTTAAATGATACCTCTCGTCCACAAATATATTAAGGGAAGGCAACGAAGAGGCTTTGAAAGCAAGGCAGAATTGCAGGAAACAGATTTCAGGAGGTAGATTCGAATCGCCTTGAAAGCACATGAAAAGCGGCAAAACGTGGACAATGATGCCCTTGGCCAAAAAGGGCGTATGCGTTTTTTCCTGAATATATTCAGGAAAAAACGCATACGCCCTTTTTGGCCAACCAAGCAACCTGGAAAGGCAAATCAGCGCTCCAAAGAGGTTTCGCTTCCCAGCGGGCAAAAGGGCCATGCGGAAAAAAGTATCCAAGCCAGAAATGCAGGACCGGCCATGGAGAAATGGGAGCCTTGCTAGGCTGATGGGTGGGATGTAAATTGCCCACAGCCACTCTGGAGAAGTGTACGGTGTGTCCTGAAACATCTAAAAAACACAGCTTGGAGAGCATAGGGCACTTCCACTCATGGGCGTATAAATTGGGAAAACTAAAAATCAGCAAGAAACAGGCACCCCAAAGTTGAGGGCTGCTCTGTTGACAAGAACCCCCACTTCATTACCCCTTCAATATCCTAGGAAAGAGAAAAATGGATAAAGAAGTTGTGGTCCTCATGTACAATGGAATATCACTCAGCCATGAAATCAACATCATAAGGCTAGTAGCAGCACGATGAGTGGATTTAGGTACGACGATTCTAAGTGAAATAAGTCACACAGAAAAAGACACTTATCCTAAGATATCACTTATAGAGGGAATGTAAAAACCGCTACACTTGAACTGAATTGCAAAACAGAACAGAGTCACACGTTTAGGAAACACACTATGGCTGCTGAACGGGAAAGGTGAGGTGGGGTGATGCATAAAACAAGGGTTTCAAATTAGCTCAGATACCGTTCCATAAACCCAATATGTAAGAGACAAGACCTATTCCTTGCTCAGTGAACTGGACTCAACACCCCCTATTCACCGCACAAGAATATATCTGACTAGTAAGAATCTTCAAACCTATGTATTGATATCTTTCTGTAAGTGAGTCAAGGGGGTGTAAAGCGGCATAAACACAGCCGTGAAAAGCAGCTAAACCCCATTATAAAAATAAATTACTTTTCAAAACCCGTGAAACAAAGACAGTGAAAGAGAGAGAAATTCTTACAAAATTCGTTCAGGGGCTGTGATGCAACCTGGATTGACCATATCTAGACCCACAGCTGATTGAGACATAAGGGTGGACACTCTTGGGGCTGAGAGGTTCGGTGAGGTTGGGTGAGCCAACGCAGACCCTTTCAAGTAATACTGCATGGTAGCCATCCCATGGGTCCCAAATCTCCAGGTTCAAGGGCATCTTCCTACATCGACAACAGGTATGAGAAACCCAGAAGATGGTACACCGTGTGATCGGGAAAGGTTTCTAAAACGCACCTCATTTCTCATCTCCTTGGCTCGGGTTCGCCATTCCAGCCGATTTACTAGCCATCTCCCTCCTTGGAGAATCAGCACCTTTAACCTCCTGTTCCGTACAGGTTGCAATTTGTCCTGAGGATGAAGGGGAAGAGGGGGAACCAATGAGAGACTAGCTCTAGGTGTTGGGACAGGCACAGGTCACTCTATTTTCCCATCAGGAAGAAGAATTAAGCACAAGCTCAGCCTGCCCCCCAGAACCAGAAGAGGGCCTGAAGCAATCCTGCGCTTTTGCGGCCAGCTCCCAAAAAAGCGAGTTGAAAAATGGAGCTCAGGGGCACTGCAATTCACAAACCTGCAGAGTTTTAAATGATACCTCTCGTCCACAAATATATTAAGGGAAGGCAACGAAGAGGCTTTGAAAGCAAGGCAGAATTGCAGGAAACAGATTTCAGGAGGTAGATTCGAATCGCCTTGAAAGCACATGAAAAGCGGCAAAACGTGGACAATGATGCCCTTGGCCAAAAAGGGCGTATGCGTTTTTTCCTGAATATATTCAGGAAAAAACGCATACGCCCTTTTTGGCCAACCAAGCAACCTGGAAAGGCCAATCAGCGCTCCAAAGAAGTCTGGCTTCCCAGCGGGCAAAAGGGCCATGCGGAAAAAATTGTCCAAACCAGAAATGCAGGACCGGCCATGGAGAAATGGGAGCCTTGCTAGGCTGATGGGTGGGATGTAAATTGCCCACATTCACTCTGGAGAAGTGTACGGTGTGTCCTGAAACATCTAAAAAACACAGCTTGGAGAGCATAGGGCACTTCCACTCATGGGCGTATAAATTGGGAAAACTAAAAATCAGCAAGACACAGGCACCCCAAAGTTGAGGGCTGCTCTGTTGACAAGAACCCCCACTTCATTACCCCTTCAATATCCTAGGAAAGAGAAAAATGGATAAAGAAGTTGTGGTCCTCATGTACAATGGAATATCACTCAGCCATGAAATCAACGTCATAAGGCTAGTAGCAGCACGATGAGTGGATTTAGGTACGACGATTCTAAGTGAAATAAGTCACACAGAAAAAGACACTTATCATAAGATATCACTTATAGAGGGAATGTAAAAACCGCTACACTTGAACTGAATTGCAAAACAGAACAGAGTCACACGTTTAGGAAACACACTATGGCTGCTGAACGGGAAAGGTGAAGTGGGGTGATGCATAAAACAAGGGTTTCAAATTAGCTCAGATACCGTTCCATAAACCCAATATGTAAGAGACAAGACCTATTCCTTGCTCAGTGAACTGGACTCAACAGCCCCTATTCACCGCACAAGAATATATCTGACTAGTAAGAATCTTCAAACCTATGTATTGATATCTCTCTGTAAGTGAGTCAAGGGGGTGTAAAGCGCCATAAACACAGCCGTGAAAAGCAGCTAAACCCCATTATAAAAATAAATTACTTTTCAAAACCAGTGAAACAAAGACAGTGAAAGAGAGAGAAATTCTTACAAAATTCGTTCAGGGGCTGTGATGCAACCTGGATTGACCATATCTAGACCCACAGCTGATTGAGACATAAGGGTGGACACTCTTGGGGCTGAGAGGTTCGGTGAGGTTGGGTGAGCCAACGCAGACCCTTTCAAGTAATACTGCATGGTACCCATCCCATGGGTCCCAAATCTCCAGGTTCAAGGGCATCTTCCTACATCGAAAACAGGCATGAGAAACCCAGAAGATGGTACACCGTGGGATCGGGAAAGGTTTCTAAAACGCACCTCATTTCTCATCTCCTTGGCTCGGGTTCGCCATTCCAGCCGATTTACTAGCCATCTCCCTCCTTGGAGAATCAGCACCTTTAACCTCCTGTTCCGTACAGTTTGCAATTTGTCCTGAGGATGAACGGGAAGAGGGGGAACCAATGAGAGACTAGCTCTAGGTGTTGGGACAGGCACAGGTCACTCTATTTTCCCATCAGGAAGAAGAATTAAGCACAAGCTCAGCCTGCCCCCCAGAACCAGAAGAGGGCCTGAAGCAATCCTGCGCTTTTGTGGCCAGCTCCCAAAAAAGCGAGTTGAAAAATGGAGCTCAGGGGCACTGCAATTCACAAACCTGCAGAGTTTTAAATGATACCTCTCGTCGACAAATATATTAAGGGAAGGCAAAGAAGAGGCTTTGAAAACAAGGCAGAATTGCAGGAAACAGATTTCAGGAGGTAGATTCGAATCGCCTTGAAAGCACATGAAAAGCGGCAAAACGTGGACAATGATGCCCTTGGCCAAAAAGGGCGTATGCGTTTTTTCCTGAATATATTCAGGAAAAAACGCATACGCCCTTTTTGGCCAACCAAGCAACCTGGAAAGGCCAATCAGCGCTCCAAAGAAGTCTGGCTTCCCAGCGGGCAAAAGGGCCATGCGGAAAAAAGTGTCCAAACCAGAAATGCAGGACCGGCCATGGAGAAATGGGAGCCTTGCTACGCTGATGGGTGGGATGTAAATTGCCAAGAGCCACTCTGGAGAAGTGTACGGTGTGTTCTGAAACATCTAAAAAACACAGCTTGGAGAGCATAGGGCACTTCCACTCATGGCCGTATAAATTGGGAAAACTAAAAAGCAGCAAGACACAGGCACCCCAAAGTTTAGGGCTGCTCTGTTGACAAGAACCCCCACTTCATTACACCTTAAATATCCTAGGAGAGAGAAAAATGGATAAAGAAGTTGTGGTCCTCATGTACAATGGAATATCACTCAGCCATGAAATCAACTTCATAAGGCTAGAAGCAGCACGATGAGAGGATTTAGGTACGACGATTCTAAGTGAAATAAGTCACACAGAAAAAGACACTTATCATAAGATATCACTTATAGAGGGAATGTAAAAACCGCTACACTTGAACTGAATTGCAAAACAGAACAGAGTCACACATTTAGAAAACACACTATGGCTGCTGAACGGGAAAGGTGAGGTGGGGTGATGCATAAAACAAGGGTTTCAAATTAGCTCAGATACCGTTCCATAAACCCAATATGTAACAGACAAGACCTATTCCTTTTTCAGTGAACTGGACTCAACACCCCCTATTCACCGCACAAGAATATATCTGAGTAGTAAGAATCTTCAAACCTATGTATTGATATCTCTCTGTAAGTGAGTCAAGGGGGTGTAAAGCGCCATAAACACAGCCGTGAAAAGCAGCTAAACCCCATTATAAAAATAAATTACTTTTCAAAACCAGTGAAACAAAGACAGTGAAAGAGAGAGAAATTCTTACAAAATTCGTTCAGGGGCTGTGATGCAACCTGGATTGACCATATCTAGACCCACAGCTGATTGAGACATAAGGGTGGACACTCTTGGGGCTGAGAGGTTCGGTGAGGTTGGGTGAGCCAACGCAGACCCTTTCAAGTAATACTGCATGGTAGCCATCCCATGGGTCCCAAATCTCCAGGTTCAAGGGCATCTTCCTACATCGACAACAGGCATGAGAAACCCAGAAGATGGTACACCGTGTGATCGGGAAAGGTTTCTAAAACGCACCTCATTTCTCATCTCCTTGGCTCGGGTTCGCCATTCCAGCCGATTTACTAGCCATCTCCCTCCTTGGAGAATCAGCACCTTCAACCTCCTTTTCCGTACAGGTTGCAATTTGTCCTGATGATGAACGGGAAGAGGGGGAACCAATGAGAGACTAGCTCTAGGTGTTGGGACAGGCACAGGTCACTCTATTTTCCCATCAGGAAGAAGAATTAAGCACAAGCGCAGCCTGCCCCCCAGAACCAGAAGAGGGCCTGAAGCAATCCTGCGCTTTTGCGGCCAGCTCCCAAAAAAGCGAGTTGAAAAATGGAGCTCAGGGGCACTGCAATTCACAAACCTGCAGAGTTTTAAATGATACCTCTCGTCCACAAATATATTAAGGGAAGGCAACGAAGAGGCTTTGAAAGCAAGGCAGAATTGCAGGAAACAGATTTCAGGAGGTAGATTCGAATCGCCTTGAAAGCACATGAAAAGCGGCAAAACGTGGACAATGATGCCCTTGGCCAAAAAGGGCGTATGCGTTTTTTCCTGAATATATTCAGGAAAAAACGCATACGCCCTTTTTGGCCAACCAAGCAACCTGGAAAGGCAAATCAGCGCTCCAAAGAGGTTTCGCTTCCCAGCGGGCAAAAGGGCCATGCGGAAAAAAGTATCCAAGCCAGAAATGCAGGACCGGCCATGGAGAAATGGGAGCCTTGCTAGGCTGATGGGTGGGATGTAAATTGCCCACAGCCACTCTGGAGAAGTGTACGGTGTGTCCTGAAACATCTAAAAAACACAGCTTGGAGAGCATAGGGCACTTCCACTCATGGGCGTATAAATTGGGAAAACTAAAAATCAGCAAGAAACAGGCACCCCAAAGTTGAGGGCTGCTCTGTTGACAAGAACCCCCACTTCATTACCCCTTCAATATCCTAGGAAAGAGAAAAATGGATAAAGAAGTTGTGGTCCTCATGTACAATGGAATATCACTCAGCCATGAAATCAACATCATAAGGCTAGTAGCAGCACGATGAGTGGATTTAGGTACGACGATTCTAAGTGAAATAAGTCACACAGAAAAAGACACTTATCCTAAGATATCACTTATAGAGGGAATGTAAAAACCGCTACACTTGAACTGAATTGCAAAACAGAACAGAGTCACACGTTTAGGAAACACACTATGGCTGCTGAACGGGAAAGGTGAGGTGGGGTGATGCATAAAACAAGGGTTTCAAATTAGCTCAGATACCGTTCCATAAACCCAATATGTAAGAGACAAGACCTATTCCTTGCTCAGTGAACTGGACTCAACACCCCCTATTCACCGCACAAGAATATATCTGACTAGTAAGAATCTTCAAACCTATGTATTGATATCTTTCTGTAAGTGAGTCAAGGGGGTGTAAAGCGGCATAAACACAGCCGTGAAAAGCAGCTAAACCCCATTATAAAAATAAATTACTTTTCAAAACCCGTGAAACAAAGACAGTGAAAGAGAGAGAAATTCTTACAAAATTCGTTCAGGGGCTGTGATGCAACCTGGATTGACCATATCTAGACCCACAGCTGATTGAGACATAAGGGTGGACACTCTTGGGGCTGAGAGGTTCGGTGAGGTTGGGTGAGCCAACGCAGACCCTTTCAAGTAATACTGCATGGTAGCCATCCCATGGGTCCCAAATCTCCAGGTTCAAGGGCATCTTCCTACATCGACAACAGGTATGAGAAACCCAGAAGATGGTACACCGTGTGATCGGGAAAGGTTTCTAAAACGCACCTCATTTCTCATCTCCTTGGCTCGGGTTCGCCATTCCAGCCGATTTACTAGCCATCTCCCTCCTTGGAGAATCAGCACCTTTAACCTCCTGTTCCGTACAGGTTGCAATTTGTCCTGAGGATGAAGGGGAAGAGGGGGAACCAATGAGAGACTAGCTCTAGGTGTTGGGACAGGCACAGGTCACTCTATTTTCCCATCAGGAAGAAGAATTAAGCACAAGCTCAGCCTGCCCCCCAGAACCAGAAGAGGGCCTGAAGCAATCCTGCGCTTTTGCGGCCAGCTCCCAAAAAAGCGAGTTGAAAAATGGAGCTCAGGGGCACTGCAATTCACAAACCTGCAGAGTTTTAAATGATACCTCTCGTCGAAAAATATATTAAGGGAAGGCAAAGAAGAGGCTTTGAAAACAAGGCAGAATTGCAGGAAACAGATTTCAGGAGGTAGATTTGAATCGCCTTGAAAGCACATGAAAAGCGGCAAAACGTGGACAATGATGCCCTTGGCCAAAAAGGGCGTATGCGTTTTTTCCTGAATATATTCAGGAAAAAACGCATACGCCCTTTTTGGCCAACCAAGCAACCTGGAAAGGCCAATCAGCGCTCCAAAGAAGTCTGGCTTCCCAGCGGGCAAAAGGGCCATGCGGAAAAAAGTGTCCAAACCAGAAATGCAGGACCGGCCATGGAGAAATGGGAGCCTTGCTAGGCTGATGGGTGGGATGTAAATTGCCCACATTCACTCTGGAGAAGTGTACGGTGTGTCCTGAAACATCTAAAAAACACAGCTTGGAGAGCATAGGGCACTTCCACTCATGGGCGTATAAATTGGGAAAACTAAAAATCAGCAAGACACAGGCACCCCAAAGTTGAGGGCTGCTCTGTTGACAAGAACCCCCACTTCATTACCCCTTCAATATCCTAGGAAAGAGAAAAATGGATAAAGAAGTTGTGGTCCTCATGTACAATGGAATATCACTCAGCCATGAAATCAACGTCATAAGGCTAGTAGCAGCACGATGAGTGGATTTAGGTACGACGATTCTAAGTGAAATAAGTCACACAGAAAAAGACACTTATCATAAGATATCACTTATAGAGGGAATGTAAAAACCGCTACACTTGAACTGAATTGCAAAACAGAACAGAGTCACACGTTTAGGAAACACACTATGGCTGCTGAACGGGAAAGGTGAAGTGGGGTGATGCATAAAACAAGGGTTTCAAATTAGCTCAGATACCGTTCCATAAACCCAATATGTAAGAGACAAGACCTATTCCTTGCTCAGTGAACTGGACTCAACAGCCCCTATTCACCGCACAAGAATATATCTGACTAGTAAGAATCTTCAAACCTATGTATTGATATCTCTCTGTAAGTGAGTCAAGGGGGTGTAAAGCGCCATAAACACAGCCGTGAAAAGCAGCTAAACCCCATTATAAAAATAAATTACTTTTCAAAACCAGTGAAACAAAGACAGTGAAAGAGAGAGAAATTCTTACAAAATTCGTTCAGGGGCTGTGATGCAACCTGGATTGACCATATCTAGACCCACAGCTGATTGAGACATAAGGGTGGACACTCTTGGGGCTGAGAGGTTCGGTGAGGTTGGGTGAGCCAACGCAGACCCTTTCAAGTAATACTGCATGGTACCCATCCCATGGGTCCCAAATCTCCAGGTTCAAGGGCATCTTCCTACATCGAAAACAGGCATGAGAAACCCAGAAGATGGTACACCGTGGGATCGGGAAAGGTTTCTAAAACGCACCTCATTTCTCATCTCCTTGGCTCGGGTTCGCCATTCCAGCCGATTTACTAGCCATCTCCCTCCTTGGAGAATCAGCACCTTTAACCTCCTGTTCCGTACAGTTTGCAATTTGTCCTGAGGATGAACGGGAAGAGGGGGAACCAATGAGAGACTAGCTCTAGGTGTTGGGACAGGCACAGGTCACTCTATTTTCCCATCAGGAAGAAGAATTAAGCACAAGCTCAGCCTGCCCCCCAGAACCAGAAGAGGGCCTGAAGCAATCCTGCGCTTTTGCGGCCAGCTCCCAAAAAAGCGAGTTGAAAAATGGAGCTCAGGGGCACTGCAATTCACAAACCTGCAGAGTTTTAAATGATACCTCTCGTCCACAAATATATTAAGGGAAGGCAAAGAAGAGGCTTTGAAAACAAGGCAGAATTGCAGGAAACAGATTTCAGGAGGTAGATTCGAATCGCCTTGAAAGCACATGAAAAGCGGCAAAACGTGGACAATGATGCCCTTGGCCAAAAAGGGCGTATGCGTTTTTTCCTGAATATATTCAGGAAAAAACGCATACGCCCTTTTTGGCCAACCAAGCAACCTGGAAAGGCCAATCAGCGCTCCAAAGAAGTCTCGCTTCCCAGCGGGCAAAAGGGCCATGCGGAAAAAAGTGTCCAAACCAGAAATGCAGGACCGGCCATGGAGAAATGGGAGCCTTGCTAGGCTGATGGGTGGGATGTAAATTGCCCACATTCACTCTGGAGAAGTGTACGGTGTGTCCTGAAACATCTAAAAAACACAGCTTGGAGAGCATAGGGCACTTCCACTCATGGGCGTATAAATTGGGAAAACTAAAAATCAGCAAGACACAGGCACCCCAAAGTTTAGGGCTGCTCTGTTGACAAGAACCCCCACTTCATTACCCCTTCAATATCCTAGGAAAGAGAAAAATGGATAAAGAAGTTGTGGTCCTCATGTACAATGGAATATCACTCAGCCATGAAATCAACGTCATAAGGCTAGTAGCAGCACGATGAGTGGATTTAGGTACGACGATTCTAAGTGAAATAAGTCACACAGAAAAAGACACTTATCATAAGATATCACTTATAGAGGGAATGTAAAAACCGCTACACTTGAACTGAATTGCAAAACAGAACAGAGTCACACGTTTAGGAAACACACTATGGCTGCTGAACGGGAAAGGTGAGGTGGGGTGATGCATAAAACAAGGGTTTCAAATTAGCTCAAATACCGTTCCATAAACCCAGTATGTAAGAGACAAGACCTATTCCTTGCTCAGTGAACTGGACTCAACACCCCCTATTCACCGCACAAGAATATACCTGACTAGTAAGAATCTTCAAACCTATGTATTGATATCTCTCTGTAAGTGAGTCATGGGGGTGTAAAGCGGAATAAACACAGCCGTGAAAAGCAGCTAAACCCCATTATAAAAATAAATTACTTTTCAAAACCCGTGAAACAAAGACAGTGAAAGAGAGGGAAATTCTTACGAAATTCGTTCAGGGGCTGTGATGCAACCTGGATTGACCATATCTAGCCCCACAGCTGATTGAGACATAAGGGTGGACACTCTTGGGGCTGAGAGGTTGGGTGAGCCAACGCAGACCCTTTCAAGTAATACTGCATGGTACCCATCCCATGGGTCCCAAATCTCCAGGTTCAAGGGCATCTTCCTACATCGAAAACATGCATGAGAAAACCAGAAGATGGTACACCGTGTGATCAGGAAAGGTTTCTAAAACGCACCACATTTCTCATCTCCTTGGCTCGGGTTCGCCATTCCAGCCGATTTACTAGCCATCTCCCTCCTTGGAGAATCAGCACCTTTAACCTCCTGTTCCGTACAGGTTGCAATTTGTCCTGAGGATGAACGGGAAGAGGGGGAACCAATGAGAGACTAGCTCTAGGTGTTGGGACAGGCACAGGTCACTCTATTTTCCCATCAGGAAGAAGAATTAAGCACAAGCTCAGCCTGCCCCCCAGAACCAGAAGAGGGCCTGAAGCAATCCTGCGCTTTTGCGGCCACCTCCCAAAAAAGCGAGTTGAAAAATGGAGCTCAGGGGCACTGCAATTCACAAACCTGCAGAGTTTTAAATGATACCTCTCGTCCACAAATATATTAAGGGAAGGCAAAGAAGAGGCTTTGAAAACAAGGCAGAATTGCAGGAAACAGATTTCAGGAGGTAGATTCGAATCGCCTTGAAAGCACATGAAAAGCGGCAAAACGTGGACAATGATGCCCTTGGCCAAAAAGGGCGTATGCGTTTTTTCCTGAATATATTCAGGAAAAAACGCATACGCCCTTTTTGGCCAACCAAGCAACCTGGAAAGGCCAATCAGCGCTCCAAAGAAGTCTGGCTTCCCAGCGGGCAAAAGGGCCATGCGGAAAAAAGTGTCCAAACCAGAAATGCAGGACCGGCCATGGAGAAATGGGAGCCTTGCTACGCTGATGGGTGGGATGTAAATTGCCAAGAGCCACTCTGGAGAAGTGTACGGTGTGTTCTGAAACATCTAAAAAACACAGCTTGGAGAGCATAGGGCACTTCCACTCATGGCCGTATAAATTGGGAAAACTAAAAAGCAGCAAGACACAGGCACCCCAAAGTTTAGGGCTGCTCTGTTGACAAGAACCCCCACTTCATTACACCTTAAATATCCTAGGAGAGAGAAAAATGGATAAAGAAGTTGTGGTCCTCATGTACAATGGAATATCACTCAGCCATGAAATCAACTTCATAAGGCTAGAAGCAGCACGATGAGAGGATTTAGGTACGACGATTCTAAGTGAAATAAGTCACACAGAAAAAGACACTTATCATAAGATATCACTTATAGAGGGAATGTAAAAACCGCTACACTTGAACTGAATTGCAAAACAGAACAGAGTCACACATTTAGAAAACACACTATGGCTGCTGAACGGGAAAGGTGAGGTGGGGTGATGCATAAAACAAGGGTTTCAAATTAGCTCAGATACCGTTCCATAAACCCAATATGTAACAGACAAGACCTATTCCTTTTTCAGTGAACTGGACTCAACACCCCCTATTCACCGCACAAGAATATATCTGAGTAGTAAGAATCTTCAAACCTATGTATTGATATCTCTCTGTAAGTGAGTCAAGGGGGTGTAAAGCGCCATAAACACAGCCGTGAAAAGCAGCTAAACCCCATTATAAAAATAAATTACTTTTCAAAACCAGTGAAACAAAGACAGTGAAAGAGAGAGAAATTCTTACAAAATTCGTTCAGGGGCTGTGATGCAACCTGGATTGACCATATCTAGACCCACAGCTGATTGAGACATAAGGGTGGACACTCTTGGGGCTGAGAGGTTCGGTGAGGTTGGGTGAGCCAACGCAGACCCTTTCAAGTAATACTGCATGGTAGCCATCCCATGGGTCCCAAATCTCCAGGTTCAAGGGCATCTTCCTACATCGACAACAGGCATGAGAAACCCAGAAGATGGTACACCGTGTGATCGGGAAAGGTTTCTAAAACGCACCTCATTTCTCATCTCCTTGGCTCGGGTTCGCCATTCCAGCCGATTTACTAGCCATCTCCCTCCTTGGAGAATCAGCACCTTCAACCTCCTTTTCCGTACAGGTTGCAAATTGTCCTGATGATGAACGGGAAGAGGGGGAACCAATGAGAGACTAGCTCTAGGTGTTGGGACAGGCACAGGTCACTCTATTTTCCCATCAGGAAGAAGAATTAAGCACAAGCGCAGCCTGCCCCCCAGAACCAGAAGAGGGCCTGAAGCAATCCTGCGCTTTTGCGGCCAGCTCCCAAAAAAGCGAGTTGAAAAATGGAGCTCAGGGGCACTGCAATTCACAAACCTGCAGAGTTTTAAATGATACCTCTCGTCCACAAATATATTAAGGGAAGGCAACGAAGAGGCTTTGAAAGCAAGGCAGAATTGCAGGAAACAGATTTCAGGAGGTAGATTCGAATCGCCTTGAAAGCACATGAAAAGCGGCAAAACGTGGACAATGATGCCCTTGGCCAAAAAGGGCGTATGCGTTTTTTCCTGAATATATTCAGGAAAAAACGCATACGCCCTTTTTGGCCAACCAAGCAACCTGGAAAGGCAAATCAGCGCTCCAAAGAGGTTTCGCTTCCCAGCGGGCAAAAGGGCCATGCGGAAAAAAGTATCCAAGCCAGAAATGCAGGACCGGCCATGGAGAAATGGGAGCCTTGCTAGGCTGATGGGTGGGATGTAAATTGCCCACAGCCACTCTGGAGAAGTGTACGGTGTGTCCTGAAACATCTAAAAAACACAGCTTGGAGAGCATAGGGCACTTCCACTCATGGGCGTATAAATTGGGAAAACTAAAAATCAGCAAGACACAGGCACCCCAAAGTTGAGGGCTGCTCTGTTGACAAGAACCCCCACTTCATTACCCCTTCAATATCCTAGGAAAGAGAAAAATGGATAAAGAAGTTGTGGTCCTCATGTACAATGGAATATCACTCAGCCATGAAATCAACATCATAAGGCTAGTAGCAGCACGATGAGTGGATTTAGGTACGACGATTCTAAGTGAAATAAGTTACACAGAAAAAGACACTTATCCTAAGATATCACTTATAGAGGGAATGTAAAAACCGCTACACTTGAACTGAATTGCAAAACAGAACAGAGTCACACGTTTAGGAAACACACTATGGCTGCTGAACGGGAAAGGTGAGGTGGGGTGATGCATAAAACAAGGGTTTCAAATTAGCTCAGATACCGTTCCATGAACCCAATATGTAAGAGACAAGACCTATTCCTTGCTCAGTGAACTGGACTCAACACCCCCTATTCACCGCACAAGAATATATCTGACTAGTAAGAATCTTCAAACCTATGTATTGATATCTTTCTGTAAGTGAGTCAAGGGGGTGTAAAGCGGCATAAACACAGCCGTGAAAAGCAGCTAAACCCCATTATAAAAATAAATTACTTTTCAAAACCCGTGAAACAAAGACAGTGAAAGAGAGAGAAATTCTTACAAAATTCGTTCAGGGGCTGTGATGCAACCTGGATTGACCATATCTAGACCCACAGCTGATTGAGACATAAGGGTGGACACTCTTGGGGCTGAGAGGTTCGGTGAGGTTGGGTGAGCCAACGCAGACCCTTTCAAGTAATACTGCATGGTAGCCATCCCATGGGTCCCAAATCTCCAGGTTCAAGGGCATCTTCCTACATCGACAACAGGCATGAGAAACCCAGAAGATGGTACACCGTGTGATCGGGAAAGGTTTCTAAAACGCACCTCATTTCTCATCTCCTTGGCTCGGGTTCGCCATTCCAGCCGATTTACTAGCCATCTACCTCCTTGGAGAATCAGCACCTTTAACCTCCTGTTCCGTACAGGTTGCAATTTGTCCTGAGGATGAAGAGGAAGAGGGGGAACCAATGAGAGACTAGCTCTAGGTGTTGGGACAGGCACAGGTCACTCTATTTTCCCATCAGGAAGAAGAATTAAGCACAAGCTCAGCCTGCCCCCCAGAACCAGAAGAGGGCCTGAAGCAATCCTGCGCTTTTGCGGCCAGCTCCCAAAAAAGCGAGTTGAAAAATGGAGCTCAGGGGCACTGCAATTCACAAACCTGCAGAGTTTTAAATGATACCTCTCGTCGACAAATATATTAAGGGAAGGCAAAGAAGAGGCTTTGAAAACAAGGCAGAATTGCAGGAAACAGATTTCAGGAGGTAGATTCGAATCGCCTTGAAAGCACATGAAAAGCGGCAAAACGTGGACAATGATGCCCTTGGCCAAAAAGGGCGTATGCGTTTTTTCCTGAATATATTCAGGAAAAAACGCATACGCCCTTTTTGGCCAACCAAGCAACCTGGAAAGGCCAATCAGCGCTCCAAAGAAGTCTGGCTTCCCAGCGGGCAAAAGGGCCATGCGGAAAAAAGTGTCCAAACCAGAAATGCAGGACCGGCCATGGAGAAATGGGAGCCTTGCTAGGCTGATGGGTGGGATGTAAATTGCCCACATTCACTCTGGAGAAGTGTACGGTGTGTCCTGAAACATCTAAAAAACACAGCTTGGAGAGCATAGGGCACTTCCACTCATGGGCGTATAAATTGGGAAAACTAAAAATCAGCAAGACACAGGCACCCCAAAGTTGAGGGCTGCTCTGTTGACAAGAACCCCCACTTCATTACCCCTTCAATATCCTAGGAAAGAGAAAAATGGATAAAGAAGTTGTGGTCCTCATGTACAATGGAATATCACTCAGCCATGAAATCAACGTCATAAGGCTAGTAGCAGCACGATGAGTGGATTTAGGTACGACGATTCTAAGTGAAATAAGTCACACAGAAAAAGACACTTATCATAAGATATCACTTATAGAGGGAATGTAAAAACCGCTACACTTGAACTGAATTGCAAAACAGAACAGAGTCACACGTTTAGGAAACACACTATGGCTGCTGAACGGGAAAGGTGAAGTGGGGTGATGCATAAAACAAGGGTTTCAAATTAGCTCAGATACCGTTCCATAAACCCAATATGTAAGAGACAAGACCTATTCCTTGCTCAGTGAACTGGACTCAACAGCCCCTATTCACCGCACAAGAATATATCTGACTAGTAAGAATCTTCAAACCTATGTATTGATATCTCTCTGTAAGTGAGTCAAGGGGGTGTAAAGCGCCATAAACACAGCCGTGAAAAGCAGCTAAACCCCATTATAAAAATAAATTACTTTTCAAAACCAGTGAAACAAAGACAGTGAAAGAGAGAGAAATTCTTACAAAATTCGTTCAGGGGCTGTGATGCAACCTGGATTGACCATATCTAGACCCACAGCTGATTGAGACATAAGGGTGGACACTCTTGGGGCTGAGAGGTTCGGTGAGGTTGGGTGAGCCAACGCAGACCCTTTCAAGTAATACTGCATGGTACCCATCCCATGGGTCCCAAATCTCCAGGTTCAAGGGCATCTTCCTACATCGAAAACAGGCATGAGAAACCCAGAAGATGGTACACCGTGGGATCGGGAAAGGTTTCTAAAACGCACCTCATTTCTCATCTCCTTGGCTCGGGTTCGCCATTCCAGCCGATTTACTAGCCATCTCCCTCCTTGGAGAATCAGCACCTTTAACCTCCTGTTCCGTACAGTTTGCAATTTGTCCTGAGGATGAACGGGAAGAGGGGGAACCAATGAGAGACTAGCTCTAGGTGTTGGGACAGGCACAGGTCACTCTATTTTCCCATCAGGAAGAAGAATTAAGCACAAGCTCAGCCTGCCCCCCAGAACCAGAAGAGGGCCTGAAGCAATCCTGCGCTTTTGCGGCCAGCTCCCAAAAAAGCAAGTTGAAAAATGGAGCTCAGGGGCACTGCAATTCACAAACCTGCAGAGTTTTAAATGATACCTCTCGTCCACAAATATATTAAGGGAAGGCAAAGAAGAGGCTTTGAAAACAAGGCAGAATTGCAGGAAACAGATTTCAGGAGGTAGATTCGAATCGCCTTGAAAGCACATGAAAAGCGGCAAAACGTGGACAATGATGCCCTTGGCCAAAAAGGGCGTATGCGTTTTTTCCTGAATATATTCAGGAAAAAACGCATACGCCCTTTTTGGCCAACCAAGCAACCTGGAAAGGCAAATCAGCGCTCCAAAGAAGTCTCGCTTCCCAGCGGGCAAAAGGGCCATGCGGAAAAAAGTGTCCAAACCAGAAATGCAGGACCGGCCATGGAGAAATGGGAGCCTTGCTAGGCTGATGGGTGGGATGTAAATTGCCCACATTCACTCTGGAGAAGTGTACGGTGTGTCCTGAAACATCTAAAAAACACAGCTTGGAGAGCATAGGGCACTTCCACTCATGGGCGTATAAATTGGGAAAACTAAAAATCAGCAAGACACAGGCACCCCAAAGTTGAGGGCTGCTCTGTTGACAAGAACCCCCACTTCATTACCCCTTCAATATCCTAGGAAAGAGAAAAATGGATAAAGAAGTTGTGGTCCTCATGTACAATGGAATATCACTCAGCCATGAAATCAACGTCATAAGGCTAGTAGCAGCACGATGAGTGGATTTAGGTACGACGATTCTAAGTGAAATAAGTCACACAGAAAAAGACACTTATCATAAGATATCACTTATAGAGGGAATGTAAAAACCGCTACACTTGAACTGAATTGCAAAACAGAACAGAGTCACACGTTTAGGAAACACACTATGGCTGCTGAACGGGAAAGGTGAGGTGGGGTGATGCATAAAACAAGGGTTTCAAATTAGCTCAAATACCGTTCCATAAACCCAGTATGTAAGAGACAAGACCTATTCCTTGCTCAGTGAACTGGACTCAACACCCCCTATTCACCGCACAAGAATATACCTGACTAGTAAGAATCTTCAAACCTATGTATTGATATCTCTCTGTAAGTGAGTCATGGGGGTGTAAAGCGGAATAAACACAGCCGTGAAAAGCAGCTAAACCCCATTATAAAAATAAATTACTTTTCAAAACTCGTGAAACAAAGACAGTGAAAGAGAGGGAAATTCTTACGAAATTCGTTCAGGGGCTGTGATGCAACCTGGATTGACCATATCTAGCCCCACAGCTGATTGAGACATAAGGGTGGACACTCTTGGGGCTGAGAGGTTCGGTGAGGTTGGGTGAGCCAACGCAGACCCTTTCAAGTAATACTGCCTGGTACCCATCCCATGGGTCCCAAATCTCCAGGTTCAAGGGCATCTTCCTACATCGAAAACATGCATGAGAAAACCAGAAGATGGTACACCGTGTGATCGGGAAAGGTTTCTAAAACGCACCTCATTTCTCATCTCCTTGGCTCGGGTTCGCCATTCCAGCCGATTTACTAGCCATCTCCCTCCTTGGAGAATCAGCACCTTTAACCTCCTGTTCCGTACAGGTTGCAATTTGTCCTGAGGATGAACGGGAAGAGGGTGAACCAATGAGAGACTAGCTCTAGGTGTTGGGACAGGCACAGGTCACTCTATTTTCCCATTAGGAAGAAGAATTAAGCACAAGCTCAGCCTGCCCCCCAGAACCAGAAGAGGGCCTGAAGCAATCCTGCGCTTTTGCGGCCAGCTCCCAAAAAAGCGAGTTGAAAAATGGAGCTCAGGGGCACTGCAATTCACAAACCTGCAGAGTTTTAAATGATACCACTCGTCCACAAATATATTAAGGGAAGGCAACGAAGAGGCTTTGAAAACAAGGCAGAATTGCAGGAAACAGATTTCAGGATGTAGATTTGAATCGCCTTGAAAGCACATGAAAAGCGGCAAAACGTGGACAATGATGCCCTTGGCCAAAAAGGGCGTATGCGTTTTTTCCTGAATATATTCAGGAAAAAACGCATACGCCCTTTTTGGCCAACCAAGCAACCTGGAAAGGCCAATCAGCGCTCCAAAGAAGTCTCGCTTCCCAGCGGGCAAAAGGGCCATGCGGAAAAAAGTGTCCAAATCAGAAATGGAGGACCGGCCATGGAGAAATGGGAGCCTTGCTACGCTGATGGGTGGGATGTAAATTGCCAACAGCCACTCTGGAGAAGTGTACGGTGTGTTCTGAAACATCTAAAAAACACAGCTTGGAGAGCATAGGGCACTTCCACTCATGGCCGTATAAATTGGGAAAACTAAAAATCAGCAAGACACAGGCACCCCAAAGTTTAGGGCTGCTCTGTTGACAAGAACCCCCACTTCATTACACCTTTAATATCCTAGGAGAGAGAAAAATGGATAAAGAAGTTGTGGTCCTCATGTACAATGGAATATCACTCAGCCATGAAATCAACTTCATAAGGCTAGAAGCAGCACGATGAGAGGATTTAGGTATGACGATTCTAAGTGAAATAAGTCACACAGAAAAAGACACTTATCATAAGATATCACTTATAGAGGGAATGTAAAAACCGCTACACTTGAACTGAATTGCAAAACAGAACAGAGTCACACATTTAGAAAACACACTATGGCTGCTGAACGGGAAAGGTGAGGTGGGCTGATGCATAAAACAAGGGTTTCAAATTAGCTCAGATACCGTTCCATAAACCCAATATGTAACAGACAAGACCTATTCCTTTTTCAGTGAACTGGACTCAACACCCCCTATTCACCGCACAATAATATATCTGAGTAGTAAGAATCTTCAAACCTATGTATTGATATCTCTCTGTAAGTGAGTCAAGGGGGTGTAAAGCGCCATAAACACAGCCGTGAAAAGCAGCTAAACCCCATTATAAAAATAAATTACTTTTCAAAACCAGTGAAACAAAGACAGTGAAAGAGAGAGAAATTCTTACAAAATTCGTTCAGGGGCTGTGATGCAACCTGGATTGACCATATCTAGACCCACAGCTGATTGAGACATAAGGGTGGACACTCTTGGGGCTGAGAGGTTCGGTGAGGTTGGGTGAGCCAACGCAGACCCTTTCAAGTAATACTGCATGGTAGCCATCCCATGGGTCCCAAATCTCCAGGTTCAAGGGCATCTTCCTACATCGAAAACAGGCATGAGAAACCCAGAAGATGGTACACCGTGTGATCGGGAAAGGTTTCTAAAACGCACCTCATTTCTCATCTCCTTGGCTCGGGTTCGCCATTCCAGCCGATTTACTAGCCATCTCCCTCGTTGGAGAATCAGCACCTTTAATCTCCTGTTCCGTACAGGTTGCAATTTGTCCTGATGATGAACGGGAAGAGGGGGAACCAATGAGAGACTAGCTCTAGGTGTTGGGACAGGCACAGGTCACTCTATTTTCCCATCAGGAAGAAGAATTAAGCACAAGCGCAGCCTGCCCCCCAGAACCAGAAGAGGGCCTGAAGCAATCCTGCGCTTTTGCGGCCAGCTCCCAAAAAAGCGAGTTGAAAAATGGAGCTCAGGGGCACTGCAATTCTCAAACTTGCAGAGTTTTAAATGATACCTCTCGTCCACAAATATATTAAGGGAAGGCAACGAAGAGGCTTTGAAAGCAAGGCAGAATTGCAGGAAACAGATTTCAGGAGGTAGATTCGAATCGCCTTGAAAGCACATGAAAAGCGGCAAAACGTGGACAATGATGCCCTTGGCCAAAAAGGGCGTATGCGTTTTTTCCTGAATATATTCAGGAAAAAACGCATACGCCCTTTTTGGCCAACCAAGCAACCTGGAAAGGCAAATCAGTGCTCCAAAGAAGTCTCGCTTCCCAGCGGGCAAAAGGGCCATGCGGAAAAAAGTGTCCAAACCAGAAATGCGGGACCGGCCATGGAGAAATGGAAGCCTTGCTACGCTGATGGGTGGGATGTAAATTGCCAACAGCCACTCTGGAGAAGTGTACGGTGTGTTCTGAAACATCTAAAAAACACAGCTTGGAGAGCATAGGGCACTTCCACTCATGGCCGTATAAATTGGGAAAACTAAAAATCAGCAAGACACAGGCACCCCAAAGTTTAGGGCTGCTCTGTTGACAAGAACCCCCACTTCATTACACCTTAAATATCCTAGGAGAGAGAAAAATGGATAAAGAAGTTGTGGTCCTCATGTACAATGGAATATCACTCAGCCATGAAATCAACTTCATAAGGCTAGAAGCAGCACGATGAGAGGATTTAGGTACGACGATTCTAAGTGAAATAAGTCACACAGAAAAAGACACTTATCATAAGATATCACTTATAGAGGGAATGTAAAAACCGCTACACTTGAACTGAATTGCAAAACAGAACAGAGTCACACATTTAGAAAACACACTATGGCTGCTGAACGGGAAAGGTGAGGTGGGGTGATGCATAAAACAAGGGTTTCAAATTAGCTCCGATACCGTTCCATAAACCCAATATGTAAGAGACAAGACCTATTCCTTTTTCAGTGAACTGGACTCAACACCCCCTATTCACCGCACAAGAATATATCTGACTAGTAAGAATCTTCAAACCTATGTATTGATATCTCTCTGTAAGTGAGTCAACGGGGTGTAAAGCAGCATAAACACAGCCGTGAAAAGCAGCTAAACCCCATTATAAAAATAAATTACTTTTCAAAACCTGTGAAACAAAGACAGTGAAAGAGAGAGAAATTCTTACAAAATTCGTTCAGGGGCTGTGATGCAACCTGGATTGACCATATCTAGACCCACAGCTGATTGAGACATAAGGGTGGACACTCTTGGGGCTGAGAGGTTCGGTGAGGTTGGGTGAGCCAACGCAGACCCTTTCAAGTAATACTGCATGGTAGCCATCCCATGGGTCCCAAATCTCCAGGTTCAAGGGCATCTTCCTACATCGAAAACAGGCATGAGAAACCCAGAAGATGGTACACCGTGGGATCGGGAAAGGTTTCTAAAACGCACCTCATTTCTCATCTCCTTGGCTCGGGTTCGCCATTCCAGCCGATTTACTAGCCATCTCCCTCCTTGGAGAATCAGCACCTTTAACCTCCTGTTCCGTACAGGTTGCAATTTGTCCTGAGGATGAACGGGAAGAGGGGGAACCAATGAGAGACTAGCTCTAGGTGTTGGGACAGGCACAGGTCACTCTATTTTCCCATCAGGAAGAAGAATTAAGCACAAGCTCAGCCTGCCCCCCAGAACGAGAAGAGGGCCTGAAGCAATCCTGCGCTTTTGCGGCCAGCTCCCAAAAAAGCGAGTTGAAAAATGGAGCTCAGGGGCACTGCAATTCACAAACCTGCAGAGTTTTAAATGATACCTCTCGTCCACAAATATATTAAGGGAAGGCAACGAAGAGGCTTTGAAAACAAGGCAGAATTGCAGGAAACAGATTTCAGGATGTAGATTTGAATCGCCTTGAAAGCACATGAAAAGCGGCAAAACGTGGACAATGATGCCCTTGGCCAAAAAGGGCGTATGCGTTTTTTCCTGAATATATTCAGGAAAAAACGCATACGCCCTTTTTGGCCAACCAAGCAACCTGGAAAGGCCAATCAGCGCTCCAAAGAAGTCTCGCTTCCCAGCGGGCAAAAGGGCCATGCGGAAAAAAGTGTCCAAATCAGAAATGCAGGACTGGCCATGGAGAAATGGGAGCCTTGCTACGCTGATGGGTGGGATGTAAATTGCCAACAGCCACTCTGGAGAAGTGTACGGTGTGTTCTGAAACATCTAAAAAACACAGCTTGGAGAGCATAGGGCACTTCCACTCATGGCCGTATAAATTGGGAGAACTAAAAATCAGCAAGACACAGGCACCCCAATGTTTAGGGCTGCTCTGTTGACAAGATCCCCCACTTCATTACACCTTAAATATCCTAGTAAAGAGAAAAATGGATAAAGAAGTTGTGGTCCTCATGTACAATGGAATATCACTCAGCCATGAAATCAACTTCATAAGGCTAGAAGCAGCACGATGAGAGGATTTAGGTACGACGATCCTAAGTGAAATAAGTCACACAGAAAAAGACACTTATCATAAGATATCACTTATAGAGGGAATGTAAAAACCGCTACACTTGAACTGAATTGCAAAACAGAACAGAGTCACACATTTAGAAAACACACTATGGCTGCTGAACGGGAAAGGTGAGGTGGGGTGATGCATAAAACAAGGGTTTCAAATTAGCTCAGATACCGTTCCATAAACCCAATATGTAACAGACAAGACCTATTCCTTTTTCAGTGAACTGGACTCAACACCCCCTATTCACCGCACAAGAATATATCTGACTAGTAAGAATCTTCAAACCTATGTATTGATATCTCTCTGTAAGTGAGTCAAGGGGGTGTAAAGCGCCATAAACACAGCCGTGAAAAGCAGCTAAACCCCATTATAAAAATAAATTACTTTTCAAAACCAGTGAAACAAAGACAGTGAAAGAGAGAGAAATTCTTACAAAATTCGTTCAGGGGCTGTGATGCAACCTGGATTGACCATATCTAGACCCACAGCTGATTGAGACATAAGGGTGGACACTCTTGGGGCTGAGAGGTTCGGTGAGGTTGGGTGAGCCAACGCAGACCTTTTCAAGTAATACTGCATGGTAGCCATCCCATGGGTCCCAAATCTCCAGGTTCAAGGGCATCTTCCTACATCGAAAACAGGCATGAGAAACCCAGAAGAAGGTACACCGTGTGATCGGGAAAGGTTTCTAAAATGCACCTCATTTCTCATCTCCTTGGCTCGGGTTCGCCATTCCAGCCGATTTACTAGCCATCTCCCTCCTTGGAGAATCAGCACCTTTAACCTCCTGTTCCGTACAGGTTGCAATTTGTCCTGATGATGAACGGGAAGAGGGGGAACCAATGAGAGACTAGCTCTAGGTGTTGGGACAGGCACAGGTCACTCTATTTTCCCATCAGAAAGAAGAATTAAGCACAAGCGCAGCCTGCCCCCCAGAACCAGAAGAGGGCCTGAAGCAATCCTGCGCTTTTGCGGCCAGCTCCCAAAAAAGCGAGTTGAAAAATGGAGCTCAGGGGCACTGCAATTCACAAACCTGCAGAGTTTTAAATGATACCTCTCGTCCACAAATATATTAAGGGAAGGCAACGAAGAGGCTTTGAAAACAAGGCAGAATTGCAGGAAACAGATTTCAGGATGTAGATTTGAATCGCCTTGAAAGCACATGAAAAGCGGCAAAACGTGGACAATGATGCCCTTGGCCAAAAAGGGCGTATGCGTTTTTTCCTGAATATATTCAGGAAAAAACGCATACGCCCTTTTTGGCCAACCAAGCAACCTGGAAAGGCCAATCAGCGCTCCAAAGAAGTCTCGCTTCCCATCGGGCAAAAGGGCCATGCGGAAAAAAGTGTCCAAATCAGAAATGCAGGACCGGCCATGGAGAAATGGGAGCCTTGCTACGCTGATGGGTGGGATGTAAATTGCCAACAGCCACTCTGGAGAAGTGTACGGTGTGTTCTGAAACATCTAAAAAACACAGCTTGGAGAGCATAGGGCACTTCCACTCATGGCCGTATAAATTGGGAAAACTAAAAATCAGCAAGACACAGGCACCCCAAAGTTTAGGGCTGCTCTGTTGACAAGAACCCCCACTTCATTACACCTTAAATATCCTAGGAGAGAGAAAAATGGATAAAGAAGTTGTGGTCCTCATGTACAATGGAATATCACTCAGCCATGAAATCAACTTCATAAGGCTAGAAGCAGCACGATGAGAGGATTTAGGTATGACGATTCTAAGTGAAATAAGTCACACAGAAAAAGACACTTATCATAAGATATCACTTATAGAGGGAATGTAAAAACCGCTACACTTGAACTGAATTGCAAAACAGAACAGAGTCACACATTTAGAAAACACACTATGGCTGCTGAACGGGAAAGGTGAGGTGGGCTGATGCATAAAACAAGGGTTTCAAATTAGCTCAGATACCGTTCCATAAACCCAATATGTAACAGACAAGACCTATTCCTTTTTCAGTGAACTGGACTCAACACCCCCTATTCACCGCCCAAGAATATATCTGAGTAGTAAGAATCTTCAAACCTATGTATTGATATCTCTCTGTAAGTGAGTCAAGGGGGTGTAAAGCGCCATAAACACAGCCGTGAAAAGCAGCTAAACCCCATTATAAAAATAAATTACTTTTCAAAACCAGTGAAACAAAGACAGTGAAACAGAGAGAAATTCTTACAAAATTCGTTCAGGGGCTGTGATGCAACCTGGATTGACCATATCTAGACCCACAGCTGATTGAGACATAAGGGTGGACACTCTTGGGGCTGAGAGGTACGGTGAGGTTGGGTGAGCCAACGCAGACCCTTTCAAGTAATACTGCATGGTAGCCATCCCATGGGTACCAAATCTCCAGGTTCAAGGGCATCTTCCTACATCGAAAACAGGCATGAGAAACCCAGAAGATGGTACACCGCGTGATCGGGAAAGGTTTCTAAAACGCACCTCATTTCTCATCTCCTTGGCTCGGGTTCGCCATTTCAGCCGATTTACTAGCCATCTCCCTCCTTGGAGATTCAGCACCTTTAACCTCCTTTTCCGTACAGGTTGCAATTTGTCCTGATGATGAACGGGAAGAGGGGGAACCAATGAGAGACTAGCTCTAGGTGTTGGGACAGGCACAGGTCACTCTATTTTCCCATCAGGAAGAAGAATTAAGCACAAGCGCAGCCTGCCCCCCAGAACCAGAAGAGGGCCTGAAGCAATCCTGCGCTTTTGCGGCCAGCTCCCAAAAAAGCGAGTTGAAAAATGGAGCTCAGGGGCACTGCAATTCACAAACCTGCAGAGATTTAAATGATATCTCTCGTCCACAAATATATTAAGGGAAGGCAACGAAGAGGCTTTGAAAACAAGGCAGAATTGCAGGAAACAGATTTCAGGAGGTAGATTTGAATCGCCTTGAAAGCACATGAAAAGCGGCAAAACGTGGACAATGATGCCCTTGGCCAAAAAGGGCGTATGCGTTTTTTCCTGAATATATTCAGGAAAAAACGCATACGCCCTTTTTGGCCAACCAAGCAACCTGGAAAGGCAAATCAGCGCTCCAAAGAAGTCTCCCTTCCCAGCGGGCAAAAGGGCCATGCGGAAAAAAGTGTCCAAACCAGAAATGCAGGACCGGCCATGGAGAAATGGGAGCCTTGCTACGCTGATGGCTGGGATGTAAATTGCCAACAGCCACTCTGGAGAAGTGTACGGTGTGTTCTGAAACATCTAAAAAACACAGCTTGGAGAGCATAGGGCACTTCCACTCATGGCCGTATAAATTGGGAAAACTAAAAAGCAGCAAGACACAGGCACCCCAAAGTTTAGGGCTGCTCTGTTGACAAGAACCCCCACTTCATTACACCTTAAATATCCTAGGAGAGAGAAAAATGGATAAAGAAGTTGTGGTCCTCATGTACAATGGAATATCACTCAGCCATGAAATCAACTTCATAAGGCTAGAAGCAGCACGATGAGAGGATTTAGGTACGACGATTCTAAGTGAAATAAGTCACACAGAAAAAGACACTTATCATAAGATATCACTTATAGAGGGAATGTAAAAACCGCTACACTTGAACTGAATTGCAAAACAGAACAGAGTCACACATTTAGAAAACACACTATGGCTGCTGAACGGGAAAGGTGAGGTGGGCTGATGCATAAAACAAGGGTTTCAAATTAGCTCCGATACCGTTCCATAAACCCAATATGTAAGAGACAAGACCTATTCCTTTTTCAGTGAACTGGACTCAACACCCCCTATTCACCGCACAAGAATATATCTGACTAGTAAGAATCTTCAAACCTATGTATTGATATCTCTCTGTAAGCAACGGGGTGTAAAGCAGCATAAACACAGCCGTGAAAAGCAGCTAAACCCCATTATAAAAATAAATTACTTTTCAAAACCCGTGAAACAAAGACAGTGAAAGAGAGAGAAATTCTTACAAAATTCGTTCAGGGGCTGTGATGCAACCTGGATTGACCATATCTAGACCCACAGCTGATTGAGACATAAGGGTGGACACTCTTGGGGCTGAGAGGTTCGGTGAGGTTGGGTGAGCCAACGCAGACCCTTTCAAGTAATACTGCATGGTAGCCATCCCATGGGTCCCAAATCTCCAGGTTCAAGGGCATCTTCCTACATCGAAAACAGGCATGAGAAACCCAGAAGATGGTACACCGTGGGATCGGGAAAGGTTTCTAAAACGCACCTCATTTCTCATCTCCTTGGCTCGGGTTCGCCATTCCAGCCGATTTACTAGCCATCTCCCTCCTTGGAGAATCAGCACCTTTAACCTCCTGTTCCGTACAGGTTGCAATTTGTCCTGAGGATGAACGGGAAGAGGGGGAACCAATGAGAGACTAGCTCTAGGTGTTGGGACAGGCACAGGTCACTCTATTTTCCCATCAGGAAGAAGAATTAAGCACAAGCTCAGCCTGCCCCCCAGAACCAGAAGAGGGCCTGAAGCAATCCTGCGCTTTTGCGGCCAGCTCCCAAAAAAGCGAGTTGAAAAATGGAGCTCAGGGGCACTGCAATTCACAAACCTGCAGAGTTTTAAATGATACCTCTCGTCCACAAATATATTAAAGTAAGGCAACGAAGAGGCTTTGAAAACAAGGCAGAATTGCAGGAAACAGATTTCAGGAGGTAGATTCGAATCGCCTTGAAAGCACATGAAAAGCGGCAAAACGTGGACAATGATGCCCTTGGCCAAAAAGGGCGTATGCGTTTTTTCCTGAATATATTCAGGAAAAAACGCATACGCCCTTTTTGGCCAACCAAGCAACCTGGAAAGGCAAATCAGCGCTCCAAAGAAGTCTCGCTTCCCAGCGGGCAAAAGGGCCATGCGGAAAAAAGTGTCCAAATCAGAAATGCAGGACTGGCCATGGAGAAATGGGAGCCTTGCTACGCTGATGGGTGGGATGTAAATTGCCAACAGCCACTCTGGAGAAGTGTACGGTGTGTTCTGAAACATCTAAAAAACACAGCTTGGAGAGCATAGGGCACTTCCACTCATGGCCGTATAAATTGGGAGAACTAAAAATCAGCAAGACACAGGCACCCCAAAGTTTAGGGCTGCTCTGTTGACAAGATCCCCCACTTCATTACACCTTAAATATCCTAGTAAAGAGAAAAATGGATAAAGAAGTTGTGGTCCTCATGTACAATGGAATATCACTCAGCCATGAAATCAACTTCATAAGGCTAGAAGCAGCACGATGAGAGGATTTAGGTACGACGATCCTAAGTGAAATAAGTCACACAGAAAAAGACACTTATCATAAGATATCACTTATAGAGGGAATGTAAAAACCGCTACACTTGAACTGAATTGCAAAACAGAACAGAGTCACACATTTAGAAAACACACTATGGCTGCTGAACGGGAAAGGTGAGGTGGGGTGATGCATAAAACAAGGGTTTCAAATTAGCTCAGATACCGTTCCATAAACCCAATATGTAACAGACAAGACCTATTCCTTTTTCAGTGAACTGGACTCAACACCCCCTATTCACCGCACAAGAATATATCTGAGTAGTAAGAATCTTCAAACCTATGTATTGATATCTCTCTGTAAGTGAGTCAAGGGGGTGTAAAGCGCCATAAACACAGCCGTGAAAAGCAGCTAAACCCCATTATAAAAATAAATTACTTTTCAAAACCAGTGAAACAAAGACAGTGAAAGAGAGAGAAATTCTTACAAAATTCGTTCAGGGGCTGTGATGCAACCTGGATTGACCATATCTAGACCCACAGCTGATTGAGACATAAGGGTGGACACTCTTGGGGCTGAGAGGTTCGGTGAGGTTGGGTGAGCCAACGCAGACCTTTTCAAGTAATACTGCATGGTAGCCATCCCATGGGTCCCAAATCTCCAGGTTCAAGGGCATCTTCCTACATCGAAAACAGGCATGAGAAACCCAGAAGAAGGTACACCGTGTGATCGGGAAAGGTTTCTAAAATGCACCTCATTTCTCATCTCCTTGGCTCGGGTTCGCCATTCCAGCCGATTTACTAGCCATCTCCCTCCTTGGAGAATCAGCACCTTTAACCTCCTGTTCCGTACAGGTTGCAATTTGTCCTGATGATGAACGGGAAGAGGGGGAACCAATGAGAGACTAGCTCTAGGTGTTGGGACAGGCACAGGTCACTCTATTTTCCCATCAGAAAGAAGAATTAAGCACAAGCGCAGCCTGCCCCCCAGAACCAGAAGAGGGCCTGAAGCAATCCTGCGCTTTTGCGGCCAGCTCCCAAAAAAGCGAGTTGAAAAATGGAGCTCAGGGGCACTGCAATTCACAAACCTGCAGAGTTTTAAATGATACCTCTCGTCCACAAATATATTAAGGGAAGGCAACGAAGAGGCTTTGAAAACAAGGCAGAATTGCAGGAAACAGATTTCAGGATGTAGATTTGAATCGCCTTGAAAGCACATGAAAAGCGGCAAAACGTGGACAATGATGCCCTTGGCCAAAAAGGGCGTATGCGTTTTTTCCTGAATATATTCAGGAAAAAACGCATACGCCCTTTTTGGCCAACCAAGCAACCTGGAAAGGCCAATCAGCGCTCCAAAGAAGTCTCGCTTCCCAGCGGGCAAAAGGGCCATGCGGAAAAAAGTGTCCAAATCAGAAATGCAGGACCGGCCATGGAGAAATGGGAGCCTTGCTACGCTGATGGGTGGGATGTAAATTGCCAACAGCCACTCTGGAGAAGTGTACGGTGTGTTCTGAAACATCTAAAAAACACAGCTTGGAGAGCATAGGGCACTTCCACTCATGGCCGTATAAATTGGGAAAACTAAAAATCAGCAAGACACAGGCACCCCAAAGTTTAGGGCTGCTCTGTTGACAAGAACCCCCACTTCATTACACCTTAAATATCCTAGGAGAGAGAAAAATGGATAAAGAAGTTGTGGTCCTCATGTACAATGGAATATCACTCAGCCATGAAATCAACTTCATAAGGCTAGAAGCAGCACGATGAGAGGATTTAGGTATGACGATTCTAAGTGAAATAAGTCACACAGAAAAAGACACTTATCATAAGATATCACTTATAGAGGGAATGTAAAAACCGCTACACTTGAACTGAATTGCAAAACAGAACAGAGTCACACATTTAGAAAACACACTATGGCTGCTGAACGGAAAAGGTGAGGTGGGCTGATGCATAAAACAAGGGTTTCAAATTAGCTCAGATACCGTTCCATAAACCCAATATGTAACAGACAAGACCTATTCCTTTTTCAGTGAACTGGACTCAACACCCCCTATTCACCGCACAAGAATATATCTGAGTAGTAAGAATCTTCAAACCTATGTATTGAGATCTCTCTGTAAGTGAGTCAAGGGGGTGTAAAGCGCCATAAACACAGCCGTGAAAAGCAGCTAAACCCCATTATAAAAATAAATTACTTTTCAAAACCAGTGAAACAAAGACAGTGAAACAGAGAGAAATTCTTACAAAATTCGTTCAGGGGCTGTGATGCAACCTGGATTGACCATATCTAGACCCACAGCTGATTGAGACATAAGGGTGGACACTCTTGGGGCTGAGAGGTACGGTGAGGTTGGGTGAGCCAACGCAGACCCTTTCAAGTAATACTGCATGGTAGCCATCCCATGGGTACCAAATCTCCAGGTTCAAGGGCATCTTCCTACATCGAAAACAGGCATGAGAAACCCAGAAGATGGTACACCGTGTGATCGGGAAAGGTTTCTAAAACGCACCTCATTTCTCATCTCCTTGGCTCGGGTTCGCCATTCCAGCCGATTTACTAGCCATCTCCCTCCTTGGAGAATCAGCACCTTTAACCTCCTTTTCCGTACAGGTTGCAATTTGTCCTGATGATGAACGGGAAGAGGGGGAACCAATGAGAGACTAGCTCTAGGTGTTGGGACAGGCACAGGTCACTCTATTTTCCCATCAGGAAGAAGAATTAAGCACAAGCGCAGCCTGCCCCCCAGAACCAGAAGAGGGCCTGAAGCAATCCTGCGCTTTTGCGGCCAGCTCCCAAAAAAGCGAGTTGAAAAATGGAGCTCAGGGGCACTGCAATTCACAAACCTGCAGAGTTTTAAATGATAACTCTCGTCCACAAATATATTAAGGGAAGGCAACGAAGAGGCTTTGAAAACAAGGCAGAATTGCAGGAAACAGATTTCAGGAGGTAGATTTGAATCGCCTTGAAAGCACATGAAAAGCGGCAAAACGTGGACAATGATGCCCTTGGCCAAAAAGGGCGTATGCGTTTTTTCCTGAATATATTCAGGAAAAAACGCATACGCCCTTTTTGGCCAACCAAGCAACCTGGAAAGGCCAATCAGCGCTCCAAAGAAGTCTCCCTTCCCAGCGGGCAAAAGGGCCATGCGGAAAAAAGTGTCCAAACCAGAAATGCAGGACCGGCCATGGAGAAATGGGAGCCTTGCTACGCTGATGGCTGGGATGTAAATTGCCAACAGCCACTCTGGAGAAGTGTACGGTGTGTTCTGAAACATCTAAAAAACACAGCTTGGAGAGCATAGGGCACTTCCACTCATGGCCGTATAAATTGGGAAAACTAAAAATCAGCAAGACACAGGCACCCCAAAGTTTAGGGCTGCTCTGTTGACAAGAACCCCCACTTCATTACACCTTAAATATCCTAGGAGAGAGAAAAATGGATAAAGAAGTTGTGGTCCTCATGTACAATGGAATATCACTCACCCATGAAATCAACTTCATAAGGCTAGAAGCAGCACGATGAGAGGATTTAGGTACGACGATTCTAAGTGAAATAAGTCACACAAAAAAAGACACTTATCATAAGATATCAATATAGAGGGAATGTAAAAACCGCTACACTTGAACTGAATTGCAAAACAGAACAGTGTCACACATTTAGAAAACACACTATGGCTGCTGAACGGGAAAGGTGAGGTGGGCTGATGCATAAAACAAGGGTTTCAAATTAGCTCAGATACCGTTCCATAAACCCAATATGTAACAGACAAGTCCTATTCCTTTTTCAGTGAACTGGACTCAACACCCCCTATTCACCGCACAAGAATATATCTGACTAGTAAGAAACTTCAAACCTATGTATTGATATCTCTCTGTAAGTGAGTCAAGGGGGTGTAAAGCACCATAAACACAGCCGTGAAAAGCAGCTAAACCCCATTATAAAAATAAATTACTTTTCAAAACCAGTGAAACAAAGACAGTGAAAGAGAGAGAAATTCTTACAAAATTCGTTCAGGGGCTGTGATGCAACCTGGATTGACCATATCTAGACCCACAGCTGATTGAGACATAAGGGTGGACACTCTTGGGGCTGAGAGGTTCGGTGAGGTTGGGTGAGCCAACGCAGACCCTTTCAAGTAATACTGCATGGTACCCATCCCATGGGTCCCAAATCTCCAGGTTCAAGGGCATCTTCCTACATCGACAACAGGCATGAGAAACCCAGAAGATGGTACACCGTGTGATCGGGAAAGGTTTCTAAAACGCACCTCATTTCTCATCTCCTTGGCTCGGGTTCGCCATTCCAGCCGATTTACTAGCCATCTCCCTCCTTGGAGAATCAGCACCTTTAACCTCCTTTTCCGTACAGGTTGCAATTTGTCCTGATGATGAACGGGAAGAGGGGGAACCAATGAGAGACTAGCTCTAGGTGTTGGGACAGGCACAGGTCACTCTATATTCCCATCAGGAAGAAGAATTAAGCACAAGCGCAGCCTGCCCCCCAGAACCAGAAGAGGGCCTGAAGCAATCCTGCGCTTTTGCGGCCAGCTCCCAAAAAAGCGAGTTGAAAAATGGAGCTCAGGGGCACTGCAATTCACAAACCTGCAGAGTTTTAAATGATACCTCTCGTCCACAAATATATTAAGGGAAGGCAACGAAGAGGCTTTGGAAGCAAGGCAGAATTGCAGGAAACAGATTTCAGGAGGTAGATTTGAATCGCCTTGAAAGCACATGAAAAGCGGCAAAACGTGGACAATGATGCCCTTGGCCAAAAAGGGCGTATGCGTTTTTTCCTGAATATATTCAGGAAAAAACGCATACGCCCTTTTTGGCCAACCAAGCAACCTGGAAAGGCAAATCAGCGCTCCAAAGAAGTCTCCCTTCCCAGCGGGCAAAAGGGCCATGCGGAAAAAAGTGTCCAAACCAGAAATGCAGGACCGGCCATGGAGAAATGGGAGCCTTGCTACGCTGATGGCTGGGATGTAAATTGCCAACAGCCACTCTGGAGAAGTGTACGGTGTGTTCTGAAACATCTAAAAAACACAGCTTGGAGAGCATAGGGCACTTCCACTCATGGCCGTATAAATTGGGAAAACTAAAAAGCAGCAAGACACAGGCACCCCAAAGTTTAGGACTGCTCTGTTGACAAGAACCCCCACTTCATTACACCTTAAATATCCTAGGAGAGAGAAAAATGGATAAAGAAGTTGTGGTCCTCATGTACAATGGAATATCACTCAGCCATGAAATCAACTTCATAAGGCTAGAAGCAGCACGATGAGAGGATTTAGGTACGACGATCCTAAGTGAAATAAGTCACACAGAAAAAGACACTTATCATAAGATATCACTTATAGAGGGAATGTAAAAACCGCTACACTTGAACTGAATTGCAAAACAGAACAGAGTCACACATTTAGAAAACACACTATGGCTGCTGAACGGGAAAGGTGAGGTGGGGTGATGCATAAAACAAGGGTTTCAAATTAGCTCAGATACCGTTCCATAAACCCAATATGTAACAGACAAGACCTATTCCTTTTTCAGTGAACTGGACTCAACACCCCCTATTCACCGCACAAGAATATATCTGAGTAGTAAGAATCTTCAAACCTATGTATTGATATCTCTCTGTAAGTGAGTCAAGGGGGTGTAAAGCGCCATAAACACAGCCGTGAAAAGCAGCTAAACCCCATTATAAAAATAAATTACTTTTCAAAACCAGTGAAACAAAGACAGTGAAAGAGAGAGAAATTCTTACAAAATTCGTTCAGGGGCTGTGATGCAACCTGGATTGACCATATCTAGACCCACAGCTGATTGAGACATAAGGGTGGACACTCTTGGGGCTGAGAGGTTCGGTGAGGTTGGGTGAGCCAACGCAGACCTTTTCAAGTAATACTGCATGGTAGCCATCCCATGGGTCCCAAATCTCCAGGTTCAAGGGCATCTTCCTACATCGAAAACAGGCATGAGAAACCCAGAAGAAGGTACACCGTGTGATCGGGAAAGGTTTCTAAAACGCACCTCATTTCTCATCTCCTTGGCTCGGGTTCGCCATTCCAGCCGATTTACTAGCCATCTCCCTCCTTGGAGAATCAGCACCTTTAACCTCCTTTTCCGTACAGGTTGCAATTTGTCCTGATGATGAACGGGAAGAGGGGGAACCAATGAGAGACTAGCTCTAGGTGTTGGGACAGGCACAGGTCACTCTATTTTCCCATCAGGAAGAAGAATTAAGCACAAGCGCAGCCTGCCCCCCAGAACCAGAAGAGGGCCTGAAGCAATCCTGCGCTTTTGCGGCCAGCTCCCAAAAAAGCGAGTTGAAAAATGGAGCTCAGGGGCACTGCAATTCACAAACCTGCAGAGTTTTAAATGATAACTCTCGTCCACAAATATATTAAGGGAAGGCAACGAAGAGGCTTTGAAAACAAGGCAGAATTGCAGGAAACAGATTTCAGGAGGTAGATTTGAATCGCCTTGAAAGCACATGAAAAGCGGCAAAACGTGGACAATGATGCCCTTGGCCAAAAAGGGCGTATGCGTTTTTTCCTGAATATATTCAGGAAAAAACGCATACGCCCTTTTTGGCCAACCAAGCAACCTGGAAAGGCCAATCAGCGCTCCAAAGAAGTCTCCCTTCCCAGCGGGCAAAAGGGCCATGCGGAAAAAAGTGTCCAAACCAGAAATGCAGGACCGGCCATGGAGAAATGGGAGCCTTGCTACGCTGATGGCTGGGATGTAAATTGCCAACAGCCACTCTGGAGAAGTGTACGGTGTGTTCTGAAACATCTAAAAAACACAGCTTGGAGAGCATAGGGCACTTCCACTCATGGCCGTATAAATTGGGAAAACTAAAAATCAGCAAGACACAGGCACCCCAAAGTTTAGGGCTGCTCTGTTGACAAGAACCCCCACTTCATTACACCTTAAATATCCTAGGAGAGAGAAAAATGGATAAAGAAGTTGTGGTCCTCATGTACAATGGAATATCACTCACCCATGAAATCAACTTCATAAGGCTAGAAGCAGCACGATGAGAGGATTTAGGTACGACGATTCTAAGTGAAATAAGTCACACAAAAAAAGACACTTATCATAAGATATCAATATAGAGGGAATGTAAAAACCGCTACACTTGAACTGAATTGCAAAACAGAACAGTGTCACACATTTAGAAAACACACTATGGCTGCTGAACGGGAAAGGTGAGGTGGGCTGATGCATAAAACAAGGGTTTCAAATTAGCTCAGATACCGTTCCATAAACCCAATATGTAACAGACAAGTCCTATTCCTTTTTCAGTGAACTGGACTCAACACCCCCTATTCACCGCACAAGAATATATCTGACTAGTAAGAAACTTCAAACCTATGTATTGATATCTCTCTGTAAGTGAGTCAAGGGGGTGTAAAGCACCATAAACACAGCCGTGAAAAGCAGCTAAACCCCATTATAAAAATAAATTACTTTTCAAAACCAGTGAAACAAAGACAGTGAAAGAGAGAGAAATTCTTACAAAATTCGTTCAGGGGCTGTGATGCAACCTGGATTGACCATATCTAGACCCACAGCTGATTGAGACATAAGGGTGGACACTCTTGGGGCTGAGAGGTTCGGTGAGGTTGGGTGAGCCAACGCAGACCCTTTCAAGTAATACTGCATGGTACCCATCCCATGGGTCCCAAATCTCCAGGTTCAAGGGCATCTTCCTACATCGACAACAGGCATGAGAAACCCAGAAGATGGTACACCGTGTGATCGGGAAAGGTTTCTAAAACGCACCTCATTTCTCATCTCCTTGGCTCGGGTTCGCCATTCCAGCCGATTTACTAGCCATCTCCCTCCTTGGAGAATCAGCACCTTTAACCTCCTTTTCCGTACAGGTTGCAATTTGTCCTGATGATGAACGGGAAGAGGGGGAACCAATGAGAGACTAGCTCTAGGTGTTGGGACAGGCACAGGTCACTCTATATTCCCATCAGGAAGAAGAATTAAGCACAAGCGCAGCCTGCCCCCCAGAACCAGAAGAGGGCCTGAAGCAATCCTGCGCTTTTGCGGTCAGCTCCCAAAAAAGCGAGTTGAAAAATGGAGCTCAGGGGCACTGCAATTCACAAACCTGCAGAGTTTTAAATGATACCTCTCGTCCACAAATATATTAAGGGAAGGCAACGAAGAGGCTTTGGAAGCAAGGCAGAATTGCAGGAAACAGATTTCAGGAGGTAGATTTGAATCGCCTTGAAAGCACATGAAAAGCGGCAAAACGTGGACAATGATGCCCTTGGCCAAAAAGGGCGTATGCGTTTTTTCCTGAATATATTCAGGAAAAAACGCATACGCCCTTTTTGGCCAACCAAGCAACCTGGAAAGGCAAATCAGCGCTCCAAAGAAGTCTCCCTTCCCAGCGGGCAAAAGGGCCATGCGGAAAAAAGTGTCCAAACCAGAAATGCAGGACCGGCCATGGAGAAATGGGAGCCTTGCTACGCTGATGGCTGGGATGTAAATTGCCAACAGCCACTCTGGAGAAGTGTACGGTGTGTTCTGAAACATCTAAAAAACACAGCTTGGAGAGCATAGGGCACTTCCACTCATGGCCGTATAAATTGGGAAAACTAAAAAGCAGCAAGACACAGGCACCCCAAAGTTTAGGACTGCTCTGTTGACAAGAACCCCCACTTCATTACACCTTAAATATCCTAGGAGAGAGAAAAATGGATAAAGAAGTTGTGGTCCTCATGTACAATGGAATATCACTCAGCCATGAAATCAACTTCATAAGGCTAGAAGCAGCACGATGAGAGGATTTAGGTACGACGATCCTAAGTGAAATAAGTCACACAGAAAAAGACACTTATCATAAGATATCACTTATAGAGGGAATGTAAAAACCGCTACACTTGAACTGAATTGCAAAACAGAACAGAGTCACACATTTAGAAAACACACTATGGCTGCTGAACGGGAAAGGTGAGGTGGGGTGATGCATAAAACAAGGGTTTCAAATTAGCTCAGATACCGTTCCATAAACCCAATATGTAACAGACAAGACCTATTCCTTTTTCAGTGAACTGGACTCAACACCCCCTATTCACCGCACAAGAATATATCTGAGTAGTAAGAATCTTCAAACCTATGTATTGATATCTCTCTGTAAGTGAGTCAAGGGGGTGTAAAGCGCCATAAACACAGCCGTGAAAAGCAGCTAAACCCCATTATAAAAATAAATTACTTTTCAAAACCAGTGAAACAAAGACAGTGAAAGAGAGAGAAATTCTTACAAAATTCGTTCAGGGGCTGTGATGCAACCTGGATTGACCATATCTAGACCCACAGCTGATTGAGACATAAGGGTGGACACTCTTGGGGCTGAGAGGTTCGGTGAGGTTGGGTGAGCCAACGCAGACCTTTTCAAGTAATACTGCATGGTAGCCATCCCATGGGTCCCAAATCTCCAGGTTCAAGGGCATCTTCCTACATCGAAAACAGGCATGAGAAACCCAGAAGAAGGTACACCGTGTGATCGGGAAAGGTTTCTAAAATGCACCTCATTTCTCATCTCCTTGGCTCGGGTTCGCCATTCCAGCCGATTTACTAGCCATCTCCCTCCTTGGAGAATCAGCACCTTTAACCTCCTGTTCCGTACAGGTTGCAATTTGTCCTGATGATGAACGGGAAGAGGGGGAACCAATGAGAGACTAGCTCTAGGTGTTGGGACAGGCACAGGTCACTCTATTTTCCCATCAGAAAGAAGAATTAAGCACAAGCGCAGCCTGCCCCCCAGAACCAGAAGAGGGCCTGAAGCAATCCTGCGCTTTTGCGGCCAGCTCCCAAAAAAGCGAGTTGAAAAATGGAGCTCAGGGGCACTGCAATTCACAAACCTGCAGAGTTTTAAATGATACCTCTCGTCCACAAATATATTAAGGGAAGGCAACGAAGAGGCTTTGAAAACAAGGCAGAATTGCAGGAAACAGATTTCAGGATGTAGATTTGAATCGCCTTGAAAGCACATGAAAAGCGGCAAAACGTGGACAATGATGCCCTTGGCCAAAAAGGGCGTATGCGTTTTTTCCTGAATATATTCAGGAAAAAACGCATACGCCCTTTTTGGCCAACCAAGCAACCTGGAAAGGCCAATCAGCGCTCCAAAGAAGTCTCGCTTCCCAGCGGGCAAAAGGGCCATGCGGAAAAAAGTGTCCAAATCAGAAATGCAGGACCGGCCATGGAGAAATGGGAGCCTTGCTACGCTGATGGGTGGGATGTAAATTGCCAACAGCCACTCTGGAGAAGTGTACGGTGTGTTCTGAAACATCTAAAAAACACAGCTTGGAGAGCATAGGGCACTTCCACTCATGGCCGTATAAATTGGGAAAACTAAAAATCAGCAAGACACAGGCACCCCAAAGTTTAGGGCTGCTCTGTTGACAAGAACCCCCACTTCATTACACCTTAAATATCCTAGGAGAGAGAAAAATGGATAAAGAAGTTGTGGTCCTCATGTACAATGGAATATCACTCAGCCATGAAATCAACTTCATAAGGCTAGAAGCAGCACGATGAGAGGATTTAGGTATGACGATTCTAAGTGAAATAAGTCACACAGAAAAAGACACTTATCATAAGATATCACTTATAGAGGGAATGTAAAAACCGCTACACTTGAACTGAATTGCAAAACAGAACAGAGTCACACATTTAGAAAACACACTATGGCTGCTGAACGGGAAAGGTGAGGTGGGCTGATGCATAAAACAAGGGTTTCAAATTAGCTCAGATACCGTTCCATAAACCCAATATGTAACAGACAAGACCTATTCCTTTTTCAGTGAACTGGACTCAACACCCCCTATTCACCGCACAAGAATATATCTGAGTAGTAAGAATCTTCAAACCTATGTATTGAGATCTCTCTGTAAGTGAGTCAAGGGGGTGTAAAGCGCCATAAACACAGCCGTGAAAAGCAGCTAAACCCCATTATAAAAATAAATTACTTTTCAAAACCAGTGAAACAAAGACAGTGAAAGAGAGAGAAATTCTTACAAAATTCGTTCAGGGGCTGTGATGCAACCTGGATTGACCATATCTAGACCCACAGCTGATTGAGACATAAGGGTGGACACTCTTGGGGCTGAGAGGTACGGTGAGGTTGGGTGAGCCAACGCAGACCCTTTCAAGTAATACTGCATGGTAGCCATCCCATGGGTACCAAATCTCCAGGTTCAAGGGCATCTTCCTACATCGAAAACAGGCATGAGAAACCCAGAAGATGGTACACCGTGTGATCGGGAAAGGTTTCTAAAACGCACCTCATTTCTCATCTCCTTGGCTCGGGTTCGCCATTCCAGCCGATTTACTAGCCATCTCCCTCCTTGGAGAATCAGCACCTTTAACCTCCTTTTCCGTACAGGTTGCAATTTGTCCTGATGATGAACGGGAAGAGGGGGAACCAATGAGAGACTAGCTCTAGGTGTTGGGACAGGCACAGGTCACTCTATTTTCCCATCAGGAAGAAGAATTAAGCACAAGCGCAGCCTGCCCCCCAGAACCAGAAGAGGGCCTGAAGCAATCCTGCGCTTTTGCGGCCAGCTCCCAAAAAAGCGAGTTGAAAAATGGAGCTCAGGGGCACTGCAATTCACAAACCTGCAGAGTTTTAAATGATAACTCTCGTCCACAAATATATTAAGGGAAGGCAACGAAGAGGCTTTGAAAACAAGGCAGAATTGCAGGAAACAGATTTCAGGAGGTAGATTTGAATCGCCTTGAAAGCACATGAAAAGCGGCAAAACGTGGACAATGATGCCCTTGGCCAAAAAGGGCGTATGCGTTTTTTCCTGAATATATTCAGGAAAAAACGCATACGCCCTTTTTGGCCAACCAAGCAACCTGGAAAGGCAAATCAGCGCTCCAAAGAAGTCTCCCTTCCCAGCGGGCAAAAGGGCCATGCGGAAAAAAGTGTCCAAACCAGAAATGCAGGACCGGCCATGGAGAAATGGGAGCCTTGCTACGCTGATGGCTGGGATGTAAATTGCCAACAGCCACTCTGGAGAAGTGTACGGTGTGTTCTGAAACATCTAAAAAACACAGCTTGGAGAGCATAGGGCACTTCCACTCATGGCCGTATAAATTGGGAAAACTAAAAATCAGCAAGACACAGGCACCCCAAAGTTTAGGGCTGCTCTGTTGACAAGAACCCCCACTTCATTACACCTTAAATATCCTAGGAGAGAGAAAAATGGATAAAGAAGTTGTGGTCCTCATGTACAATGGAATATCACTCACCAATGAAATCAACTTCATAAGGCTAGAAGCAGCACGATGAGAGGATTTAGGTACGACGATTCTAAGTGAAATAAGTCACACAAAAAAAGACACTTATCATAAGATATCAATATAGAGGGAATGTAAAAACCGCTACACTTGAACTGAATTGCAAAACAGAACAGTGTCACACATTTAGAAAACACACTATGGCTGCTGATCGGGAAAGGTGAGGTGGGCTGATGCATAAAACAAGGGTTTCAAATTAGCTCAGATACCGTTCCATAAACCCAATATGTAACAGACAAGTCCTATTCCTTTTTCAGTGAACTGGACTCAACACCCCCTATTCACCGCACAAGAATATATCTGACTAGTAAGAAACTTCAAACCTATGTATTGATATCTCTCTGTAAGTGAGTCAAGGGGGTGTAAAGCACCATAAACACAGCCGTGAAAAGCAGCTAAACCCCATTATAAAAATAAATTACTTTTCAAAACCAGTGAAACAAAGACAGTGAAAGAGAGAGAAATTCTTACAAAATTCGTTCAGGGGCTGTGATGCAACCTGGATTGACCATATCTAGACCCACAGCTGATTGAGACATAAGGGTGGACACTCTTGGGGCTGAGAGGTTCGGTGAGGTTGGGTGAGCCAACGCAGACCCTTTCAAGTAATACTGCATGGTACCCATCCCATGGGTCCCAAATCTCCAGGTTCAAGGGCATCTTCCTACATCGACAACAGGCATGAGAAACCCAGAAGATGGTACACCGTGTGATCGGGAAAGGTTTCTAAAACGCACCTCATTTCTCATCTCCTTGGCTCGGGTTCGCCATTCCAGCCGATTTACTAGCCATCTCCCTCCTTGGAGAATCAGCACCTTTAACCTCCTTTTCCGTACAGGTTGCAATTTGTCCTGATGATGAACGGGAAGAGGGGGAACCAATGAGAGACTAGCTCTAGGTGTTGGGACAGGCACAGGTCACTCTATATTCCCATCAGGAAGAAGAATTAAGCACAAGCGCAGCCTGCCCCCCAGAACCAGAAGAGGGCCTGAAGCAATCCTGCGCTTTTGCGGCCAGCTCCCAAAAAAGCGAGTTGAAAAATGGAGCTCAGGGGCACTGCAATTCACAAACCTGCAGAGTTTTAAATGATACCTCTCGTCCACAAATATATTAAGGGAAGGCAACGAAGAGGCTTTGGAAGCAAGGCAGAATTGCAGGAAACAGATTTCAGGAGGTAGATTTGAATCGCCTTGAAAGCACATGAAAAGCGGCAAAACGTGGACAATGATGCCCTTGGCCAAAAAGGGCGTATGCGTTTTTTCCTGAATATATTCAGGAAAAAACGCATACGCCCTTTTTGGCCAACCAAGCAACCTGGAAAGGCAAATCAGCGCTCCAAAGAAGTCTCCCTTCCCAGCGGGCAAAAGGGCCATGCGGAAAAAAGTGTCCAAACCAGAAATGCAGGACCGGCCATGGAGAAATGGGAGCCTTGCTACGCTGATGGCTGGGATGTAAATTGCCAACAGCCACTCTGGAGAAGTGTACGGTGTGTTCTGAAACATCTAAAAAACACAGCTTGGAGAGCATAGGGCACTTCCACTCATGGCCGTATAAATTGGGAAAACTAAAAAGCAGCAAGACACAGGCACCCCAAAGTTTAGGACTGCTCTGTTGACAAGAACCCCCACTTCATTACACCTTAAATATCCTAGGAGAGAGAAAAATGGATAAAGAAGTTGTGGTCCTCATGTACAATGGAATATCACTCAGCCATGAAATCAACTTCATAAGGCTAGAAGCAGCACGATGAGAGGATTTAGGTACGACGATTCTAAGTGAAATAAGTCACACAAAAAAAGACACTTATCATAAGATATCAATATAGAGGGAATGTAAAAACCGCTACACTTGAACTGAATTGCAAAACAGAACAGAGTCACACATTTAGAAAACACACTATGGCTGCTGAACGGGAAAGGTGAGGTGGGGTGATGCATAAAACAAGGGTTTCAAATTAGCTCAGATACTGTTCCATAAACCCAATATGTAACAGACAAGTCCTATTCCTTTTTCAGTGAACTGGACTCAACACCCCCTATTCACCGCACAAGAATATATCTGACTAGTAAGAAACTTCAAACCTATGTATTGATATCTCTCTGTAAGTGAGTCAAGGGGGTGTAAAGCGCCATAAACACAGCCGTGAAAAGCAGCTAAACCCCATTATAAAAATAAATTACTTTTCAAAACCAGTGAAACAAAGACAGTGAAAGAGAGAGAAATTCTTACAAAATTCGTTCAGGGGCTGTGATGCAACCTGGATTGACCATATCTAGACCCACAGCTGATTGAGACATAAGGGCGGACACTCTTGGGGCTGAGAGGTTCGGTGAGGTTGGGTGAGCCAACGCAGACCCTTTCAAGTAATACTGCATGGTACCCATCCCATGGGTCCCAAATCTCCAGGTTCAAGGGCATCTTCCTACATCGACAACAGGCATGAGAAACCCAGAAGATGGTACACCGTGTGATCGGGAAAGGTTTCTAAAACGCACCTCATTTCTCATCTCCTTGGCTCGGGTTCGCCATTCCAGCCGATTTACTAGCCATCTCCCTCCTTGGAGAATCACCACCTTTAACCTCCTGTTCCGTACAGGTTGCAATTTGTCCTGAGGATGAACGGGAAGAGGTGGAACCAATGAGAGACTAGCTCTAGGTGTTGGGACAGGCACAGGTCACTCTATTTTCCCATCAGGAAGAAGAATTAAGCACAAGCGCAGCCTGCCCCCCAGAACCAGAAGAGGGCCTGAAGCAATCCTGCGCTTTTGCGGCCAGCTCCCAAAAAAGCGAGTTGAAAAATGGAGCTCAGGGGCACTGCAATTCACAAACCTGCAGAGTTTTAAATGATAACTCTCGTCCACAAATATATTAAGGGAAGGCAACGAAGGGGCTTTGAAAACAAGGCAGAATTGCAGGAAACAGATTTCAGGAGGTAGATTTGAATCGCCTTGAAAGCACATGAAAAGCGGCAAAACGTGGACAATGATGCCCTTGGCCAAAAAGGGCGTATGCGTTTTTTCCTGAATATATTCAGGAAAAAACGCATACGCACTTTTTGGCCAACCAAGCAACCTGGAAAGGAAAATCAGCGCTCCAAAGAAGTCTCGCTTCCCAGCGGGCAAAAGGGCCATGCGGAAAAAAGTGTCCAAACCAGAAATGCGGGACCGGCCATGGAGAAATGGGAGCCTTGCTACGCTGATGGCTGGGATGTAAATTGCCAACAGCCACTCTGGAGAAGTGTACGGTGTGTTCTGAAACATCTAAAAAACACAGCTTGGAGAGCATAGGGCACTTCCACTCATGGCCGTATAAATTGGGAAAATTAAAAAGCAGCAAGACACAGGCACCCCAAAGTTTAGGGCTGCTCTGTTGACAAGAACCCCCACTTCATTACACCTTAAATATCCTAGGAGAGAGAAAAATGGATAAAGAAGTTGTGGTCCTCATGTACAATGGAATATCACTCAGCCATGAAATCAACTTCATAAGGCTAGAAGCAGCACGATGAGCGGATTTAGGTACGACGATTCTAAGTGAAATAAGTCACACAGAAAAAGACACTTATCATAAGATATCACTTATAGAGGGAATGTAAAAACCGCTACACTTGAACTGAATTGCAAAACAGAACAGAGTCACACATTTAGAAAACACACTATGGCTGCTGAACGGGAAAGGTGAGGTGGGCTGATGCATAAAACAAGGGTTTCAAATTAGCTCAGATACCGTTCCATAAACCCAATATGTAACAGACAAGACCTATTCCTTTTTCAGTGAACTGGACTCAACACCCCCTATTCACTGCACAAGAATATATCTGAGTAGTAAGAATCTTCAAACCTATGTATTGATATCTCTCTGTAAGTGAGTCAAGGGGGTGTAAAGCGGCATAAACACAGCCGTGAAAAGCAGCTAAACCCCATTATAAAAATAAATTACTTTTCAAAACCAGTGAAACAAAGACAGTGAAAGAGAGAGAAATTCTTACAAAATTCGTTCAGGGGCTGTGATGCAACCTGGATTGACCATATCTAGACCCACAGCTGATTGAGACATAAGGGTGGACACTCTTGGGGCTGAGAGGTTCGGTGAGGTTGGATGAGCCAACGCAGACCCTTTCAAGTAATACTGCATGGTACCCATCCCATGGGTCCCAAATCTCCAGGTTCAAGGGCATCTTCCTACATCGAAAACAGGCATGAGAAACCCAGAAGATGGTACACCGTGTGATCGGGAAAGGTTTCTAAAACGCACCTCATTTCTCATCTCCTTGGCTCGGGTTCGCCATTCCAGCCGATTTACTAGCCATCTCCCTCCTTGGAGAATCAGCACCTTTAACCTCCTGTTCCGTACAGGTTGCAATTTGTCCTGATGATGAACGGGAAGAGGGGGAACCAATGAGAGACTAGCTCTAGGTGTTGGGACAGGCACAGGTCACTCTATTTTCCCATCAGGAAGAAGAATTAAGCACAAGCGCAGCCTGCCCCCCAGAACCAGAAGAGGGCCTGAAGCAATCCTGCGCTTTTGCGGCCAGCTCCCAAAAAAGCGAGTTGTAAAATGGAGCTCAGGGGCACTGGAATTCACAAACCTGCAGAGTTTTAAATGATAACTCTCGTCCACAAATATATTAAGGGAAGGCAACGAAGGGGCTTTGAAAACAAGGCAGAATTGCAGGAAACAGATTTCAGGAGGTAGATTTGAATCGCCTTGAAAGCACCTGAAAAGCGGCAAAACGTGGACAATGATGCCCTTGGCCAAAAAGGGCGTATGCGTTTTTTCCTGAATATATTCAGGAAAAAACGCATACGCCCTTTTTGGCCAACCAAGCAACCTGGAAAGGAAAATCAGCGCTCCAAAGAAGTCTCGCTTCCCAGCGGGCAAAAGGGCCATGCGGAAAAAAGTGTCCAAACCAGAAATGCAGGACCGGCCATGGAGAAATGGGAGCCTTGCTACGCTGATGGCTGGGATGTAAATTGCCAACAGCCACTCTGGAGAAGTGTACGGTGTGTTCTGAAACATCTAAAAAACACAGCTTGGAGAGCATAGGGCACTTCCACTCATGGCCGTATAAATTGGGAAAACTAAAAAGCAGCAAGACACAGGCACCCCAAAGTTTAGGGCTGCTCTGTTGACAAGAACCCCCACTTCATTACACCTTAAATATCCTAGGAGAGAGAAAAATGGATAAAGAAGTTGTGGTCCTCATGTACAATGGAATATCACTCAGCCATGAAATCAACTTCATAAGGCTAGAAGCAGCACGATGAGAGGATTTAGGTACGACGATTCTAAGTGAAATAAGTCACACAGAAAAAGACACTTATCATAAGATATCACTTATAGAGGGAATGTAAAAACCGCTACACTTGAACTGAATTGCAAAACAGAACAGAGTCACACATTTAGAAAACACACTATGGCTGCTGAACGGGAAAGGTGAGGTGGGCTGATGCATAAAACAAGGGTTTCAAATTAGCTCAGATACCGTTCCATAAACCCAATATGTAACAGACAAGACCTATTCCTTTTTCAGTGAACTGGACTCAACACCCCCTATTCACCGCACAAGAATATATCTGAGTAGTAAGAATCTTCAAACCTATGTATTGATATCTCTCTGTAAGTGAGTCAAGGGGGTGTAAAGCGGCATAAACACAGCCGTGAAAAGCAGCTAAACCCCATTATAAAAATAAATTACTTTCCAAAACCAGTGAAACAAAGACAGTGAAAGAGAGAGAAATTCTTACAAAATTCGTTCAGGGGCTGTGATGCAACCTGGATTGACCATATCTAGACCCACAGCTGATTGAGACATAAGGGTGGACACTCTTGGGGCTGAGAGGTTCGGTGAGGTTGGGTGAGCCAACGCAGACCCTTTCAAGTAATACTGCATGGTACCCATCCCATGGGTCCCAAATCTCCAGGTTCAAGGGCATCTTCCTACATCGAAAACAGGCATGAGAAACCCAGAAGATGGTACACCGTGTGATCGGGAAAGGTTTCTAAAACGCACCTCATTTCTCATCTCCTTGGCTCGGGTTCGCCATTCCAGCCGATTTACTAGCCATCTCCCTCCTTGGAGAATCAGCACCTTTAACCTCCTGTTCCGTACAGGTTGCAATTTGTCCTGATGATGAACGGGAAGAGGGGGAACCAATGAGAGACTAGCTCTAGGTGTTGGGACAGGCACAGGTCACTCTATTTTCCCATCAGGAAGAAGAATTAAGCACAAGCGCAGCCTGCCCCCCAGAACCAGAAGAGGGCCTGAAGCAATCCTGCGCTTTTGCGGCCAGCTCCCAAAAAAGCGAGTTGTAAAATGGAGCTCAGGGGCACTGCAATTCACAAACCTGCAGAGTTTTAAATGATAACTCTCGTCCACAAATATATTAAGGGAAGGCAACGAAGGGGCTTTGAAAACAAGGCAGAATTGCAGGAAACAGATTTCAGGAGGTAGATTTGAATCGCCTTGAAAGCACATGAAAAGCGGCAAAACGTGGACAATGATGCCCTTGGCCAAAAAGGGCGTATGCGTTTTTTCCTGAATATATTCAGGAAAAAACGCATACGCCCTTTTTGGCCAACCAAGCAACCTGGAAAGGCAAATCAGCGCTCCAAAGAAGTCTCCCTTCCCAGCGGGCAAAAGGGCCATGCGGAAAAAAGTGTCCAAACCAGAAATGCAGGACCGGCCATGGAGAAATGGGAGCCTTGCTACGCTGATGGCTGGGATGTAAATTGCCAACAGCCACTCTGGAGAAGTGTACGGTGTGTTCTGAAACATCTAAAAAACACAGCTTGGAGAGCATAGGGCACTTCCACTCATGGCCGTATAAATTGGGAAAACTAAAAAGCAGCAAGACACAGGCACCCCAAAGTTTAGGGCTGCTCTGTTGACAAGAACCCCCACTTCATTACACCTTAAATATCCTAGGAGAGAGAAAAATGGATAAAGAAGTTGTGGTCCTCATGTACAATGGAATATCACTCAGCCATGAAATCAACTTCATAAGGCTAGAAGCAGCACGATGAGAGGATTTAGGTACGACGATTCTAAGTGAAATAAGTCACACAAAAAAAGACACTTATCATAAGATATCAATATAGAGGGAATGTAAAAACCGCTACACTTGAACTGAATTGCAAAACAGAACAGAGTCACACATTTAGAAAACACACTATGGCTGCTGAACGGGAAAGGTGAGGTGGGCTATGCATAAAACAAGGGTTTCAAATTAGCTCAGATACCGTTCCATAAACCCAATATGTAACAGACAAGTCCTATTCCTTTTTCAGTGAACTGGACTCAACACCCCCTATTCACCGCACAAGAATATATCTGACTAGTAAGAAACTTCAAACCTATGTATTGATATCTCTCTGTAAGTGAGTCAAGGGGGTGTAAAGCACCATAAACACAGCCGTGAAAAGCAGCTAAACCCCATTATAAAAATAAATTACTTTTCAAAACCAGTGAAACAAAGACAGTGAAAGAGAGAGAAATTCTTACAAAATTCGTTCAGGGGCTGTGATGCAACCTGGATTGACCATATCTAGACCCACAGCTGATTGAGACATAAGGGTGGACACTCTTGGGGCTGAGAGGTTCGGTGAGGTTGGGTGAGCCAACGCAGACCCTTTCAAGTAATACTGCATGGTACCCATCCCATGGGTCCCAAATCTCCAGGTTCAAGGGCATCTTCCTACATCGACAACAGGCATGAGAAACCCAGAAGATGGTACACCGTGTGATCGGGAAAGGTTTCTAAAACGCACCTCATTTCTCATCTCCTTGGCTCGGGTTCGCCATTCCAGCCGATTTACTAGCCATCTCCCTCCTTGGAGAATCAGCACCTTTAACCTCCTTTTCCGTACAGGTTGCAATTTGTCCTGATGATGAACGGGAAGAGGGGGAACCAATGAGAGACTAGCTCTAGGTGTTGGGACAGGCACAGGTCACTCTATATTCCCATCAGGAAGAAGAATTAAGCACAAGCGCAGCCTGCCCCCCAGAACCAGAAGAGGGCCTGAAGCAATCCTGCGCTTTTGCGGCCAGCTCCCAAAAAAGCGAGTTGAAAAATGGAGCTCAGGGGCACTGCAATTCACAAACCTGCAGAGTTTTAAATGATACCTCTCGTCCACAAATATATTAAGGGAAGGCAACGAAGAGGCTTTGAAAGCAAGGCAGAATTGCAGGAAACAGATTTCAGGAGGTAGATTTGAATCGCCTTGAAAGCACATGAAAAGCGGCAAAACGTGGACAATGATGCCCTTGGCCAAAAAGGGCGTATGCGTTTTTTCCTGAATATATTCAGGAAAAAACGCATACGCCCTTTTTGGCCAACCAAGCAACCTGGAAAGGCAAATCAGCGCTCCAAAGAAGTCTCCCTTCCCAGCGGGCAAAAGGGCCATGCGGAAAAAAGTGTCCAAACCAGAAATGCAGGACCGGCCATGGAGAAATGGGAGCCTTGCTACGCTGATGGCTGGGATGTAAATTGCCAACAGCCACTCTGGAGAAGTGTACGGTGTGTTCTGAAACATCTAAAAAACACAGCTTGGAGAGCATAGGGCACTTCCACTCATGGCCGTATAAATTGGGAAAACTAAAAAGCAGCAAGACACAGGCACCCCAAAGTTTAGGACTGCTCTGTTGACAAGAACCCCCACTTCATTACACCTTAAATATCCTAGGAGAGAGAAAAATGGATAAAGAAGTTGTGGTCCTCATGTACAATGGAATATCACTCAGCCATGAAATCAACTTCATAAGGCTAGAAGCAGCACGATGAGAGGATTTAGGTACGACGATTCTAAGTGAAATAAGTCACACAAAAAAAGACACTTATCATAAGATATCAATATAGAGGGAATGTAAAAACCGCTACACTTGAACTGAATTGCAAAACAGAACAGAGTCACACATTTAGAAAACACACTATGGCTGCTGAACGGGAAAGGTGAGGTGGGGTGATGCATAAAACAAGGGTTTCAAATTAGCTCAGATACTGTTCCATAAACCCAATATGTAACAGACAAGTCCTATTCCTTTTTCAGTGAACTGGACTCAACACCCCCTATTCACCGCACAAGAATATATCTGACTAGTAAGAAACTTCAAACCTATGTATTGATATCTCTCTGTAAGTGAGTCAAGGGGGTGTAAAGCGCCATAAACACAGCCGTGAAAAGCAGCTAAACCCCATTATAAAAATAAATTACTTTTCAAAACCAGTGAAACAAAGACAGTGAAAGAGAGAGAAATTCTTACAAAATTCGTTCAGGGGCTGTGATGCAACCTGGATTGACCATATCTAGACCCACAGCTGATTGAGACATAAGGGCGGACACTCTTGGGGCTGAGAGGTTCGGTGAGGTTGGGTGAGCCAACGCAGACCCTTTCAAGTAATACTGCATGGTACCCATCCCATGGGTCCCAAATCTCCAGGTTCAAGGGCATCTTCCTACATCGACAACAGGCATGAGAAACCCAGAAGATGGTACACCGTGTGATCGGGAAAGGTTTCTAAAACGCACCTCATTTCTCATCTCCTTGGCTCGGGTTCGCCATTCCAGCCGATTTACTAGCCATCTCCCTCCTTGGAGAATCAGCACCTTTAACCTCCTGTTCCGTACAGGTTGCAATTTGTCCTGAGGATGAACGGGAAGAGGTGGAACCAATGAGAGACTAGCTCTAGGTGTTGGGACAGGCACAGGTCACTCTATTTTCCCATCAGGAAGAAGAATTAAGCACAAGCGCAGCCTGCCCCCCAGAACCAGAAGAGGGCCTGAAGCAATCCTGCGCTTTTGCGGCCAGCTCCCAAAAAAGCGAGTTGAAAAATGGAGCTCAGGGGCACTGCAATTCACAAACCTGCAGAGTTTTAAATGATAACTCTCGTCCACAAATATATTAAGGGAAGGCAACGAAGGGGCTTTGAAAACAAGGCAGAATTGCAGGAAACAGATTTCAGGAGGTAGATTTGAATCGCCTTGAAAGCACATGAAAAGCGGCAAAACGTGGACAATGATGCCCTTGGCCAAAAAGGGCGTATGCGTTTTTTCCTGAATATATTCAGGAAAAAACGCATACGCCCTTTTTGGCCAACCAAGCAACCTGGAAAGGAAAATCAGCGCTCCAAAGAAGTCTCGCTTCCCAGCGGGCAAAAGGGCCATGCGGAAAAAAGTGTCCAAACCAGAAATGCGGGACCGGCCATGGAGAAATGGGAGCCTTGCTACGCTGATGGCTGGGATGTAAATTGCCAACAGCCACTCTGGAGAAGTGTACGGTGTGTTCTGAAACATCTAAAAAACACAGCTTGGAGAGCATAGGGCACTTCCACTCATGGCCGTATAAATTGGGAAAACTAAAAAGCAGCAAGACACAGGCACCCCAAAGTTTAGGGCTGCTCTGTTGACAAGAACCCCCACTTCATTACACCTTAAATATCCTAGGAGAGAGAAAAATGGATAAAGAAGTTGTGGTCCTCATGTACAATGGAATATCACTCAGCCATGAAATCAACTTCATAAGGCTAGAAGCAGCACGATGAGCGGATTTAGGTACGACGATTCTAAGTGAAATAAGTCACACAGAAAAAGACACTTATCATAAGATATCACTTATAGAGGGAATGTAAAAACCGCTACACTTGAACTGAATTGCAAAACAGAACAGAGTCACACATTTAGAAAACACACTATGGCTGCTGAACGGGAAAGGTGAGGTGGGCTGATGCATAAAACAAGGGTTTCAAATTAGCTCAGATACCGTTCCATAAACCCAATATGTAACAGACAAGACCTATTCCTTTTTCAGTGAACTGGACTCAACACCCCCTATTCACCGCACAAGAATATATCTGAGTAGTAAGAATCTTCAAACCTATGTATTGATATCTCTCTGTAAGTGAGTCAAGGGGGTGTAAAGCGGCATAAACACAGCCGTGAAAAGCAGCTAAACCCCATTATAAAAATAAATTACTTTTCAAAACCAGTGAAACAAAGACAGTGAAAGAGAGAGAAATTCTTACAAAATTCGTTCAGGGGCTGTGATGCAACCTGGATTGACCATATCTAGACCCACAGCTGATTGAGACATAAGGGTGGACACTCTTGGGGCTGAGAGGTTCGGTGAGGTTGGGTGAGCCAACGCAGACCCTTTCAAGTAATACTGCATGGTACCCATCCCATGGGTCCCAAATCTCCAGGTTCAAGGGCATCTTCCTACATCGAAAACAGGCATGAGAAACCCAGAAGATGGTACACCGTGTGATCGGGAAAGGTTTCTAAAACGCACCTCATTTCTCATCTCCTTGGCTCGGGTTCGCCATTCCAGCCGATTTACTAGCCATCTCCCTCCTTGGAGAATCAGCACCTTTAACCTCCTGTTCCGTACAGGTTGCAATTTGTCCTGATGATGAACGGGAAGAGGGGGAACCAATGAGAGACTAGCTCTAGGTGTTGGGACAGGCACAGGTCACTCTATTTTCCCATCAGGAAGAAGAATTAAGCACAAGCGCAGCCTGCCCCCCAGAACCAGAAGAGGGCCTGAAGCAATCCTGCGCTTTTGCGGCCAGCTCCCAAAAAAGCGAGTTGTAAAATGGAGCTCAGGGGCACTGCAATTCACAAACCTGCAGAGTTTTAAATGATAACTCTCGTCCACAAATATATTAAGGGAAGGCAACGAAGGGGCTTTGAAAACAAGGCAGAATTGCAGGAAACAGATTTCAGGAGGTAGATTTGAATCGCCTTGAAAGCACCTGAAAAGCGGCAAAACGTGGACAATGATGCCCTTGGCCAAAAAGGGCGTATGCGTTTTTTCCTGAATATATTCAGGAAAAAACGCATACGCCCTTTTTGGCCAACCAAGCAACCTGGAAAGGAAAATCAGCGCTCCAAAGAAGTCTCGCTTCCCAGCGGGCAAAAGGGCCATGTGGAAAAAAGTGTCCAAACCAGAAATGCAGGACCGGCCATGGAGAAATGGGAGCCTTGCTACGCTGATGGGTGGGATGTAAATTGCCAACAGCCACTCTGGAGAAGTGTACGGTGTGTTCTGAAACATCTAAAAAACACAGCTTGGAGAGCATAGGGCACTTCCACTCATGGCCGTATAAATTGGGAAAACTAAAAAGCAGCAAGACACAGGCACCCCAAAGTTTAGGGCTGCTCTGTTGACAAGAACCCCCACTTCATTACACCTTAAATATCCTAGGAGAGAGAAAAATGGATAAAGAAGTTGTGGTCCTCATGTACAATGGAATATCACTCAGCCATGAAATCAACTTCATAAGGCTAGAAGCAGCACGATGAGAGGATTTAGGTACGACGATTCTAAGTGAAATAAGTCACACAGAAAAAGACACTTATCATAAGATATCACTTATAGAGGGAATGTAAAAACCGCTACACTTGAACTGAATTGCAAAACAGAACAGAGTCACACATTTAGAAAACACACTATGGCTGCTGAACGGGAAAGGTGAGGTGGGCTGATGCATAAAACAAGGGTTTCAAATTAGCTCAGATACCGTTCCATAAACCCAATATGTAACAGACAAGACCTATTCCTTTTTCAGTGAACTGGACTCAACACCCCCTATTCACTGCACAAGAATATATCTGAGTAGTAAGAATCTTCAAACCTATGTATTGATATCTCTCTGTAAGTGAGTCAAGGGGGTGTAAAGCGGCATAAACACAGCCGTGAAAAGCAGCTAAACCCCATTATAAAAATAAATTACTTTTCAAAACCAGTGAAACAAAGACAGTGAAAGAGAGAGAAATTCTTACAAAATTCGTTCAGGGACTGTGATGCAACCTGGATTGACCATATCTAGACCCACAGCTGATTGAGACATAAGGGTGGACACTCTTGGGGCTGAGAGGTTCGGTGAGGTTGGATGAGCCAACGCAGACCCTTTCAAGTAATACTGCATGGTACCCATCCCATGGGTCCCAAATCTCCAGGTTCAAGGGCATCTTCCTACATCGAAAACAGGCATGAGAAACCCAGAAGATGGTACACCGTGTGATCGGGAAAGGTTTCTAAAACGCACCTCATTTCTCATCTCCTTGGCTCGGGTTCGCCATTCCAGCCGATTTACTAGCCATCTCCCTCCTTGGAGAATCAGCACCTTTAACCTCCTGTTCCGTACAGGTTGCAATTTGTCCTGATGATGAACGGGAAGAGGGGGAACCAATGAGAGACTAGCTCTAGGTGTTGGGACAGGCACAGGTCACTCTATTTTCCCATCAGGAAGAAGAATTAAGCACAAGCGCAGCCTGCCCCCCAGAACCAGAAGAGGGCCTGAAGCAATCCTGCGCTTTTGCGGCCAGCTCCCAAAAAAGCGAGTTGTAAAATGGAGCTCAGGGGCACTGGAATTCACAAACCTGCAGAGTTTTAAATGATAACTCTCGTCCACAAATATATTAAGGGAAGGCAACGAAGGGGCTTTGAAAACAAGGCAGAATTGCAGGAAACAGATTTCAGGAGGTAGATTTGAATCGCCTTGAAAGCACCTGAAAAGCGGCAAAACGTGGACAATGATGCCCTTGGCCAAAAAGGGCGTATGCGTTTTTTCCTGAATATATTCAGGAAAAAACGCATACGCCCTTTTTGGCCAACCAAGCAACCTGGAAAGGAAAATCAGCGCTCCAAAGAAGTCTCGCTTCCCATCGGGCAAAAGGGCCATGCGGAAAAAAGTGTCCAAACCAGAAATGCAGGACCGGCCATGGAGAAATGGGAGCCTTGCTACGCTGATGGCTGGGATGTAAATTGCCAACAGCCACTCTGGAGAAGTGTACGGTGTGTTCTGAAACATCTAAAAAACACAGCTTGGAGAGCATAGGGCACTTCCACTCATGGCCGTATAAATTGGGAAAACTAAAAAGCAGCAAGACACAGGCACCCCAAAGTTTAGGGCTGCTCTGTTGACAAGAACCCCCACTTCATTACACCTTAAATATCCTAGGAGAGAGAAAAATGGATAAAGAAGTTGTGGTCCTCATGTACAATGGAATATCACTCAGCCATGAAATCAACTTCATAAGGCTAGAAGCAGCACGATGAGAGGATTTAGGTACGACGATTCTAAGTGAAATAAGTCACACAGAAAAAGACACTTATCATAAGATATCACTTATAGAGGGAATGTAAAAACCGCTACACTTGAACTGAATTGCAAAACAGAACAGAGTCACACATTTAGATAACACACTATGGCTGCTGAACGGGAAAGGTGAGGTGGGCTGATGCATAAAACAAGGGTTTCAAATTAGCTCAGATACCGTTCCATAAACCCAATATGTAACAGACAAGACCTATTCCTTTTTCAGTGAACTGGACTCAACACCCCCTATTCACTGCACAAGAATATATCTGAGTAGTAAGAATCTTCAAACCTATGTATTGATATCTCTCTGTAAGTGAGTCAAGGGGGTGTAAAGCGGCATAAACACAGCCGTGAAAAGCAGCTAAACCCCATTATAAAAATAAATTACTTTTCAAAACCAGTGAAACAAAGACAGTGAAAGAGAGAGAAATTCTTACAAAATTCGTTCAGGGGCTGTGATGCAACCTGGATTGACCATATCTAGACCCACAGCTGATTGAGACATAAGGGTGGACACTCTTGGGGCTGAGAGGTTCGGTGAGGTTGGGTGAGCCAACGCAGACCCTTTCAAGTAATACTGCATGGTACCCATCCCATGGGTCCCAAATCTCCAGGTTCAAGGGCATCTTCCTACATCGAAAACAGGCATGAGAAACCCAGAAGATGGTACACCGTGTGATCGGGAAAGGTTTCTAAAACGCACCTCATTTCTCATCTCCTTGGCTCGGGTTCGCCATTCCAGCCGATTTACTAGCCATCTCCCTCCTTGGAGAATCAGCACCTTTAACCTCCTGTTCCGTACAGGTTGCAATTTGTCCTGATGATGAACGGGAAGAGGGGGAACCAATGAGAGACTAGCTCTAGGTGTTGGGACAGGCACAGGTCACTCTATTTTCCCATCAGGAAGAAGAATTAAGCACAAGCGCAGCCTGCCCCCCAGAACCAGAAGAGGGCCTGAAGCAATCCTGCGCTTTTGCGGCCAGCTCCCAAAAAAGCGAGTTGAAAAATGGAGCTCAGGGGCACTGCAATTCACAAACCTGCAGAGTTTTAAATGATACCTCTCGTCCACAAATATATTAAGGGAAGGCAACGAAGAGGCTTTGAAAACAAGGCAGAATTGCAGGAAACAGATTTCAGGAGGTAGATTTGAATCGCCTTGAAAGCACATGAAAAGCGGCAAAACGTGGACAATGATGCCCTTGGCCAAAAAGGGCGTATGCGTTTTTTCCTGAATATATTCAGGAAAAAACGCATACGCCCTTTTTGGCCAACCAAGCAACCTGGAAAGGCCAATCAGCGCTCCAAAGAAGTCTCGCTTCCCAGCGGGCAAAAGGGCCATGCGGAAAAAAGTGTCCAAACCAGAAATGCAGGACCGGCCATGGAGAAACGGGAGCCTTGCTACGCTGATGGGTGGGATGTAAATTGCCAACAGCCACTCTGGAGAAGTGTACGGTGTGTTCTGAAACATCTAAAAAACACAGCTTGGAGAGCATAGGGCACTTCCACTCATGGGCGTATAAATTGGGAAAACTAAACATCAGCAAGACACAGGCACCCCAAAGTTTAGGGCTGCTCTGTTGACAAGAACCCCCACTTCATTACACCTTAAATATCCTAGGAGAGAGAAAAATGGATAAAGAAGTTGTGGTCCTCATGTACAATGGAATATCACTCAGCCATGAAATCAACTTCATAAGGCTAGAAGCAGCACGATGAGAGGATTTAGGTACGACGATTCTAAGTGAAATAAGTCACACAGAAAAAGACACTTATCATAAGATATCACTTATAGAGGGAATGTAAAAACCGCTACACTTGAACTGAATTGCAAAACAGAACAGAGTCACACATTTAGAAAACACACTATGGCTGTTGAACGGGAAAGGTGAGGTGGGGTGATGCATAAATCAAGGGTTTCAAATTAGCTCAGATACCGTTCCATAAACCCAATATGTAAGAGACAAGACCTATTCCGTTTTCAGTGAACTGGACTCAACACCCCCTATTCACCACACAAGAATATATCTAACTAGTAAGAATCTTCAAACCTATGTATTGATATCTCTCTGTAAGTGAGTCAAGGGGGTGTAAAGCGCCATAAACACAGCCGTGAAAAGCAGCTAAACCCCATTATAAAAATAAATTACTTTTCAAAACCAGTGAAACAAAGACAGTGAAAGAGAGAGAAATTCTTACAAAATTCGTTCAGGGGCTGTGATGCAACCTGGATTGACCATATCTAGACCCACAGCTGATTGAAACATAAGGGTGGACACTCTTGGGGCTGAGAGGTACGGTGAGGTTGGGTGAGCCAACGCAGACCCTTTCAAGTAATACTGCATGGTAGCCATCCCATGGGTCCCAAATCTCCAGGTTCAAGGGCATCTTCCTACATCGAAAACAGGCATGAGAAACCCAGAAGATGGTACACCGTGTGATCGGGAAAGGTTTCTAAAACGCACCTCATTTCTCATCTCCTTGGCTCGGGTTCGCCATTCCAGCCGATTTACTAGCCATCTCCCTCCTTGGAGACTCAGCACCTTTAACCTCCTTTTCCGTACAGGTTGCAATTTGTCCTGATGATGAACGGAAGAGGGGGAACCAATGAGAGACTAGCTCTAGGTGTTGGGACAGGCACAGGTCACTCTATTTTCCCATCAGGAAGAAGAATTAAGCACAAGCGCAGCCTGCCCCCCAGAACCAGAAGAGGGCCTGAAGCAATCCTGCGCTTTTGCGGCCAGCTCCCAAAAAAGCGAGTTGAAAAATGGAGCTCAGGGGCACTGCAATTCACAAACCTGCAGTGTTTTAAATGATACCTCTCGTCCACAAATATATTAAGGGAAGGCAACGAACAGGCTTTGAAAACAAGGCAGAATTGCAGGAAACAGATTTCAGGAGGTAGATTTGAATCGCCTTGAAAGCACATGAAAAGCGGCAAAACGTGGACAATGATGCCCTTGGCCAAAAAGGGTGTATGCGTTTTTTCCTGAATATATTCAGGAAAAAACGCATACGCCCTTTTTGGCCAACCAAGCAAACTGGAAAGGCAAATCAGCGCTCCAAAGAAGTCTCGCTTCCCAGCGGGCAAAAGGGCCATGCGGAAAAAAGTGTCCAAACCAGAAATGCAGGACCGGCCATGGAGAAATGGGAGCCTTGCTACGCTGATGGGTGGGATGTAAATTGCCAACAGCCACTCTGGAGAAGTGTACGGTGTGTTCTGAAACATCTAAAAAACACAGCTTGGAGAGCATAGGGCACTTCCACTCATGGCCGTATAAATTGGGAAAACTAAAAAGCAGCAAGACACAGGCACCCCAAAGTTTAGGGCTGCTCTGTTGACAAGAACCCCCACTTCATTACACCTTAAATATCCTAGGAGAGAGAAAAATGGATAAAGAAGTTGTGGTCCTCATGTACAATGGAATATCACTCAGCCATGAAATCAACTTCATAAGGCTAGAAGCAGCACGATGAGAGGATTTAGGTACGACGATCCTAAATGAAATAAGTCACACAGAAAAAGACACTTATCATAAGATATCACTTATAGAGGGAATGTAAAAACCGCTACACTTGAACTGAATTGCAAAACAGAACAGAGTCACACATTTAGAAAACACACTATGGCTGCTGAACGGGAAAGGTGAGGTGGGGTGATGCATAAAACAAGGGTTTCAAATTAGCTCAGATACCGTTCCATAAACCCAATATGTAACAGACAAGACCTATTCCTTTTTCAGTGAACTGGACTCAACACCCCCTATTCACCGCACAAGAATATATCTGAGTAGTAAGAATCTTCAAACCTATGTATTGATATCTCTCTGTAAGTGAGTCAAGGGGGTGTAAAGCGGCATAAACACAGCCGTGAAAAGCAGCTAAACCCCATTATAAAAATAAATTACTTTTCAAAACCAGTGAAACAAAGACAGTGAAAGAGAGAGAAATTCTTACAAAATTCGTTCAGGGGCTGTGATGCAACCTGGATTGACCATATCTAGACCCACAGCTGATTGAGACATAAGGGTGGACACTCTTGGGGCTGAGAGGTTCGGTGAGGTTGGGTGAGCCAACGCAGACCCTTTCAAGTAATACTGCATGGTAGCCATCCCATGGGTCCCAAATCTCCAGGTTCAAGGGCATCTTCCTACATCGACAACAGGCATGAGAAACCCAGAAGATGGTACACCGTGTGATCGGGAAAGGTTTCTAAAATGCACCTCATTTCTCATCTCCTTGGCTCGGGTTCGCCATTCCAGCCGATTTACTAGCCATCTCCCTCCTTGGAGAATCAGCACCTTCAACCTCCTTTTCCGTACAGGTTGCAATTTGTCCTGATGATGAACGGGAAGAGGGGGAACCAATGAGAGACTAGCTCTAGGTGTAGGGACAGGCACAGGTCACTCTATATTCCCATCAGGAAGAAGAATTAAGCACAAGCGCAGCCTGCCCCCCAGAACCAGAAGAGGGCCTGAAGCAATCCTGCGCTTTTGCGAACAGCTCCCAAAAAAGCGAGTTGAAAAATGGAGCTCAGGGGCACTGCAATTCACAAACCTGCAGAGTTTTAAATGATAACTCTCGTCCACAAATATATTAAGGGAAGGCAACGAAGAGGCTTTGAAAACAAGGCAGAATTGCAGGAAACAGATTTCAGGAGGTAGATTTGAATCGCCTTGAAAGCACATGAAAAGCGGCAAAACGTGGACAATGATGCCCTTGGCCAAAAAGGGCGTATGCGTTTTTTCCTGAATATATTCAGGAAAAAACGCATACGCCCTTTTTGGCCAACCAAGCAACCTGGAAAGGAAAATCAGCGCTCCAAAGAAGTCTCGCTTCCCAGCGGGCAAAAGGGCCATGCGGAAAAAAGTGTCCAAACCAGAAATGCAGGACCGGCCATGGAGAAATGGGAGCCTTGCTACGCTGATGGCTGGGATGTAAATTGCCAACAGCCACTCTGGAGAAGTGTACGGTGTGTTCTGAAACATCTAAAAAACACAGCTTGGAGAGCATAGGGCACTTCCACTCATGGCCGTATAAATTGGGAAAACTAAAAAGCAGCAAAACACAGGCGCCCCAAAGTTTAGGGCTGCTCTGTTGACAAGAACCCCCACTTCATTACACCTTAAATATCCTAGGAGAGAGAAAAATGGATAAAGAAGTTGTGGTCCTCATGTACAATGGAATATCACTCAGCCATGAAATCAACTTCATAAGGCTAGAAGCAGCACGATGAGAGGATTTAGGTACGACGATTCTAAGTGAAATAAGTCACACAGAAAAAGACACTTATCATAAGATATCACTTATAGAGGGAATGTAAAAACCGCTACACTTGAACTGAATTGCAAAACAGAACAGAGTCACACATTTAGAAAACACACTATGGCTGCTGAACGGGAAAGGTGAGGTGGGCTGATGCATAAAACAAGGGTTTCAAATTAGCTCAGATACCGTTCCATAAACCCAATATGTAACAGACAAGACCTATTCCTTTTTCAGTGAACTGGACTCAACACCCCCTATTCACTGCACAAGAATATATCTGAGTAGTAAGAATCTTCAAACCTATGTATTGATATCTCTCTGTAAGTGAGTCAAGGGGGTGTAAAGCGGCATAAACACAGCCGTGAAAAGCAGCTAAACCCCATTATAAAAATAAATTACTTTTCAAAACCAGGGAAACAAAGACAGTGAAAGAGAGAGAAATTCTTACAAAATTCGTTCAGGGGCTGTGATGCAACCTGGATTGACCATATCTAGACCCACAGCTGATTGAGACATAAGGGTGGACACTCTTGGGGCTGAGAGGTTCGGTGAGGTTGGGTGAGCCAACGCAGACCCTTTCAAGTAATACTGCATGGTACCCATCCCATGGGTCCCAAATCTCCAGGTTCAAGGGCATCTTCCTACATCGACAACAGGCATGAGAAACCCAGAAGATGGTACACCGTGTGATCGGGAAAGGTTTCTAAAACGCACCTCATTTCTCATCTCCTTGGCTCGGGTTCGCCATTCCAGCCGATTTACTAGCCATCTCCCTCCTTGGAGAATCAGCACCTTTAACCTCCTGTTCCGTACAGGTTGCAATTTGTCCTGATGATGAACGGGAAGAGGGGGAACCAATGAGAGACTAGCTCTAGGTGTTGGGACAGGCACAGGTCACTCTATTTTCCCATCAGGAAGAAGAATTAAGCACAAGCGCAGCCTGCCCCCCAGAACCAGAAGAGGGCCTGAAGCAATCCTGCGCTTTTGCGGCCAGCTCCCAAAAAAGCGAGTTGTAAAATGGAGCTCAGGGGCACTGCAATTCACAAACCTGCAGAGTTTTAAATGATAACTCTCGTCCACAAATATATTAAGGGAAGGCAACGAAGGGGCTTTGAAAACAAGGCAGAATTGCAGGAAACAGATTTCAGGAGGTAGATTTGAATCGCCTTGAAAGCACCTGAAAAGCGGCAAAACGTGGACAATGATGCCCTTGGCCAAAAAGGGCGTATGCGTTTTTTCCTGAATATATTCAGGAAAAAACGCATACGCCCTTTTTGGCCAACCAAGCAACCTGGAAAGGAAAATCAGCGCTCCAAAGAAGTCTCGCTTCCCAGCGGGCAAAAGGGCCATGCGGAAAAAAGTGTCCAAACCAGAAATGCAGGACCGGCCATGGAGAAATGGGAGCCTTGCTACGCTGATGGCTGGGATGTAAATTGCCAACAGCCACTCTGGAGAAGTGTACGGTGTGTTCTGAAACATCTAAAAAACACAGCTTGGAGAGCATAGGGCACTTCCACTCATGGCCGTATAAATTGGGAAAACTAAAAAGCAGCAAGACACAGGCACCCCAAAGTTTAGGGCTGCTCTGTTGACAAGAACCCCCACTTCATTACACCTTAAATATCCTAGGAGAGAGAAAAATGGATAAAGAAGTTGTGGTCCTCATGTACAATGGAATATCACTCAGCCATGAAATCAACTTCATAAGGCTAGAAGCAGCACGATGAGAGGATTTAGGTACGACGATTCTAAGTGAAATAAGTCACACAGAAAAAGACACTTATCATAAGATATCACTTATAGAGGGAATGTAAAAACCGCTACACTTGAACTGAATTGCAAAACAGAACAGAGTCACACATTTAGAAAACACACTATGGCTGCTGAACGGGAAAGGTGAGGTGGGCTGATGCATAAAACAAGGGTTTCAAATTAGCTCAGATACCGTTCCATAAACCCAATATGTAACAGACAAGACCTATTCCTTTTTCAGTGAACTGGACTCAACACCCCCTATTCACTGCACAAGAATATATCTGAGTAGTAAGAATCTTCAAACCTATGTATTGATATCTCTCTGTAAGTGAGTCAAGGGGGTGTAAAGCGGCATAAACACAGCCGTGAAAAGCAGCTAAACCCCATTATAAAAATAAATTACTTTTCAAAACCAGTGAAACAAAGACAGTGAAAGAGAGAGAAATTCTTACAAAATTCGTTCAGGGGCTGTGATGCAACCTGGATTGACCATATCTAGACCCACAGCTGATTGAGACATAAGGGTGGACACTCTTGGGGCTGAGAGGTTCGGTGAGGTTGGGTGAGCCAACGCAGACCCTTTCAAGTAATACTGCATGGTACCCATCCCATGGGTCCCAAATCTCCAGGTTCAAGGGCATCTTCCTACATCGAAAACAGGCATGAGAAACCCAGAAGATGGTACACCGTGTGATCGGGAAAGGTTTCTAAAACGCACCTCATTTCTCATCTCCTTGGCTCGGGTTCGCCATTCCAGCCGATTTACTAGCCATCTCCCTCCTTGGAGAATCAGCACCTTTAACCTCCTGTTCCGTACAGGTTGCAATTTGTCCTGATGATGAACGGGAAGAGGGGGAACCAATGAGAGACTAGCTCTAGGTGTTGGGACAGGCACAGGTCACTCTATTTTCCCATCAGGAAGAAGAATTAAGCACAAGCGCAGCCTGCCCCCCAGAACCAGAAGAGGGCCTGAAGCAATCCTGCGCTTTTGCGGTCAGCTCCCAAAAAAGCGAGTTGAAAAATGGAGCTCAGGGGCACTGCAATTCACAAACCTGCAGAGTTTTAAATGATACCTCTCGTCCACAAATATATTAAGGGAAGGCAACGAAGAGGCTTTGAAAACAAGGCAGAATTGCAGGAAACAGATTTCAGGAGGTAGATTCGAATCGCCTTGAAAGCACATGAAAAGCGGCAAAACGTGGACAATGATGCCCTTGGCCAAAAAGGGCGTATGCGTTTTTTCCTGAATATATTCAGGAAAAAACGCATACGCCCTTTTTGGCCAACCAAGCAACCTGGAAAGGCCAATCAGCGCTCCAAAGAAGTCTCGCTTCCCAGCGGGCAAAAGGGCCATGCGGAAAAAAGTGTCCAAACCAGAAATGCAGGACCGGCCATGGAGAAATGGGAGCCTTGCTACGCTGATGGGTGGGATGTAAATTGCCAACAGCCACTCTGGAGAAGTGTACGGTGTGTTCTGAAACATCTAAAAAACACAGCTTGGAGAGCATAGGGCACTTCCACTCATGGGCGCATAAATTGGGAAAACTAAAAATCAGCAAGACACAGGCACCCCAAAGTTTAGGGCTGCTCTGTTGACAAGAACCCCCACTTCATTACACCTTAAATATCCTAGGAGAGAGAAAAATGGATAAAGAAGTTGTGGTCCTCATGTACAATGGAATATCACTCAGCCATGAAATCAACTTCATAAGGCTAGAAGCAGCACGATGAGAGGATTTAGGTACGACGATTCTAAGTGAAATAAGTCACACAGAAAAAGACACTTATCATAAGATATCACTTATAGAGGGAATGTAAAAACCGCTACACTTGAACTGAATTGCAAAACAGAACAGAGTCACACATTTAGAAAACACACTATGGCTGTTGAACGGGAAAGGTGAGGTGGGGTGATGCATAAAACAAGGGTTTCAAATTAGCTCAGATACCGTTCCATAAACCCAATATGTAAGAGACAAGACCTATTCCGTTTTCAGTGAACTGGACTCAACACCCCCTATTCACCACACAAGAATATATCTGACTAGTAAGAATCTTCAAACCTATGTATTGATATCTCTCTGTAAGTGAGTCAAGGGGGTGTAAAGCGCCATAAACACAGCCGTGAAAAGCAGCTAAACCCCATTATAAAAATAAATTACTTTTCAAAACCAGTGAAACAAAGACAGTGAAAGAGAGAGAAATTCTTACAAAATTCGTTCAGGGGCTGTGATGCAACCTGGATTGACCATATCTAGACCCACAGCTGATTGAGACATAAGGGTGGACACTCTTGGGGCTGAGAGGTACGGTGAGGTTGGGTGAGCCAACGCAGACCCTTTCAAGTAATACTGCATGGTAGCCATCCCATGGGTCCCAAATCTCCAGGTTCAAGGGCATCTTCCTACATCGAAAACAGGCATGAGTAACCCAGAAGATGGTACACCGTGTGATCGGGAAAGGTTTCTAAAACGCACCTCATTTCTCATCTCCTTGGCTCGGGTTCGCCATTCCAGCCGATTTACTAGCCATCTCCCTCCTTGGAGAATCAGCACCTTTAACCTCCTTTTCCGTACAGGTTGCAATTTGTCCTGATGATGAACGGAAGAGGGGGAACCAATGAGAGACTAGCTCTAGGTGTTGGGACAGGCACAGGTCACTCTATTTTCCCATCAGGAAGAAGAATTAAGCACAAGCGCAGCCTGCCCCCCAGAACCAGAAGAGGGCCTGAAGCAATCCTGCGCTTTTGCGGCCAGCTCCCAAAAAAGCGAATTGAAAAATGGAGATCAGGGGCACTGCAATTCACAAACCTGCAGAGTTTTAAATGATACCTCTCGTCCACAAATATATTAAGGGAAGGCAACGAAAAGGCTTTGAAAACAAGGCAGAATTGCAGGAAACAGATTTCAGGAGGTAGATTTGAATCGCCTTGAAAGCACATGAAAAGCGGCAAAACGTGGACAATGATGCCCTTGGCCAAAAAGGGCGTATGCGTTTTTTCCTGAATATATTCAGGAAAAAACGCATACGCCCTTTTTGGCCAACCAAGCAAACTGGAAAGGCAAATCAGCGCTCCAAAGAAGTCTCGCTTCCCAGCGGGCAAAAGGGCCATGCGGAAAAAAGTGTCCAAACCAGAAATGCAGGACCGGCCATGGAGAAATGGGAGCCTTGCTACGCTGATGGGTGGGATGTAAATTGCCAACAGCCACTCTGGAGAAGTGTATGGTGTGTTCTGAAACATCTAAAAAACACAGCTTGGAGAGCATAGGGCACTTCCACTCATGGCCGTATAAATTGGGAAAACTAAAAAGCAGCAAGACACAGGCACCCCAAAGTTTAGGGCTGCTCTGTTGACAAGAACCCCCACTTCATTACACCTTAAATATCCTAGGAGAGAGAAAAATGGATAAAGAAGTTGTGGTCCTCATGTACAATGGAATATCACTCAGCCATGAAATCAACTTCATAAGGCTAGAAGCAGCACGATGAGAGGATTTAGGTACGACGATTCTAAGTGAAATAAGTCACACAGAAAAAGACACTTATCATAAGATATCACTTATAGAGGGAATGTAAAAACCGCTACACTTGAACTGAATTGCAAAACAGAACAGAGTCACACATTTAGAAAACACACTATGGCTGCTGAACGGGAAAGGTGAGGTGGGCTGATGCATAAAACAAGGGTTTCAAATTAGCTCAGATACCGTTCCATAAACCCAATATGTAACAGACAAGACCTATTCCTTTTTCAGTGAACTGGACTCAACACCCCCTATTCACTGCACAAGAATATATCTGAGTAGTAAGAATCTTCAAACCTATGTATTGATATCTCTCTGTAAGTGAGTCAAGGGGGTTTAAAGCGGCATAAACACAGCCGTGAAAAGCAGCTAAACCCCATTATAAAAATAAATTACTTTTCAAAACCAGTGAAACAAAGACAGTGAAAGAGAGAGAAATTCTTACAAAATTCGTTCAGGGGCTGTGATGCAACCTGGATTGACCATATCTAGACCCACAGCTGATTGAGACATAAGGGTGGACACTCTTGGGGCTGAGAGGTTCGGTGAGGTTGGGTGAGCCAACGCAGACCCTTTCAAGTAATACTGCATGGTAGCCATCCCATGGGTCCCAAATCTCCAGGTTCAAGGGCATCTTCCTACATCGACAACAGGCATGAGAAACCCAGAAGATGGTACACCGTGTGATCGGGAAAGGTTTCTAAAACGCACCTCATTTCTCATCTCCTTGGCTCGGGTTCGCCATTCCAGCCGATTTACTAGCCATCTCCCTCCTTGGAGAATCAGCACCTTTAACCTCCTGTTCCGTACAGGTTGCTATTTGTCCTGATGATGAACGGGAAGAGGGGGAACCAATGAGAGACTAGCTCTAGGTGTTGGGACAGGCACAGGTCACTCTATTTTCCCATCAGGAAGAAGAATTAAGCACAAGAGCAGCCTGCCCCCCAGAACCAGAAGAGGGCCTGAAGCAATCCTGCGCTTTTGCGGCCAGCTCCCAAAAAAGCGAGTTGTAAAATGGAGCTCAGGGGCACTGCAATTCACAAACCTGCAGAGTTTTAAATGATATCTCTCGTCCACAAATATATTAAGGGAAGGCAACGAAGGGGCTTTGAAAACAAGGCAGAATTGCAGGAAACAGATTTGAGGAGGTAGATTTGAATCGCCTTGAAAGCACCTGAAAAGCGGCAAAACGTGGACAATGATGCCCTTGGCCAAAAAGGGCGTATGCGTTTTTTCCTGAATATATTCAGGAAAAAACGCATACGCCCTTTTTGGCCAACCAAGCAACCTGGAAAGGAAAATCAGCGCTCCAAAGAAGTCTCGCTTCCCAGCGGGCAAAAGGGCCATGCGGAAAAAAGTGTCCAAACCAGAAATGCAGGACCGGCCATGGAGAAATGGGAGCCTTGCTACGCTGATGGCTGGGATGT